>NC_081311.1:79495151-79798181 GCF_026419965.1 Kogia breviceps
ATTGATGTAATTCATTAATCTGTTCAAAAATAACACCACCATCGTGGCCCATCCACCTTTACTTCTTGACACTTGTTTGCTTATTGTCGTATCATCTGTTTCTTAGTCCATCTCCATGTCCTTCTGGATTGTGGGTGCCTTGAAGGCAGAGCCTGGATTCTACTTATTTGTGGACCCACAGTGCTTAGCACAGCCCTGGTTTGTAACGATTACTCTGTTGAGTAAATTAACACAGTCTTTGATGATGACTTATGTTTGAACGGTCCTTCGTGTGCCACAAACCACACACATGGGAAGCCTACGACACGAAGTTTAAGACCCTTGCCCAAGGTCTGGTGACTATGCCAGAGTCAGGTCCTGTGATTCTTGCATCTCTTCCTTCTACCAGGCCATCCTCCCTAGGAAAAGAATGCTGAGTTTTACAGTTCTGGATCATGTCTTTCTCCAATTTTTTTGTATTTGACACACTGTCATGTTTGATACACTATGACAGCATTCTGTGAACGGGAGCTCAGTCTCCCCGAAGAAGACATCGGTTCTGCACATCATTTTTTTTTTTTTCCTTTCCTTTCTTTCTTTTTTCAAGGAAAAAAGAGGTGAGATAATTTTATCTTTATGTACTCTACAAGTGCAAGTATTGTGTACATTTGCGATTGATTGCAGTTAACTGAACTACACCGCTTTCCTCTTGATTCTCATATAAATGAAATCATATACTGTGCACTATTGTTGTGTCTGGATTCTTTTGCTTGGCTTAATATTTGTGAGATTCACTCATGTTGTTTTGTGTATTTTAAAAAATTACTGTGTAGTATTCCATTGTATGAAATGGCCAGAATTTATTTACCTCTTCTCCTGTTGATGGGTATTTGCGTTGCTCCCAATTTTTGATTGTAAGTTTCTGCACTCCTCTTAATGATGTTTGGTTTTGTACAGATTACCACAAATGGCATTATTGCCATGAGTGAGCCCCCAGCCAAAGAATCCCATCCTGGGCTTTTCCCACCGACCTTTGGAGCAGTTGCCCCTTTCCTGGCGGACTTGGACACGACGGATGGCCTTGGGAAGGTTTACTATCGGGAAGACTCATCTACCTCTGTCACTCAGCTGGCAGCGGAGTGTGTCCAGAGGGGGTTCCCGGAAGTCTCTTTCAAGCCCAGAAGCGTGGTCGTTGTGACTTGGGAATCCGTGGCTCCCTACCAAGGGCCCAGCAAGGACTCTGCCCAGGAAGGCAAGGTAAGCACCCACCCAGGCACAAGGGCAAATAGTCTAACATGTTGGCTTTGTACACTTTGGTCTTCTGGTTTTTGTGCTACTCTGATGTACACCACGCCCATGCGATTGATAAAGACTGGACAGACATCCAAAGCAAAATCTAGTAAGCTGTTTATTGCAGGTCTGAAACTTCCAAAACCTTATCTGCAGGGCTACATAAATCTATGCTGTAATGATGATTAGATGTAAAGAAAGCCAATTCCTGAGAAGATTGCCACATGGCAAGAACAGGGCTGATAAATTACAGCCCTCGCTGCTCTTACTTTGGGTGGCGGATAGTGGGAGGTGGCTTCTAGATAAATAGAGAATTTATTAATATGAAGTGATAGGTTAAACTAATTAAGCAGTCTCAAGAGATGTGAAGAAATAAAGACCAGACCCACACTCTAGCTGGGGGGACAAAACCCATTTGTACCATGTGGATGGTTCAGGAAACAAGTTTCATCATAACCAGGGATGGGAGTCTCTTGTGGATGCAGCGGTTGGGAAAGGTGTTAGGGTGTGTAGAGCTTGGACTTGCCCTTGAAGGAAGGGGAATATTTGAAGAAGCCATCTCTAGATCTGAGGTGACTCTTAGGACATGCTTCGATTTCTTCCTTGGAAAAATAAATTTGCTCCACCATTGTTTAATTTTTATAGCATTACAGGGTAGAGAGCAACTTGAAAGGTCCAAAAGCACTCCCTTTAAATGGGGGATGTTCTCAGCTGGTGGTTCCCAAAGTGTGTACCACAGAACGCTGGTCCCACAGACATTCCTTGAGGAAAAGGACTCCTCGGACCAAATAAGTTTGGAAAGCGCTAAAACTGTATCTCCCGCATGGTGACTCACTCTGGGAAGTCCTATAGTACAGAAACCTGCTTAATTTTGTTTAATTTAGCCATCCCCAAACCTTTTGGCCACACCCTTCTCCCTCCCAAATAAGACACATTGCCTCCCATAGAGCACACTTTGGAGAAGTCTCTCTGGCGTGTTTTGCTTCGTTTTGCTTTGCCGCCTGTATCTGCCTGAGTGCTGTACTTGAAAACTGTTTAAAACCTTCCATTTCTCGAGTGTGCATCCCATTCACTTGAGTGATACCTGCCCAGCCCCTTGTGCAGAGCTCTTGCCTGCTTCCCGGGCCAACTCTCCCCTCACTCTTACTTCTCTGCACCCTCTTGCAGCAGCTGTATCAGATTATTTGCAATTCCCTGCTGAGGCTTTTTGCTTGTTTGTTTTACCCACAGTCTCTTGCACTAGCTGTGCTCTCTGCTTGCCATGGCCTCTCCCTGACCCTCACTGCACGTGGCCAGCTCCTGCTTGTTCTTTCCGCCTCCTCCGCCCCGGCTCCTCCCAGCATCGGGCACTTCGCCTGCACACAACTCCATTACAGAATCTATCCTCCAGTTTGGCAATGTGTCGTTCACATGTCAATTTTCCCACCTAGACTGTAAATTCTCAAGGGCGGCGATCCTGTACTTCACAGTGCTCAGGACAATGCCCGGTGCGTAGGAGAGGTACTAACATTAGGAATATGTTCTCTGTGCCCGGCCCTTCATACGCTAGCTCACGTAGTCCTCCCAACATTTCTGTGCGGTAGGTGGCTTTATCTCCATCTTACAGATTCACAGATCAAGGTTCAGAGAGGTTAGGTAACGTGCCCAAGGTCACACAGTCAGTGAGGAGTAGAGCAGGATTTGGATCCAGATTTGCTTTCTCTCAAAGCTCGTTTTCTTTCTTACTGCACGGTGCTTGGGCTCAATCAGCTAAATAATGAATGTGGTTGAATATGTTCAATGGCCGTGGAAACAAATTCTGTGGGTAAGAATTTTCTAAGTTGCATGAGATTTAGGCCACTACCTGGAGGTGCCATCTCTATAGTTTTTCATTAACCTTAGGGTCACGGTTATGTAGAAAGTATTCATTGATTAATTAGAAAATTTCATGGTGACATAGCTTTAGAGATATTTAAGTGGAATTATCCTGGAATACTTGGTCCTACAAAAGTATTTCTTTAGAATGAGGTGTAAATACTGCCATCTCTGTATTTTTTAGATACGATCTGATGAAGAGCACATTTTAAGATCTGTAGATATTTTCCTGAGTAACTGAATTTTAACTCATCTTCACAGAGAAACACATTCCAGGCTGTTCTGGCCTCCTCTGATTCCAGCACCTACGCCATTTTCCTTTATCCTGAAGATGGTCTGCAGTTCTATACGACATTCTCAAAGAAGGATGAGAACCAAGTTCCCGCAGTGGTTGCTTTCAGCCAAGGTTTAGTAGGATTAATATGGAAGAGCGACGGAGCTTATAATATATTTGCTAATGACAGAGAATCAATTGGAAACTTGGCCAAGTATGCTTTTTTTTGTTCTTCAGTAGATTCTCCCCTTAATATGACTATCATTTTACTGTTTTATTGAGAATAATGTAATGGGCAATATAGAACATTACCTAAAAATGTTCCCATGGATTTAAATTTTGTATATAATTTTTATATCATGGAGTACTTTGTTTTTCTGATGAACTCAAGGGAATATACTCTTAGAATGAACAGATATCCAAGTTTTTAGATATCATTCTCATTTGAGACAGTTTTACCATCTCTTCTATACGTATAAAGTTAGAAATACAAGTTATTCAAAACTATGTCCTGCTATGACCCCAAGGCTGAGAAAACCCCTCCCAATTTCATATTGCCAATTGAGTCTAAAGCTCCACTACACTTTAATGGTGTGCTGGTAAATGCTTAGCAACTGGCTTTAGGTGGGTTGGGGAAGCCCTCATTTATAGCATTTGCCTATTTCTGTGGTGTAAATACTCCTACCATGGCCAGTTTCCAGCTGCTCACATCATGTCGCTCAACCTGGGGTCGAGAAAAGGTGAACCATTATATAGTATTCTCACCATAGAGGTGCAGTAGATTCAAATAACTTGAAGAACATAGCTAATAGTAACATAATACAGATGGGATGAGTTTCAAGTATTTATTCCCTCTGCTTTTATTTTTTTAAATTTTTATTGTAGTTGATTTACAGTGTTGTGTTAGTTTCTGCTGTGCACAGCAAAGTGAATCAATTATACATATATATATCCATTCTTTCTAAGATTCTTTTCCCATAATAGGTCATTACAGAGTATTGAGTAGAGTTCCCTGTGCTCTACAGTAGTTGCTTATTAGCTATCTATTTTATATATGGTAGTGTGTACATGTCAATCCCAATCTCCTAATTTATCCCTCCCCTGCTTTCCCCCCAGTAACCATAAGTTTGTTTTCTACCTCTGTGACTCTATTTCTGTTTTGCAAATAGGTTTATTTATTACTATTTTTAAAAAAT
Organism: Kogia breviceps; assembly: GCF_026419965.1. NCBI lineage: Eukaryota > Metazoa > Chordata > Mammalia > Artiodactyla > Physeteridae > Kogia > Kogia breviceps. Next base: position 79,499,745 of record NC_081311.1, read on the forward strand.
TCCACATATAAGCGATATCATATGATATTTGTCTTTCTCTGACTTACTTCACTCAGTATGACAATTTTTAGGTCCGTCCATGTCACTGCAAATGGCATTATTTCGTTCTTCTTTATGGCTGAGTCATATTCCATTGTATATATGTCCCACATCTTCTTTATCCATTCATCTGTCGATGGACCTTTAGGTTGCTTCCATGTCCTGGCTATTGTAAATAGAGCTGCAATGAACACTGGGGTATATGTATCTTTTTGATTGCCTCTCCTTTTAATATAGATTATTTAATTGCAAGTTTATGTAATTTAATTTTTTACAAGCTGGTTCAAGCAAGCTCCTGCGTATCGCTGCCTTTATTTGAGTCCCAAGAAGACTGATTGATTAGACGTCCAAGTTCTGCAGGACTTTCTTGATTCCTCATTCTCTGTCCAACCCCAATCTTTTGCTCAGTATTCTCTACCAAGTAGTGTATGTCCCTTCTTTCCATTATATGAGCTGGTCATTTTACATAATTTCTTATAGGAACACTTCCAATCACACACAGAAGAACAGTAAAAATGGTGGTGCAAGAAGTAGAGATTAGGGTTATTATATTGTATTTTATAACTATAAAATGCCTTTAGATTGTCAATATCATTTGTATTTCACTACACCCTTTTAACATAAAAAGGTAAACTGAGACCTGTCCAAGGTTCCACAGCTAACAGTGTTGGGATCTCTAATAAACCAACTCTGTACTATTTTTCACTCATAACTCTTCTGACACCAAACTTGTGGGGTTTTTTCCCCATCCAATTCTCCAACTCTTCAGACACCAGCTCAGTGTCCTAAAATTCGATTCAGTTCTGACACTAACTGCTTGGAGTCGGCACATACCTCACAGGTTAAGGGCTCAGTCCCACAAAACTGCCCCCACTTCAGACATGCCTTGCAAGTCCCAGGTTGCCACCTGCACTTCTGATCAACCAGCTATAAATCGGGGGTCTCCATGAACCCCTGCTCAAGTTCGATAATTCGCTAGAATGGCTCACGGAACTCAGGAAAGCACTTTCCTTACTATTACCAGTGTATTATAAAGGATACATTCAGGAACAGCCAAATAGAAGAGATGCATAGGGCAGGGTATGGGAGGAAGAGTGGGTGAGGGGCTTCCATGTTCCTCTTTGGGCTCACCACCCTCCTAGCCCCTTGATGTGTTCACCAGCCCAAAAGCTCTGTCAATCTCATCACTAAGGAATTTTTATTACATAGGCATGATTGATTAAACCATTGGCCATTGGTGATTAACTTATTCTCCAACCCCACTCCTCACCACCCTCCCTGGAAGTCAAGGTGTGGGGAAGAAAATTCCAACCCTGTAATCAAGCCTTATTCTTCCTAGTGACCAGACCCCATCCTGAAGCTACCCAGGGTCCCCAGCCACCAGCCACCTCATTAGCATACAAAAAGACACTCTTATCACTCCAGAGATGACAGGGATTTTAGGGGTTATATGCCAGAACCAGAGACAAGGACCAAATACATATTTCTTATCGTATCACACCATGCCCTGGAAAGAGAATAACAGAAAATGAATGACTCCGGTCAACAGGTTGCTTAGATGGTAAAGCACATGATCAGTGACTCCTATAAATTGCATTTTAAGGCCTGAAAATGTCCCTGAAGCGTGCCTCTCGAATGGCTGAGACTAAGCCTTTGCTAGGGTTGTGCCCATTGGGTACAGCCTCACCGTATCCCCCTGGACGGTCTCAGCTCTGTGATGACCAGACGGGACTGCATCTGCTCTCTCTTCCTCCACCAAGGCTGCAGGCAGAAGCAGGCGTTGGGTCTCAGATTGACACGGGTCCCCAGGGCTCCTTCCGCTTGGTTGCTGGGGTCTGTTTGTGGGTTGCTGGCCCGTTTCCAAGAAGCCTGTCCTTCCCCCTAGGAGCAGCAACTCTGGGCAGCAAGGCATCTGGGTGTTTGAGATTGGGAGTCCGGCCACGGCCAGTGGCGTGGTGCCCTCGGACGTGAACCTGGGATTGGACGACGGAGCAGAGTATGATGATGATTATGACTCAGTGACACCTCTGAGCCTGGAGGACACGGGCACCACATCGCTCCCCTATGAGGCCCGGAGAAGGGGAGACACTGGCACATACAACATGCCCAGTGATCTCTCCCCCGACCTCCTGGCTACTGAGAGACCCCCTGGACCTCCCACGGAGAGGACCAGATCTTTCCAGCTGCCAGTGGAGAGGTTTCCCCAGCAGCAACCACAGGTCATAGATGTGGATGAAGTTGAGGAAACAGGAGTTGGTAAGGCCATTTATGTTGCAGGTGGTAGGTACCTTCTTGGATACTTGGGTTTCCAGACAGGGGAGCATTGCCGGCGGGGTGTCAGCTGCATTATTTGGTGGTTTGTAAGGATGAGCGCCTGGGGAAGGAGGGGTGGAACTCACAGCTGCAGAGCGTCGGTCGATGGGCCCGAAGGCTTCAGAGACTCCAAGGGATCTGGCCATTAGGGCTGGGGTTATGGAGACTGTAGAACATGTCCTCTTTCAAGTCTTCTATTATTCTTTCTTTTTTTTTTCTGTTTTAAGGAGAAAAGTGCTTTAGAATTATTTTGATAGTCAGATTTCCTTCCTTATTTGTGACTTCTGAGATCAGCAGTATATTCACCCACCTGAAAAAACATTTTAGAAATTCCTTTGGCTATTGACACGGTTTATCTTTGAAATTTATTTCCTCTTGGTTTTGGAAGGAGGATGGTTGATTATTTTTCCTCCCGGGCCCTATCAGTTTCAGAGTTAGTTTGTGAACATTTAAAACTACAAAATAAGTAGATCCTCTTTTTGAGGATGGTTTTAAAGTACAATATCTTCTAATCAACCGTATTATATCAGATTTTTGCTACATTTTCAGGGAAAACCACTGGAACCCCAGCATGCTTTGATTTGTCTTATAAAAGACATTTGAACTAGACTGTGTTCATTATTTCTTTGCCCTTCAGGTTGACCTATAATCCATTAAGATTCCTATCAAGGGGATGGTCCAAGCCTTTAAATGGTGTTTACTATGACGCACAACTGCTTCAACTATGAAGTTATCATAAGGCCCTCAAAACATCTACTCAATTCCACATTATTCACCCATTTTTATTTCTCCTTACTTGTGATTTGTCTCGTAGCAATAGTCAGTTGTTTGTTCTTATTGAGTATCCCAAAGCATGGACAGGATCTGGTGGCCAGGATAGTGTGCTTACTTACCTCTGAAGCACAGAAATGGAGAAGCTGCCCTTAGTGACATGATGAGGACGTGGTTCATGTCTCAGGGCTCCCTTTATACACGTGGCACCCTGGGTTTCCTGGGGTAATGCTGACACCTAGCACGTTGCACTCTGCTCTTATAGCTGGGCCTCAGAGTGGTCGCCCCAAGATGGATTGCATATGTTTACCGGCACATATGTTTACTTTCCGGGTGAGGTTTGAGTCTCATCCTGCTTTCCCCCCACATAGGTGTCTCTGAAATTCTCATTTGTGAAGCCATCACTTAAATGAGAGCATAGCTAGCCCCAGCAATTTATGGTAGCATATTCCTTGGTACTAGTAAAAAGAAAAGTCTAGATTTGAACCCCAACTGTGTTTAAAAGAGATGTTTTTCTGCCCTCGATCCCAGTTATTTCACTGTTTTTATTAGAAAGGTCAGTCTTCTGTAGCCAGCAGTGCATTCCTGGTGTGATTTGAATAGTCACCCACAGATACCTCGACCATAACAGACCCACTGGGAGCTGGGCTTAAGCAATCAGTAGCATCACATGCGTTCAGCTCAGGGCCCAAGTATTTTCAGCTCCAAACGCCATCTTTATACATACAGGAAATTTCCTTCTGGGTATGTAGGACTCATGGAATCTACCTGGAGTTAAACTTTACTTTTCTCTTCACTCATAACAGTCATTTATAAAGTGGGTCATTATCTCCTCTAAAAGTTCATCCCCTTTTGTATTTTTGAACTTCATCTCAAATTAATTTGCTCTGGATTTTTGAGTTTAATGAGCTAGTTCATCATCCAATAAAATGAACCTGGGAGGAAGACATTTAAAATAGGGAGAAATTCTTCTTGTTTCTTGGGTCAAAGGCTTTTAGACCAGGTATGACTGAGGAATTATTTCTAACTAGCTTTTGACTCAGGAGCTTCAGATTTATCCCCTGGTGAGAAGAAAGGGTCAAAATATTTAAAAAATACTTTAAGCTTGTTAAAATGGCACTTTATGTTATATTTTACCACAATAAAAGATAATTTTAAAAAATTTTAAGGTCCGTCCTGCCCAAAATGTGAAGCGGATCTGACGACATTAGATGGATGCCATATTAAGATTGACACTGGGTGGCAGTCACCTGATACTGATTCCGTGATACTGAGGACATTGGATTATAGCATTTTTAAAGAATTCACCCTTGTGATTTCTCAAACTCCCTTTAGACCCATTTGCTTTGGTGGTTTGAATAATGGAACGACTATACTATTTAAGTGGCTACAGGTAGAGAGCCCTGGGTCTGAATTGCCTGAGCCGATGTCAAGTCTTGCACAGCTGAGGGCGTAGGGTCAGAAAGCCTCCTGGTCCAGAGCCCTGTGAAGCGCTTACAGGTGTGCTGTGTTCTCTCCAAGCAGTTTTCAGCTACAACACAGATTCCCACCAGACGTGTGCCAACAACAGACACCAGTGCTCCGTGCACGCAGAGTGCAGGGACTTTGCCACCGGCTTCTGTTGCAGCTGTGTTTCCGGCTACACGGGGAACGGCCGGCAGTGTGTTGCAGAAGGTACTTTGCTTCTGTCTGTTCCGTTTGAAGGGGGAGAGAGGGAGAGGAGTGGAGTTTTTGTTTTGGTGCTTGTTTTGAAATCTTTCCTTTACCCAGATCTCTAAATGGGGGTGGTATTTTCAGTCGGGCAATGATAGTTAATCTCTCATTCCTCGTTCTTGCCCTTATTTTTCTACTGGGGGTGTGGTCCTGGGGAGTGTCCTTTTTTTCTAATAAGGGGAGGTCTCTTTCTTTCCTGTGCTGTTTCGCCATCTCTGAAATGATGGCCATTAGGGAGCCCATCTTCACAACTGTCCCTAGCGTGAGACAAAGACTGAAGTGTTGAAATTATGCAGCCTGGACCACGAATTGTCAGTGCCCCCCATTTCCCTCCGTTTCTTTGAAACCTTTTCTTTTGGCATCACTCAGACCATCCTAATGGTGATTTCAACTCCAGCAAGGCCACAGTGGGCTGGTGGAAACCAAAGTATGTAGCGGGTAAAGACCTGTCCTCATGCCCCTGGAATCCCAACATGGTGATGGAAGAGCATAAGGGGTGCATCACAGCTAACTCTGGAGCCCAGACCCATTGTGGGCTCACTCCAAAACGGACTCAGCTGGCGTCAGTGGGCTGGCATCTATTCTGAGCTCTGCCCCCGGAAAAGGACCAACCAGTCTTGACATTCTCAGATGGTCAGAAGAATCTTCTCTTCAAAAGTCTAGAGGGTCCGGATCAGAGTTTACTTAGAGAGGGAGACCTATGGGAACCTGAGGCCATAAACCAGAATTAAAACAAAACCAAAACTGACCATACTGAACATTTGTTCCTTCAGATGTCAAGTCACCTCACTTGTCACCTGTCATTTTCCTCCTGTGTTTAATGAGGAACCTCAAGTGCTTCACACAATACAACTAAATAAAGCTCAGTTGGAGGAATGCTTTTCTTGTTTTCAGATCCCCTGCCATAGCTAAAGTTAAATCAGTTATTTTAATTTGCTAAAATAAAAAAATTCCCTCCTAGGTCACAGTTAGATAGTTAAATACTATCTGCAGCAACGAAAGAAAATTTTGTATACGTTGCATATTAATTTGGGGGGATGTTTTTAACGTTTATAAATGTGTTGTCTGTTTTCTTCCAAAGCCCACCGCCCCAGGGATGGTATACCTTTGCTGCTCTGTTTTAGGCTTGGCTTTTTTTCTCTCTCTCACCCTGGGAGCAGCTTCCAAAATCTACAGTGAACCTTTCTTCTCAAAGAGCAATCTCATTAGCTCTTTCTGTGCCAAATATCAGACTGGAAATGCTGATAGGTTGCATTTGGCAGGAAGCTCAGATGTGACAGATTGCTCGGCTACATTTTTTGACCTTCTATACACACCCTGTCATGGTTTTGTGATTTAAATATTTTTTGGAGTCTTGCTACTTTTGAAATCGTTTTCTAGCTCCAAGTGGAAGAAACTTGGAGTGGTGGAAGAAATTTGGCTTGCTTCCCCTGGCTTTCCTGCTTGTTTCTGTAATTGTTTGGGGGAGGCTTTTTTTTTTTTTTTTTTGCGGTACGCGGGCCTCTCACTGTTGTGGCCTCTCTCTTTGCGGAGCGCAGGCTCAGTGGCCACGGCTCACGGGCCCAGCCGCCCCGCGGCATGTGGGATCCTCCCGGACCGGGGCATGAACCCGTGTTCCCTGCATCGGCAGGCGGACTCTCAACCACTGCGCCACAAGGGAAGCCCGGGGAAGGCATTTTTTGATATTAGTCTTATAACTTCACAGCATCCCCCAGTGTAATCACAGTTTATTTGCAGAAATACTGTGTGTCGAGTCTGCCTTGGCTTATCAGTGAACCTGTTTATTTTATTTTATTTTGGGGGGCCGCACCGCACGGCATGCAGGGTCTTACTTCCCCGGCCAGGGATGGAACCCATGCCCGCTGCAGTGGAAGTGTGGAGTCGTAACTTCTGGACGGCTAGGGAAGTCCCTCGGTGACCCTGTTTAGCAGCTAAGGCATGTTGAACACAGCAGAAAGTCTTCAGAACACTGGTGACCACGCTCAGATGAGGGCTCGTTTGTCTCAGGTTATTCTACAAACTTTACTGAGAACTTACTGTGCACAGAAACCTCTGCTAAGACGGAGCCAGGGAGTTGGGTGTGAAAGTCTTGTCTCTAGACATTTATAATCTAGGAAGGGAAAACACGACATGCACAATCAGTAAGTGATAGAATTTCTCCATTAAACCTGAACAGTCCAAGGTGACTTATTTACCTCTTCCTTCAGTTTTTTTTTTTTTTTAAGATGTAAGTAAAACACTCACTTGAAGTATACCATTTGGTTCTTTTTAGTATATTAACTAAGTTGTGCAACTACTACCTCTAATTTTAGAGCATTTTCATCACTCCAGAAGGAAACCATGGATCTCTTAGCAGTCACCCTCAATTTATCCTCATCCCCAGTCTCTGTCAACAACTAATCTACTGTCTGTCAACATGGGTTTTCCTGTTCTGGATATTTCATGTAAATGGAATCTTACAACATGGGACCTTTGTGTTTGGCTTCTTTCACTTAGCATGATGTGTTCAAGGTGCATCCATGTTTTAGCATGTGTCAGGTACCTCATTCCTTTTTTTCTAGTGAAATAATATCCATTTCATGGACATACCACATTCTTTTTATCCATTCATCGATTGATGGACATTCGGGTGCTTTCCCATTTTGGCTATCGTGAATAATGCTGCTAAGAACGTTCGTGTACAAATTTTTGTGTGGACATATGTTTTCTGTTCTCTTGGTATATACCTAGGATTTGGAATGGCTGGGTAACCTTCAATTTTCTTATTCAAATACAAGAACAACTGAATTTCTTGAGAGCTTATCTTTTCCTGATTAAACAATAATAAATATATGCAAGTTATAAATATTTGAACATTATAGAGATACATAGCATAGAAAATGAAAGTTCACCATATCACCCTGAGTTAGCCACTGGTAGCAGTTTTGTGTACATCTCTTCAGATATTTGCCCCTAAGTGTATGCTAACATTTATCATTAAATGTGATTTTCAAAAATGGTGTCCTATACATATACTGTTCAGCAATTTATGAAGAAAGCTTTTAAATATGCCATAGTAAGTTTCACATCTTTCCCAGCTGGCTAAATGGAACGATCAACAACACACACACCCCAGCCCACAAGCTGGTTCTGGGTCAGAGGGCATATTCGTGTGGGCTGCGATATGCGCTGTGGCCACTTCTGTCTGGCTTGGCTTGAGTGAAGGTCCAGGACTCAGACTGGCAGTCCTGTGTTTGAGCTGGAGATGCCCTTTAAGATGTGTTACAGATCAGGCAACCAAATGTCCTATCCAGTTTAGCTCTGCTGTCCCAGTGAAATGACTAGTTCTGCCCCTGATACTCTCAAAAGTGACACATTTATGTCACCGAGTTCTAGACCACCCATGATACTGTCTATGAGATCGTTTTATTTGCCTCAGACCTTCCTCCATCAAACAATGGGTCTCACTTTTCTGCTGTCCATTATCCATCAGCGTGGAAGAGAGGAAGAAATTGGAATTTGTAAGGCTCATGGACACAGCCATAGGAACTGCCTTTTGGGGAAGAACAGCTGCTTCCACTTACCCCGAAGCCCTTTACCTCAGCACTGTTTGGCTCTTTGCTTTTATAGGTACAGATCCTGCTAGGCATGCTATTCTATTCTGAAGGGCTGGCTGCTTTCTTTGTTTCTCACTCAGGTACCCCCCAGAGAGTTAACGGCAAGGTGAAAGGGAAGGTCTTTGTGGGGAACAGCCAAGTTCCCATTGTCTTTGAGAACACGGACCTCCACTCTTACGTGGTAATGAACCATGGGCGCTCCTACACAGCCGTCAGCACCATTCCTGAGACCGTCGGGTACTCTCTGCTTCCTCTGGCCCCTATCGGAGGCATCATTGGATGGATGTTTGCCGTGGAGCAAGATGGATTCAAGAATGGGTTTAGCATCACAGGTAACTGACGTCAGACCTTAAAATTAATGGGATGGGGTGAATGGAAAGGGAACTCCACGTCTGCAGGTAACTTACCGATAAGTATTTTGTGGCTCTGGAAATAAGGTGTTCAGGTAAAATGATCAAGAAGTTTTTCAATTAATATACATTAACTAAGACTGTCTAGAATTGCATTTTGATCAGGGAGTGATTTCAGGGTGGAGATTTAGATTTAGGCAGAGCAAATGATGTTTGCTCCTATATCCTCACAACCCAAAGTATGGGGCTCCTTTTATTTATCTAGCCTGCCTCCAAATTCCCAGCTAATCTGAAACTGATATTTGACATTTCCTCAGTATCTGCTTGGAGAAAAGGAACCTGTCATTGCTAGCTGGTAAAGTCAGCCTGATAAACATAATCCTCATGAGTCTTAGGAAAGCTGAGTTTCCTTGGAGCTGCTTAGAGACCGTGTCCCCGTCGGGGAAAGTTCAGTCTTAAGGGGACATGTGGGCAGATTGTTGGTGGGTGGGAGCGGAGGAGATGCTTTCCTGGGGGATTGGTGGCCTCTCCCATGCTGTGCTGAGGCTGGCCCCCCTGTGCTGGAGGCCCTTTCCTGGAACTGCTTGGGTGGAGGAGCCTGCATCCTTCACCTCTGGCCGCTCCCAGGACCTGGAGCCTGCTGTTCTGGGGCACAGGTACATAGCCGCTGCCTCTGACTACCTAGACCTGCCTTCTCCAACACCCCTAGCCTCACTGGAGCTTCAGCCATGGCTTTATCGTGAAAACACTGCTGAGAGCAGGGTCGGTAGGCTTTGCATAGACACCCCTCCCAAAGTTACAGAGCATAAATACCTAACTTCCTGAAATGTGGACGTTTTAAGAAAGGAGAGGATATATACTTGAAAAGGGTATAAGATACCTTATTTATGGCCCAATGTTGTTTCTCCCTTTCCCACAGGCATGTGTACCCTAAATATCATAACGATGTTCAGGATCTCTTGCAAACACATGCTCTTCCCTTTGCAGACGTAGTTGAGCTCTGCGGCCAGATCCACAGATCCTCCTCCTTGGCTGCACAGCATTTCATATTGGTGTTGCCTTGAATATGGGTTGACTTAAATGGATGGTCCTTTGTAACTTACATCAACTTCAGGGAGGCTGAGGGAGTCTTTACAAATTCCCTACAACAGCAAATCTTTGTTACTACAATGGTCCTTCTTAACTGCCCCTGTGTTATCAGCTGGATATCTGCCTGGGACCTGGGGGTTATAAAGCAGGAGTTGTCCAACTTTTTCTGCAAAAGGCCAGTTAGCAAATATTTTAAGCTTTGCCTAAATGTTTTAGGCTATTCGGGCTCTGTTGCAGCTACAATAAGTCCCCTACATACGAACCTTCAAGTTGCGAACTTTCAAAGATGCGAACCTACGTTTGCATGTCCAGTCACGTAAGTCAGTTCACATGTCTGGCGTACGTTGTCACGTGAGTGCATCCTCTACAAGTGGTTGTGCTTTTATGTACTTCACTGTACAGTACTGTATAGAGTACGGTAGTACAGTATCTTCATTTCAAGCCCAGGATGTCTGGAAGCAAGCGTAAAAGCAGCGGTGATGTAGCTGGAACTACTGCACTTTTCAAGGTACTGTACTGTAAGATTAAAAATGTCTTCTTTATTTTTTGTGTTTGTTTTTTAATGTATTATTTGTGTGAAAAGTATTGTAAACCTATTACAGTACAGCCCTAGATAGCTGATTGTGTTAGTTGGGTACCTAGGCTAGCTTTGTTGGACTTATGCATGCGCTCTCGGAACAGAACTCTTCTGTATGTAGGGGACTAACTGTCTTCAACTTTGTCGCCGTCGAGCGAAAGCGCCAAAGATAATATGCAAATGAATGATCATGTCTGTGTTGCAATGAAATTATTCATGGGCACTGAAATGTAAATTTCATATACTTTTCACATATCATGAAGTAGCTGCCAGCCATGCTAGCGGGAGTCTGCAAAGGTGGCAAAGGGAGGAAGCTGGAAGAAGGGGGGGGTATTTTTTCCTGCTTGTCAGGGGCTGCTTCCCTGCCCAGACCAAGGGGAGGTCCTGAGCCAGCACCTTAGTATGTGCTCCTAGGATGGTTTCTGGGCCTGGTGATAGTTCGCCCTGAACAACTGGCCCATCCTGACCAGGGCTTAGCTGTTACAGTATTCATTCCCACAGCCGACGTCCTGGAGCGCTTGATGGTTGGCAGAGGACGTTTTAACGTACTTATCTAATTTCCACAAGACAGATCGTATCCCTTTTTCATCATCAGGAAATGGAGGCTCCGTGAGGTTAAGTAACGTGTTCAAGCTCACCCAACCAGTACCCAGCACAGCTGGGAGTCCAGCTCCTATCCCCTGCTTTTTCCAGCACAAGCCATGAGCCCACCCATCTCAGATGCTGGTTTGCAGCTGGCAAGCAGCTTCTGTTTCTTGCGCGTGACTCAGTTGGGCCATATGGATGTCCCAGCTCTGTCCTTGGTGTCAACAGCCCCATTTCTACTAACCAAACTAAAGCATCTGCAGAGGAGGTGTGAGCCTGTCCCCGCAGTGAGCCCAGGGTGGGCATGAGGGTGGCTTCCTTGACAGCAACGTGACAGACTGACCTTGCTTTGCAGGGGGCGAATTCACCCGCCAGGCTGAGGTGACCTTTGTGGGGCACCCGGACAAGTTGTTCATTAAGCAGCAGTTCAGCGGTATTGATGAGCACGGACACCTGACCATCGACACGGAGCTGGAGGGCCGAGTGCCGCAGATCACCTTCGGCTCCTCGGTGTACATCGAGCCCTACACGGAGCTCTACCACTACTCCCACCAGGGTGAGCCGCAGCGCCAGCGTCCCGGGCCAGCGCCAGCGTCCCGGGCCAGCGCCGCATCCCAGGGCAGCGTCGCGTCCCAGGCCAGTGCCTCGTCCCAGGGCAACGCCGCGTCCTGGGGCAGCGTCACCCACAGGCTCCAGCCCTGAGCTCATGCCATCTCCTGGCCTTCGGAGAGGGAAGTGCAGGGAGTACCTTATACAAAGCACCTTTTCTCTAATAGATATCGTGCACACTCATTGGAGAGAATTTAGTGCAGAAAAGAAAATAAGCATAACTTACAGATGTAAAACCAGGACACAATTATTACTAGATTAAGTGTATTTCCTTTCAGCCTTTTCCTTTCATATAAAAAATATCCCAACATGTCTATATACCAACACAAGTAATATCCCAACATAAAATCTCATCATATTACATAATTTCAAAATAATATAATTTTTTTATAGTATACATCTGTATGTACTTTTTAAATTTCAAATTTACAGAAAAGTTGAAAATAGCAGTTTCCACATATCATTTACCCAGCCTCACCAGTTAACATTTTGCTACATTTACTTTATCATTCTCTCTCGCATACATGCATATATATATGGGGTTTTTTTGGAGAGTAAGTTTTAGGCACCGTGATCCTTCATTCCCTAAATATGTCACGTGTTCTTCCTAAGGACAAGAACATCCTCTCACACGGTCCTAGTACACTCATCAAAATCAGGAAATTTAACATTGATGCAATACTACTGTATACTCTATAGTCAAGTATATAGTTTCTATTTACATAATTTCAGTCATTCCACATTATTGTACCTTCACTTTTCCTGTTAGCATCAAATTATGAATACTTGATAGTTTCATTTAAATAGGCTTTGCAAACACTTTTTAATGAGATATCAATGTAAACCATTCTCTTTTCTAAGTTATTTCCAATTTTTCCGTCTCATAATGAGTTGAAATAATCATCTTCATCATAGATCTTGACCACATTTCTGATTCTTTTCTGACCAAATTCCTAGAAATAGAAGTGCCGAGTCAAAAGGCTCTTATTAAATGGCCATCCAGAAAGGTTGTACCAATTACCGTGGCTCTGTGGCTTGCTCCGGCCCTCCTGGGGAAAACGAGTGGTTGAATAGGAGGTGCAAGGAGCCACAGCACCCTGGTCTGCAAGTCAGGCTACGACCAGATGGTGTTTCTGGCAGCCCAGCATGTGGGAGCCGGACAGGAGGCAGCTTACACTAATCTTTTATATATTTTCTGGCTTTGATTATGAACTACAGCAGAGCACACAGATATAAAGAGTCTTTTATACTTTTTTTTTAAATAGGGAGTTGAGATTTTCATTGTATGGGAGAAAAGCAAGCTGTCTTCTAAGTGGGGAAGACTGTTTCCCTCTATTGAGATTTGCTCACAGCTCTTTAGTAATTTATAGAAATTGGCTACTGGAATCTATTAGTGTCTCATTTTTATATATCAGAGAACCGTTGAATCTAGGGTTATTTATAGCAGCCTCTATTTATTGAATCCTAAGTGAGATAACCCATAAAAAGCAGTTAGCACTCTGCTAGTCGCGTGGTAAATGCTCCATAAATGGTAGTGTGTCTTAATAAGAGTATTAACCTGCTTGATTCCAGAAATTTTACGTACATTATCTCATCCTCACCCCAACCCATGTCCGAAAGGAAACAGGGGGGAAAGAAGTTAGTTACTGGTCTATGATCACACACCTTGTGAGCGAAGGGGCAAGGTGTGAATCCAGGTATCTATCCCTCCAAGCCCGTGCTCTTTCCATCAGACCTTAAACTCTGGGTTGGTTCTGGGTGACGTAGGAACTTACAGAGAAGCACTTGATGAGAAAAAGCAGCAACTATTCCTAATGCAATTAACATCAATAATAGTATGGGAAATCTAGGTGGCGAAATGAGTCCCAATGCTGAAATAGGTTTTTTTTTTTTTTTTTTTTTTTTGTGATATGCGGGCCTCTCACTGCCGTGGCCTCTCCCGTCGCGGAGCACGGGCTCCAGTCACGCAGGCTCAGTGGCCATGGCCCACGGGCCCAGCTGCTCCGCGGCACGTGGGATCCTCCCGGACCGGGGCACAAACCCGCGTTCCCTGCACCGGCAGGTGGACTCTCAACCACTGCGCCACCAGGGAAGCCCCTGAAATAGTTTTATTTATCCTGTTCCATCCGATCTCTCAACTGGTAGCAGTATAGGCAGAGAACACCGCTGATGGTTTTAGAGCCCTTGACTAAGCCTCTTGTATCCTCAAGATCTCTCCTTTGTGCCCCTGCCTTGTCTCCCTGCTTCCATCCCGCATCCAGTGATCACATCATCCTCCACCCGGGAGTACACAGTGACGGAACCCGAGCGGGATGGCACCGCCCCTTCTCACGTCCACACTTACCAGTGGCGCCAGACCATCACTTTCCAGGAGTGCGTCCACGACGACTCCCGGCCAGCCCTGCCCAGCACCCAGCAGCTCTCGGTGGACAGCGTGTTTGTCCTGTACAACCAGGAGGAGAGGATCTTGCGCTATGCTCTGAGCAACTCTGTTGGTCCTGTGAGGGGTAAGAGGTGGCAGCTCAGACTGGGCGTTGTGTGTGTGTGTGTGTGTGTGTGTCTGCCTGCACTGTTCTCTCGGTGCTTTTGATGTGTTATCTTTCATCTCTTACTCTCAGTAAGAAGAAAGTTATGCTGAAATAGCTCCCGACAGAAATAAACGTCTTGTCATTTATGATTCTTAGAAAACCTACCCGTCTCTGTTCTGCTAACCTAAGGCCTCCTCGTTATTCCTTTCGGGGTAGAGAAGAATGATAATCCTTGAGTTACCTTAAAGAGTAGACCGTCCAAGGGCTGCAGCTGCCTATGGCCGGACATTTATTTTTATTGTATTCTTTTCCATTATGATTTATTGCAGGATATTGACTATAGTTCCCTGTGCTATACAACAGGACCTTGTTCTTTATCCATTCTATATATAACAGTTTGCATCTTCTAACCCCAAACTCCCAATCCATCCCTGTCCTTCCCCCACACCCTTGGCAGCCACAAGTCTGTTCTCTATGTCTGTGAGTCTATTTCTGTTTCCTAGATAAGTTCATTTGTTGTTGTTTCCATGTCATAGGTTGTTTCCATGTCTTGGCCATTGTGAATAGTGCTGCTAGGGGTGCATGTATCTTTTTGAATTGTCTGGATATATGCTCAGGAGTAGGATTGCTGGGTCGTATGGTAGTTCTAATTTTAGTTTTTTGAGGAACCTCCATACTGTTCTGCATAGTGGCTGCACCAATTTACCTTCCCACCAGCAGTGTAAGAGGGTTCCCTTTTCTCCACACCTTCTCCAGCATTTGTTATTTGTAGACCTAATGATGGCCATTCTGACTGGTGTGAGGTGATAGCTCGTTGTAGTTTTGATTTGTATTTCTCTAATAATTAGCAATGTTGAGCATCTTTTCATGTGCCTATTGATGGCCAGGCATTTAAAACACTCTGATAACTCACTGTGTGCTCAGGGCCTGGGGAAATCCAAATCAAATCTGCTAAAAGTCAGGCACGGAGCCTACAATGAGCTTTCTTCCTGGGGACGGCACATTGCGAGAGGGGGGGTTCTAGTCTGGGGGTGCTTCTGGCTGCGTGGAAGGAGCTGCAGCTAGTGGCACAGCCCAGTGTCAGGTCTCACATCATCCAAAATCTTTCTGCCCTAGGGGTTCTGTATATTTCGGGTCTAGGTGTGAAGGTCTTTCTCTTTTTCAGTTACTTTTGATTCTCCCTCTGTACCCAGGCCACTTCTCCAGCTAATTGGGTTTGTCCTCAGCTCCATAAAGCAGAAGGAGGGCAGGTGTCTGTCCCCTTCCTTTGACAGTTGTAGCTCCAGGCATCAGGGGTTGGCGTAGTTTTTCTTACAAGGCCAGACAGTATCAATAAATATTTCAGGCTTTGCCAGCCGTGCAGTCTCTCTCAGTTCTGTGACTGTAGCACAAAAGCAGCCAAGGACCATATGCAAGTGAATGGGTGTGGCTGGTTTCCAGTAAAACTTTATTTACAAAAACAAACAAACGTCCAAAGGGATGTAGTTTGCTGACCCCGCCTCAGGTGACCCCCCCCAGGTGACTCAGGAGTCGGCAGGTTTCCTGGTCATCAGTCCTGCCTTACTTTCTGGAGTTTCAGGAGGAATAAGAGTTTCTGAATCCTCACTGGGTTTCAATGTCTCTGCCTTCACAGATGGCTCCCCTGATGCCCTTCAGAATCCTTGCTACATCGGCACCCACGGGTGTGACACCAATGCAGCCTGTCGCCCCGGCCCCGGGACCCAGTTCACCTGCGAATGCTCCATCGGCTTCCGGGGAGACGGACAGACCTGCTACGGTACAGCCGTCCACTCTGGCTTGGTGGTGGTAGGCAGCGGGGTGGGGGGGGGCTGCAGAAACAGATCCTGTACAGCAGAGGGGCGAGGAAGAGGCAGCACCGGTGAGATAAACACTGATGGTCACGCTGAGTTGTTGAAGCCCCACACTCAGTGTTCCCTCCGGGATGTTAGGGGTCCCGGCCCTTCCTTCGTCTGGTCAGATGCCCTGACTCTAAGCAGCAGAGTAGAATTTATAAGGCCACACTCCACTTCTCGTCGAGAATACATGGGCTTAAAGGAAGGGAAAGTCAGCGCTGTTTATAAACACACACAATGTGACTACAACTGGGGCGTACCCAGGCGTTGTTGTGTTAGGTGGTCCCCAAACACTAACTGATTTAATTCAGCAGCCCTGATGAGATAGATGCTCTCATTTCTGTCTTTTAAAAATTATTTTTAATTGTGGTAAAATGCACATGATATAAAATTGATCATTCTAACTATTTTTAAGTGTGCGGTTCAGCAGCATTAAGTACATTTACATTGTTGTGTGACTGTCACAAACATCCATCTCCAGAACTCTTTTCATTTGCAAAACTGAAACTCTATTCCCATTAAATGACAACTTCCCATCCCTCCCCTCCACTGCCAGCCCCTGGCAACCACCATTCTATAATACTTTCTACAGATCTGATGATTCTAGGTAACTCATGTAAATGGAATCATACAGTACTTGTCCTTTTGTGTATCTGTCTTATTTCACTTAGGATAGTGGCCCCAAGGTTCATCTATGTTGTAGCCTGGGTCAGAATTTCCTTTCTCTTGAAGGCTGCGAAATATTCCATTGTATACACATACTCCTTTTTCTTTTTAATCCATTCATTTGTCTATAGGCACTGGGGTTGCTTCAGTTCTTTTCCTGTTGTGAATTATGCTGCTGTGAACGTGGGGTACAAATATCCGTTTGAGACCCTGCTTTCAGCTCTTTTGGGGATATACCCAGAAGTGGAATTGCTGGGTCACATCAATTCTGTGTGTGATTTTTTTTGAAGAACCGTCATATTGTCTTCTCCAGCAGCTGCACCATTTTATATCCCGTCACCAGTGCACAAGGGCTGCAGTTTCTCCGCATTCTTGCCAACACTTGTTTTGTTTTTTGGATAGCGGCCATCCTAATGGGTGGGAGGTCTATTCCTGTTTTGACAGATGAGCTGGGGACATTGGAACGTTGGACCTTGAGTCTCTGACTCAAGTGCATATATTATCCTGTCTTCATTGTACTTATTTTATTACTTATAATTTCACTTTAAATACTTTCACGTAGACAGCTTGATATTTATGTTTGTTACTAAATTTTAATCCACCACCAAGAGGCAGTTAGTTGACTCCTGACTCAATGAAGAGTCCATACAGCCGAGGCAACTAGGGTAAGAATGTCAAAGCTTCCTAAACCTACCACAGGGGCTCACCAACAAATGTAAGGAGTGCCAGAAGTAAAGTTCCCTAGTGAAATGGGTGGTGTGCACATGTCTTTTTGGCCAGAATGATGAGCAGCCCCCTTGAATGACTGGGGCATAAGAATCTGGGGAGCCCAGCAGCCTTGGAATTTGGGAACAATGCCTTGGGTCCGGAATCCATTGAATTGAATCCATTGGATGCCTCCAGTGAATTTCAGCTGTAGTGTGCTGATTTCACGTGAAGGTTAGCAGATCCTGCTGCTGGGGTATTGCTGCATTTACTTCAGAGTGAAATTTATGTGAGGTGCTCATTGGAACGTCTGAAAGGATGGAGAGCAGGGACTGGGCTTCCAGGAACAGCTTGTACAACTGTTTAGCCAGCTTGCTGATGACTTTGTCTGTGTGGTAGAATTCAATCTGAGACTCGCCTCCCTTGTAACATACCACTGGGCAGGGGACATAGTTCCTACTCACCTCTGATCATCAGAGCTCCCTGGTGTTTCCCCAAAGAGCCCAACAGTCTTGAATGGCTAAATCGGCTCAGGCCACTTTGAAACTGTGATAGTGTGTATGTGTGTGAGCAGAGACCTCCCAGGCCATGGTGACGGAGATGGATACCACAAAGGCATGAGGTGCCCCCATTTCTCCAGCAGAAGCCTGTACCTCCTTAGTCTTTATGTAGCTCTGCTTCAGCTTCATAAGCTAACTGAATACAGTAAGTCCCCTACATACAAGCCTGCAATTTGCGAACCGTCAAAGCTGCAAATGTGCATTCGCATGTCCAGTCATGTAAGTTAGTTCACGTGTCCGGTGTACATTGTCACGTGCATGCATCCTCTATGAGTGGTTGTGCTTTTGTATCCTGTACAGTACTGTATAGAGTACAGTATCTTTATTTCAAGCGCAGATGTCCGGAAGCATGCGTAAAATCAGCGGTATAGAGATGATTGTGGTAGTTGGGTACCTAGGCTAAGTTTGTTGGACTTACGAACAAATTGGACTTACAAACGCACTCTCGGAATGGAGCTCATTCGTATGGAGGGGAATTACTGTATTAGTAAAACATGGAGCTACCCCAACCTGCTGACCCATAACCTCTGGCTAGTTCTGCTTTTGGTGCCTGAGCTTGTGGTGGGACTGCTTGCTTCACTTTACCAAGGCACAACCAGCCATGCTTTACGGGTGGAATCTGTTGCTGTCGTGGAAACCCCTCTGATGTGTTGTCCCGGGAAGACAGGTGTTCGTGTGCACTTGCTTTTGCCCTGTTATCAGTCCTCATCCTGGGAGATTTGCACCATGGAATGTGGGTATATTCCTAGTCAGCCTACTTTCTGTTCTGGGTCATGAGAAGAAGCCTCGTAGTGTTCATGCATTGAGACACGGGGCTGTTGATAGGAAATTGCGTTAAGCAGATCACTTCACATATTATTTTGACCTGGAAAGTGCCTCTAAAGAGAATGAGGGTGAGCCTTTGTCATTCAGTGTGTGTAGCATTGATATAATGATAGATGACATTCAAAATAAGGCTGGGCCTGATTAGACACTGCAGAGTGACCCTGCGAGCTAATTTGGAGATTTCCAGTTGAATCACAAGAGCTCTGGTGCCTGACAGAATGGCTTCCCTATATTTCTCAGTTGGGAGGCTGTAAGAGAGCGTTTTGCACAATCTCTCATTGAGTGTACAACAAGGCATTTAACAAATAAATCCTGAGATCCTTCTCCAATGAGAGCCTGGTGTTTATGAAAAGGACACATTTTAGAGAAACTTAGCGTTGTTGAAAAACAGCCACTCTGAAAAAAAAGTCAAAAAGGAAGCAGTGATTACAGGAATAATCCAGGATTTTCCTGTAGGGTTAGGGAATGATTTATGTGAAAGGAAACCTCTTCCCAGGGAAGACGTTGACCAGATCATGACTAATAAGAACAATAATCTTCAAGGAGATATTGTGATCTTTTATAAGGAACAGTTTTCACTAGTTCATTGTTTCTACTAAAGAGTGGATTAGAGTCCTAGCCTCCAGTTACAGAAGGGAGGGTTTAAATTAGGCATTAGGAAGAATTTCCAAACTGTAAGGACCTTGAAATAATAGCAGGGAAATGGCTAGGGTTTTGCTCTAAAAGAAAAGGAGTCGCCCAGCTTGGATTTTATGTGTAGACCTGCATGGAGGTGGGGTAGTGCTAGGGGACCATCCCCTCCCTAATCCCACGGGCCGCCAGATCCTATTTGCCTTGCCGTGGTTCTCCAGGTAGGGTGTGCAGGATAAGCATCCTTCCAATCACCTAAGATGCTTTCTTGAAACATGCAGTTTCCCTTTCCATAAACCTTCTAGGGGTGGAATGAAGTTTGGAAAATTTCCCCTGGTGATTGTGTTCTGTCCCTTTGATTGAAAACTGCTGCTCTGTGCTCTTGTTGTTTGGCAGTTGAGTCTCAGCCGTGCATCTCTGCAGTTTGCACAGTGTGTCCAGGCATCTGGGCCTATAGTGTCCTCTGAGAGCTGTAGTGCAGACACAGTGAAGCAGAATGATCTTTTTCTCCCATGTTGTTGAAGCAGCAGCTGGTGGATGGAGCTGGAAAGTCCACACTTGCTGAATATCCCTCCACCCCCGTCCCAGCTCCAGCTCGTTAAGAGACTGCCTAGGGAGGGGCTTTGTTCTGTAACCTTCCAGCTGTACCTGGAGCCATCCTCTGGTCTGAGATCTTGTAGCTTTTTTTTTTTTTTTTTAATTGCAGTATAGTTGATTTACAGTGTTGTGTTAAGTTCTGCTGTACAGCAAAGTGACTCAGTTATACACATATATATGTTCTTTTTAAATATTCTTTTTCATTATGGTTTATCACAGGATACTGAATATAGTTCCCTGTGCTATACAGTAGGACCTTGTTTATCCATTCTAAACGTAATAGCTTGCATCTACTAACCCCAAACTCCCAATCCATCCCTCTCCCTCCCCCACTCCCCCTTGGCAACCACAGTCTGTTCTCTGTCTGTGAGTCTGTTTCTGTTTTGTAGATAGGTTCATTTGTGCCAAATTTTATTTTATTTTATTTTATTTTTTTTTAGTGTTTTTTTTTAACATTTAAATTAATTTATTTTTGGCTGTGTTGGGTCTTCGTTTCTGTGCGAGGGCTTTCTCTAGTTGTGGCAAGCAGGGGCCCCTCTTCATTGCGGTGCGCAGGCCTCTCACTGTCGAGTCCTCTCTTGTTGCGGAGCACAGGCTCCAGACGCGCAGGCTCAGTAGTTGTGGCTCACGGGCCTAGTTGCTCTGCGGCATGTGGGATCTTCCCAGACCAGGGCTCGAACCCGTGTCCCCTGCATCGGCAGGCGGATTCTCAACCACTGCGCCACCGGGGAAGCCCTGTGCCAAATTTTAGATTCCACGTACAAGTGATATGAGATCTTGTATCTTAAACACGTCACAGAAACTTACATTGCAGTCTAGTTTCAAAAGCTGAATGCCATTTGGTTTGGGTTTTTTTCTGAGTATAGGTCCAACTACGGGGCTGAAGTGGCAAAAATGCCTGTCTCGTGCAATGTAGTACAAAAAGCCAGCAGAACTCTTGCCTCGCCAGTGAAGAGACCGGCTGGACTGGCGATCGGAGGTGGAACGTGAGGAAGATTCACATGATGGAATTGAGGAGGAGCAGCTGAGCGGGGGAGGGGAGTTGTGTGGTCTCAGCCACTATGAAATCTTCCTCACATGCATCTCCAAGAGTTCTAAAAATGCCAGAAGTACCTGTGCACTCTGAGAGTGAGGTTGGCACAGAAGGAACTTGTGTGACTGTATTTATTTCAATCCATCAGTGGACAGGTAACCCAGGTGATGACAGAGTAGCTTGATTTCTTATCTGGACCAACCAGCCTTCCTGTAGTGGTAGACACAGATTGGCCCCCAATGCCAGTGGCCATCTGAGGGCTATGTTCCTGGAATCAGAACACCCCTGTGGCTGGTAGTGTAGGATAATAATAATAGGTACATTTCTTTTTTTTTTTTAATCTCTTTTTATTTTTTGGCCGCACCCAGTGGCATGCAGGAGCTTAGTTCCCCAACCAGGGATCAAACCCATGCCCCCTGAATTGGGAGCGCAGAGTCTTAACCACCGGATGGCCCAGGAAGTCCCAATAGGTACATTTCTTGAGCAGGCTAGGCTTACATCCATTTTCTGTAATCTTCAGTAGAACCCCTCAAGATGAATAGTAGTGTGAGTACTCACCAATGGGGAAACTGAGGCAGAGGAGTGAGGCAGCTTGCCCAGGACCACACAAGCTGGTAAGGAAAGGAGGCAGGATTGGAACCTAGCTGTGTCCAGCTCCAGGGCATACGTTCCTTTGTTCCAGTCACCCCACGCGAGGGCCACAGTACTGTCCTGTGGGAGAGCATCACTCACAATCTGATGAGTTAATGGTTTTCCTGTTAGTGCATTAAGCTCAGGATAACATTCCAAGATTCACAATTAGGCTTTAAACGGTCCAACTTTGCTTCGTCACTATTGTTGGAGAAAGGAATTTTTTTTTTTTTTTTGGTACGCGGGCCTCTCACTGCTGTGGCCTCTCCCGTTGCGGAGCACAGGCTCCGGGCGCGCAGGCTCAGCGGCCATGGCTCACGGGCCCAGCCGCCCCGCGGCATGTGGGATCTTCCCGGACCGGGGCACAAACCCGCGTTCCCTGCATTGGCAGGCGGACTCTCAGCCGCTGCGCCACCAGGGAAGGCCAGGAAATATTTTTGAACACGAGCATATTTAATTACGTTTAGGAACCTTATTCAGAGTCTGGAGACTTGTCTGCACGTCTTTCTAACACGTATTTGCCCATCTGATGTTAGTGGGCGCCAGGCTCAGCAACTAACTCCAAAATCCAAAAGGCAGGGCAGGTTGGGCGGGGAGCGGGGCGTACACATTTATTTAGGAGGAGGAGGACCTTGGGATCACTCTCAAATTATGCACAGAAAAAAAGATTTCTTTAACATCATTTTTGGAATATGAAAAGGTGTGTTTTAAAGTGGATCCATTTGCATGCCAAAATACTTTCTATTTTATTATGTTTAGTGGTGTCTGAAGAGGTGTTTTTTTTTTTTTAAAGTCTGCATTCAAATGAAAATTTGGGAGGGATTCCCTGACAGTCCAGTGGTTAAGACTTGGCGCTTACACTGCAGGGGGCCTGGGTTCGATCCCCGGGGAACTAAGATCCCCCAAGCCGAGCGGCGAGGCCAAAAATAAATAAATCAATCAATAAATCTTAAAAACATTTTTTTTTGCTGTAGATATCGACGAATGTTCAGAGCAGCCCTCGGTGTGTGGGAGCCATGCAATCTGCAATAACCACCCGGGAACCTTCCGATGCGAGTGTGTGGAGGGTTACCGGTTTTCAGAGGAGGGAACATGCGTGGGTAAGTAATTCACATGACATATGTCAGCACCTGTGTGAATGGTATTGCCTCAGGTAGTTATCCTGACTGAGACGGAAGGTTCCCTGTTCTGTTGGGGAGGACAGTTTACAAAGGTGAATCAGACTTCATTCCTTCCCTCCACCTGCCTGGAGAGTCACAGGCACAAGGAATAAGCAATGTTGTCTGTCTACACTGGTAATACCCTTCCCTTCTTATAAAATTCCTTTTAATTCTTTTCATTATTCTCTCTCTCTTTTTTTTTTTTTTTTTTTTTTGCTGTACACGGGCCTCTCACTGCTGTGGCCTCTCCCGCTGCGGAGCACAGGCTCCGGACGCGCAGGCTCAGCGGCCATGGCTCACGGGCCCAGCTGCTCCGCGGCACGTGGGATCTTCCCGGACCGGGGCACGAACCTGCATCGGCAGACGGACTCTCAACCACTGTGCCACCAGGGAAGCCCCCATTATTCTTTTAATAGCTATTCAAACAATTAGACATGTTTCTCCTTATAATTAGTGGCCTTGGGATTCACGTGGAGGGAACACCTTATAGGCATTTGTGTCATTACCTGCCTTAGATTGAATTCTTCCTGATTTACATCTGAAACTCCATTCGGAGCCTTTCTATTTATGGATTTCCATTTTACAAGCCACAAGTACTAGCATAACTTCATAGCCTATCAAAGTTAGAAGTTAAGGCTATTAATTAGGCTAATTATGCTTTAGGTTGCTGATGATTTTGGTGATGATGGTGATGGGCCAACTCCAAAGAGCCCGACTGTTTAAGTTTCCCCACTTTTTCCGACTGCTGCACTTTGACCTGTTGTTTCCAAGAATTTCAAGTTCAGAGATTCTTGGAGATTTCCAGGTCTGGAGGGCAGCATGCGAAAGGGGCCGTCGGAACTCAACATTTCTTCCCAATTTAAAACAGATTCCTCTTCTACTGCATCAGTGAACCATCTCCTTGCCCTTTCCTTGCTGTTTACTAAACCCTAGCATGCTTTCTGTTTGCTCTGTCTTGAAACTCAGATGAGGCCGCCAAGGTCCCAGGGTGAGTTGGTGTCTTGAGGGTGGAGAGAACAGGCCGTTCTCATATTTGAGTATGACCCAAACATCTGTGAACTGAGAGACAGCCAGTCCCCTTTGCACAGAGCTGAGATTTCAACTCTGCTAAAGTTACTTCTCTCTTTTTTTTTTTTTTTTTCCATAGAGAACAACAATTTCTGTGAATTTGGCCTGACTTCCTTCTCTACTTTTTGAGACGAAGGAGATTCAAAGGTCTATTTTTTGTGACAACACCATTTACATTACATTTCGGCTCAAGCTTTGGTGGTGGATCCTTTAGCCCTTGGGTGGTGACATGGACAGTCCTGGGGCAGACGTGTGTGAGGCATGTTGTGTCCTCAGTTTCTGTCTCCAGCCATTCCTGGAGACAGGAATGTGTCCTCACGGAAGGGCTAGGGTGGGCTGCAAGACAGGCGGTGGGCAAAGGTCTACTCCTAGGCCTTTGATTTTGAGGAAGACAACCTCTCTGGACCTCAGTTCCTCACCTGTAAAATTAGACTGCATCATGGGCTTCCTCTGTCCTGTGAAGCCCTTGGAGATGCCCCAGGATCTGCCAATGGGGATACAAGGACTATTTCATTTTTCTGTATATCAGTTTCTGAGTAAGATTTTTTTGGAATAATGGATTCCCCCCTCTCAGAAGCAAGTGTGAAAAAACCACCTGAAGATCTTTAAGTTCCACCAAGGCCTGGCATCGAGGCTTCCTGATTCTCCCCCTGCCTGTGGCCCCCTGTGCAATTCCATCCCACTTGGCTTTTTGCCTCTTTTAATTGGCTCCTTTGAGACTCACCTCATAGAGAGATGGTTCACTGGGTGAAGCCAAGTCTGCCTGAATGCATCACACAAAGATTCTGACTCATCACTGGATGATTCATTGGTCAGTTTCACTCTCCCAGAATTCCTTGTGAAAACGACGTCCTGGGTTGAAGCCCAGGCTGGGACGGTGTCTGTCAGGTCAGAGCAGGGAAGGGTGAGGAAAGAATCTGGATGGTTTAGGAGGCTGGCTCTGTGTCCTGAGAACTGTGAGGGGCTGGGCTGTCATGCAGGGTGAGTGGATGGCCAGAGGTGACTGTCTTTCCATGAGGATGGGTATCCATTAGGGGAGGGGCTGCTTTGTGGATTTCCATCTTTGTCATTTTCTGCAAGCCTGTGACTTTCTCTTTTCCACTGGGTGCAAACTTTTAGTTAGTTGGAATGTGCAAAGTATGCTGACACAAAGGAAGAGAGCCTCAGCTGGCCTGCAAATCACCTTTATGTGTAGATACAGTTGCCCGCTGTGATATGTGGCCTGTACGGAGCATGGGCGGGTTGGGACCCCGAGCTGTACAGTGCACGGCACCATGCACCTGCCCATCGGTCGGGGGAACAGGGCTGGGCTTAGGCTAAAGGCTCAGCCTGGCTCACCGAGCGTTCCTGTTCTCCCTCCCTCTCCTGTCATGTTGTTCGGAAAAATTATTGTGAATCATTCACCTTTGTGACCTTTTTCTCAGAACTTAAAGTAACTAGAGGCTGTGAAACCACTCTCCTAAAGGCTCTTTATTCCCCACCCTTTTCTCTCCTTGTAACACGTGGCTTCTTTCCCTCATTTTGTCCTTCCTTCTTGACATCCCCTCCCTTCTCCGCGTTGTCTCATTTCCTGGCCCCAGCCAGCCTTGCAGGTGTCTCTCGGGGACCAGTGTCACATTGGGTGGCAGCACCTCAGGGCAGTTCCTCGGCTCTGCCCATGCCAGGTCACAGTTCAGGGTTCTCTTCAGAAATGCAGGAGGTAGGGCTTCCCTGGTGGCGCAGTGGTTGAGAATCCGCCTGCCGATACGGGGGACGCGGGTTCGTGCCCCAGTCCGGGAAGATCCCACGTGCCGTGGAGCGGCTGGGCCCGTGAGCCGTGGCCGCTGAGCCTGCGCGTCCGGAGCCTGTGCTCCGCGACGGGAGAGGCCACAACAGTGAGAGGCCCGCGTACCGCAAAAAAAAAAAAAAAAAAAAAAAAAAAAAAAAAAAGAAATGCAGGAGGTAGAAAAGTAAAACCCCAACTGACCATGTAATTGTAATTAATTTTTTAAAATTAATTTTTGTTGGACTGTAGTTGCTTTACAATGTGTTAGTTTTTGCTGTACAGCAAAGTGAATCCGCTATACGTATACATATATCCCCTCTTTGTTGGATTTCCTTCCCATTTAGGTCACCGCAGAGCACTGAGTAGAATTCCCTGTGCTGTACAGTAGGTTTTCACTAGTTATCTATTTTATACATAGTAGTGTATACATGTCAATCCCAATCTCCCAATTCATCACACCACCACCTCCCCCCCCCCACTTTCCCCCCTTGGTGTCCATACATTTGTTCTCTACATCTGTGTCTCAGTTTCTGCCCTGCAGACCAGTTCATCTGTACCATTTTTCTAGGTTCCACATATATGCGTTAATATATATTATTTGTTTTTCTCTTTCTGACTTACTTCACTCTGTATGATAGACTCCAGGTCCATCCACGTCTCTACAAATGACCCAATTTCATTCCTTTTTATGGCTGAGTAATATTCCATTGTATATATGTGCCACATGTTCTTTATCCATTCGTCTGTCGACGGGCATTTAGGCTGCTTCCATGACCTGGCTATTGTAAATAGTGTTGCAATGAACATTGGGGTGCATGTGTCTTTTTGAATTATGGTTTTCTCTGGGTATATGCCCAGTAGTGGGATTGCTGGGTCATGTGGGAATTCTATTTTTAGTTTTTTAAGGAACCTCCATACTGTTTTTAAATACCATTTTGAGCCTGATTTTCTGTCCTTTCCAAAACTTTCCCCTCCCTCCCACCCTGCACCCCCTGCTAGTTGACAGGCAGGGTGAGAATTGTAGGAAATTGCCAGCCTGTGGGGTTAGGAGCCTTTGAGGGAAGCACAGCTGGATGTGCTGGTGGCTCCTCTTGTGTAAATTAGTGAAAAGGTCTCCTTTGGGTTGTTGTATATTTTGCTTAAAAATATACACTGCCAAATGTAAAATAGCTAGCTAGTGGGAAGCAGCTGCATAGCACAGGGAGGTCAGCTCTGTGCTTTGTGTCCACCTAGAGGGGTGGGATAGGCAG
Source organism: Kogia breviceps (assembly GCF_026419965.1). NCBI lineage: Eukaryota > Metazoa > Chordata > Mammalia > Artiodactyla > Physeteridae > Kogia > Kogia breviceps. The sequence goes on from NC_081311.1 coordinate 79,526,657, forward strand.
GGTGGGAGGGAGACGCAAGAGGGAGGGGATATGGGGATATAGGTATACGTATAAACTGATTCACTTTGTTATACAGCAGAAACTAACACACCATTGTAAAGCAGTTATACTCCAATAAAGATGTTAAAAAAATAAAGAAAAAAGAAAAAGAAAAATAAATGCTTTGTATACTTTGAAAATGAAAAAGGTAGAACTAAATTGTTTGGAGTTGTAAAGTCCTAAAGCTTCCTTCAAAAGAAAATTGCTCTGGCATGAAAAATGGTCTTACATAAAGGAAAACGTGATTTAAAAAATTAAATTATAGGGCTTCCCTGGTGGCGCAGTGGTTGAGAGTCTGCCTGCCAATGCAGGGGACACGGGTTCGTGCCCCGGTCCGGGAAGATCCCACGTGCTGCGGAGCGGCTGGGCCCGTGAGCCATGGCCGCTGAGCCTGCGCGTCCGGAGCCTGTGCTCCGCAACGGGAGAGGCCACGACAGTGAGAGGCCCGCGTACTGCAAAAAAAAAAAAAAAAAAAGAAAAAAATTAAATTATAAACTGCCTTTTTCTAGAAAGGGTTTGAGGATTATAGAAGCATAGGTGTGGGAATTCCCTGGCGGTCCAGTGGTTAGGACTGTGCACTTTCACTGCCATGGGGCCGGGGTTCAATTCCTGGTCAGGGAACTGAGATCCTGTAAACCAAGCAGCTTGGCCAAAAAAAAAAAAAAAGAAGCAAAGGTGAAGGTGATGGCAGGGCAGGGGACATTAGGACCTACACATGTTGCAGCAAGGTCCTTCCCTGTTACCAAGGGTGGGGCGCGATGAGGCTGGAGCAAACACAATGTGTAAAATGATCACTCACGCACTCTAATGACTTGAATATTTGATGGAAGAGAAGTGAGGCTCCTTTCCTGGTTGTTCTGTCTGGGTATATTTCCCCTACCTTTTTTTGGTCCCAATTCTCCGAGAGTGTCCCTTTCACACTTTGCGAGCTGAAGGAATTGGGGGAAAGAGGACCCTGGAGAGAAGAAGAATGTTAGAAACGATGAAAAGTGAGAGAAAACAGGAGTGGTCCAAGGAAACAGTGTGTCCTTGGTTTGGTTCAGTGTAATCTGGGCTACTGTTTTCTAGAAAGAAATTTGGACCACTTGTAGCAATTTAAAATCCAGTAACCCTTTGGCCACAGACTTGGTTCCATGGTCCCTGTCCCATGGGAGTTAGTTAACAGTCCAACTTCAGGAGTCTAAACTGCTGAGTCCACAGCCTGGGCCTCCATCCGCCAATACAGTAGTTTGCTAACCTCTCATGGGCGCAGACCTTTGAAGAGGATCCTCTTCTTTACCTGTCCCCTGACAGTGCTTGGAGCTCTCTCTGCCGAAGCACTTGAGGCAGGGTGAACTGGAATTAATCTTGGGAAGACTCATTGAAGATAAAGATGAGGAGACTTCCTGTATCCAGGATAATCTAAACCCCGAGGACCTCCTTTTAGGAAGAAAGTATTCTGTTCTGACATTGCGGGAGCCAGGACTCTGACCTAGGCCTTAGAGCTTTAAGACCAGAAGTTAAAGTGCCTTACGAACCCCAGAGTATCTGAACCAGCTGTTGGAAATCACCCCCTAGACCTTAGTCCCTGACTTTCATCTTGAGGCAACAGCACAAGATGGGGTATGATTTTCTAGCCTCTGTGTCACATGCCTACTTCCTACGACCTCATTCTCTGAGTCTTGTCATCAGGACCCTTTAGAAAATAATAGTCCCATCTACTGGGCCTCCCCATGCTTGGCAAGCTGGAAGTCATTCCTGTTCTACAGAGGAATAAACTGTGGCTCCGAGAAGTTATATGATTTACCCAAAGCCATATGGTAGACTCATGCACCTAGTAGAAACCCAGGGCTGCCCACCCCAGAGGCCCACAGTCATTCTACCGTCCCCATCTCACTTCCCTGGGAACGTTTATTTCACCTTCCTTGGTGGGACGTGGGTGACTTAGGCATTCGTAGTGGATATTCCACCCGCCTAGTGAGCCGAGGGCAAAGATACCGTGGAAGTCTCAGATCCTCAGCTCCAAACGCTCCACCAACAGATGCCACGGGAAGCATGTCTACCTGCAGATTCCACCTCCACATCCAGATGAAGGGAAAGTTGGGTTTCGGGGACCAGGTGTGGAGAGTGGCCTGAGACAGAGCCTTGGGGCAAAGCTGAGGTCAAGAGCCAGGCCGATTGACCCCCTGCAGTGGCAGGCTGAGAAGACTTTTCAGAGGTGGGATCCAGGTGGGAGGAAACAGGAGGAGAGCCAGGGGTACCATCCAGCGGGGAGCAGGGATGAACCTGAAGAGATGTCTGGAGGTCTGGGGTCCAGACATAGTCCACCTCAGTGGACTCCACTGCTTGGAAGGGCCCTGGGACTTCTCAGGGGACTCTTCCAAACACTGCGTGTCAACCTTTTGTCTGAAGCTGTTGTGGACCAGCGCCCCATCAACTACTGTGAGACTGGCCTTCATGACTGTGACATCTCTCAGCGGGCCCAGTGCATCTATTTGGGAGGCTCCTCCTACACCTGCTCCTGTCTGCCAGGCTTCTCTGGGGATGGCAGAGCCTGCCAAGGTACGTGGTCACTCTGACTTTCCTCCCTGTGTAACCTGAAAAAATTCCCTGGGTGATACTTATCATATGCTAATTACTGACTCAACTCCGAATTCAAGAGAATTCTTCTCGGGCTTCCCTGGTGGCACAGTGGTTAAGAATCCGCCTGCCAAGGCAGGGGACACGGGTTTGAGCCCTGGTCCAGGAAGATCCCACATGCCGCGGAGCAACTAAGCCCGTGCGCCACAACTACTGAGCCTGCGCTCTAGAGCCCGTGAGCCACAACTATCGAGCCCATGCGCCTAGAGCCTGTGCTCCGCAACAAGAGAAGCCACCGCGATGAGAAGCCCACGCACTGCAATGAAGAGTAGCCCCCGTTCGCCCCAACTAGAGAAAGCCCGTGCACAGCAATGAAGACCCATCGCAGCCAAAAATAAACAATAAAATAAAATTTTTTTTTAAAAAAAAGAGAATTCTTCTCTCAACTCTGTTGAGTAGATGGGCTGTATTTTGTATCTCTAGTAATTTGAATTATGTGTTTTCTTTGGGGGGCTATTCTCATTGGGGAAGACACTTGTCCTCCCCGTACCATTTTGTTCCATGTCACTTGCTCGTTCAGGCAGTAATTAAACATCTGCTGTCTGCTAGGGACTGAGGAGATTGTCTTTCATGAAAAGACAAACAGTCCTTACACACATGGAGCTTAAAGTCCAGATTTTGATTTAATAAGATATATACAGTCATTCACCTGGCCTGCTTTAATCTTGTGTTCCAAAAAAAGTGAAGTCCCCTTTTTGAATAAATGACTTCAGATACAGAGAATAAATGGTTCCACAAAATTCTCTCAGACCTCAGATCAGTCCATTGTTGACAGCTAGGGTACTCTTAAAGTTAATTTTAAGTGACATAACTCTGAACACCATTCCCCGGTCCCGTGGTTTGCAAAATTACTTAACGTTATACCATGGAGTATTTCTGGGAAGTCCAGGCTTTTCTAAGAGATTATAATTTCTGAAATACTTTCTTTGTTTCTGAACATGTGAATTTTCTCTGGTCTTTGAGATTCTTCTGTCAAGCAGTTAATCATCTGTCTCCAAACTCAGACATTTTTGAAGCTCTCGTTTATGATGAGAAGGAAATAATGAAAAAATCCCCTCGTTTTTCCTTTTGCATGCTTGATTTTTCATGAAAACATCAAAGTGAAACACATTTGTAAATACACTAGATAGAAATTGAGGAGTTAGTGTTTTGGTAATTAATGTTTGGTGAGTTCTTAAATCACTGTTCCCAGATTAGAAACTGAGTCCCCAAAAGTTGAGCAAGTGGCTTACATTATTGTGTAAACTAGGAATTCTAGAAGAAATCTCACTATCCCTGGGCTTGGTGGCTGTCTTGCAGATGTGGATGAATGCCAGCTAAGCCGATGTCACCCTGATGCCGTCTGCTACAACACTCCAGGGTCCTTCACGTGCCAGTGCAAACCTGGTTATCAGGGAGACGGCTTCCGCTGCATGCCTGGAGGTAAGGTGTCGGGGATGTTTGGAGTTGGTGGGTCATTGCCCTGTCCGTGAGTACTGAGTACATGGCCCTGGGAGAGAAGGCACCTGGTGGGGATGTGGGAGGCTCCGTGGAGAGTTGAGATGGGCGATCAGAGCACAGCTGCGGTGTTGAGCTTGTGGGTCGCACACTGCACCACTCTGGGGGTCCCACACCTGGACCAGAACTGTGCTGGCAGCCTGGAGGCTGGTCATCTCTGTGACTTGAGCAATACAGGGTAAGAACTGATCTGTATTAGGGTTCTGCAGAGAAACAGAACTAATGGATGTGTGTGTGTGTGTGTGTGTATATATATATATATATATAGAGAGAGAGAGAGAGAGAGAGAGAGAAATATATTTATTTGTATATAAAGAGATTTATCAGAAGGAATTGTCTTACACAACTATAGATGTTGGCAAGTCCCAAGGGTTGTAATCGGCAAGCTGGAGACCCAGGAATAGCCAGTGTCTGAATCCAAAGGCAGGAGAAAGCTCATGTTCCATTCATAGGTTATCAGGAAGGGAGAGTTCCTTCTTACTCGGGGAAGGGTCCACCTTTGTGTTCAATTCTGGCCCTCCACTGATTGGATGAGGCCCACCCACCTAAGGGAAGGCCATCTGCTTTACTCAGTCTACAGAGTGAAAGGTTAATCTCAGCCAGAAACACCCTCAGAGAAACACCCAGAAAAATGTTTGACCAAATACCTGGGCACCCTGTGGCCCAGTCAAGTTGACACCTAAAATTAACCATCACAGATTCCTAAGAGTCACGGGGAATGGTGCTGGGGTGGGGTGGGGGAGGTGAAGGGCCACCAGTTGTGGGAAGGGGCAGGCTGAGGACTCTGCAGAATTGGGCGTGCCACCTATTACTCCTGGACCGTGCAGCTTCTCAAGTTGAGCCTTTGGTGCTATCTCATTAGATCATGAGGATAATGATAGCCCTAGTTCTGTACCTGGAATGATCCTGGAACTTAGGAGGCACTCAACAAATGCTGTTGAATGAATGCGTATAATTAGCTGCCATTAGCATGAAGCCTACTGTGTGCTGGGTGCTTTACCTGCACCATTTCATGTAATGTTCATAATCATCTCTTTAAAGTAAGTACTATTACTATTTCCATTTACATAGAGGATGCTAAAACACAGAGATAAAAGCACAATCAAGGTCCCAGGGGTAGTAAGTACTAGAACTAAGTCTCAAACCCAGGTCTGCCGGATGGACTCCAACTTGACTTCAGTTCCCGAAACCACATGGTATCCTGTCATGAGATGAAGGATGTATCTGATCCGACTGCAGTTAGCCAGTTGAGTTGTTTCTTATTTTAATTGCTGCTGCTGTTGCTGGCCAAAGAGATTTATGCCACTGTCAATGTTTCAATAAGAGATACATGGAAATTTCCATTTCATCACTTTTATGAGCAATTACAAGCTATTTCAATGTCTGCCTCCCTTCACTAGCCTTGAGTGCCTTGAGCATAGGGTGCCTTTGCATTTTATTTTCATGTCCCCAGTATCCTGTGGAGTACGTGGCCTATGTTGGGGCTCATAGCTCTTTATAGTTGTTGAGGAAATAAATGAATGCACCTCTCCTACCGGCAGCGTATAATAGTATTGATAATTATTTATTTGCACTCTCAACAGGACTGGGTGTGACCAGTTTTTAGGATAATTGACCATCTAAAAGGAGAAGAATATCAGATTAAAGTTTGAATTTCAATATACAGTACTACATATTGCTGGTCTAAATTGTTTTCTTCTGCTTAGGACAGGACTCAACAAACTATGACTTGCAGGTCAAATCTGCAAGTTTTTGTAAATAAAGTTTTATTGGAACACGCCTACTCTAGTTTATGAATAGCCTATGGCTGCTTTCATTCTGCAAAGACAGAGGTCAGTAGTTGTGGTAGAGACTGTAAAGCCTGAAATATTTACTACCTGGCCCTTGACAGAAAAAGTTTGATGATTCCCAGCCTAGTTGAACCCAGGCAGGATCAACCTTTTGTTCCTGAAATTATGGGTAAAAGACACGGCTCTCCCCACAGATTCTGATAGGCAGGTTACCTAGAGAAAAGTTCATGATCATTTGAGTTAAGACATTCCAGCAGCTATTAAAAATGACTAAGGCATTATCTCCTTAGGCTTCCTTCACATCTCCAGTTCAGAAGGAAGCAGATGTTTCATTTTTTATTTTTGTTCTTTTAACCCGACTCCCGGCCCCATTTTCGAGGCTCTATTGACTAAACAGAAACAAATCCAGACCTATAGTCTGGGATACAAAAATGAGACTGATTGGATGAAACCAATCAGAGTTCTTTGCTAGGATTATTTAGCTATTTAATCCTGTTTTCTTAAGAAATTCAACGTCTATTTATATGCTTGAGAGAGAATGTACACTCGAAATATATGTGTCCATCGAGTATTGTTCATAACAGAAAATAAAATCGAAGTGACTAGCAACAGGAGGCATGGACAAATGAGCTTGGGTACAATCCATACTATGAAATAATATACAGGAGTTAAAATGAGTGAACTGGAGGGAATCGCCTAGTGGTCCATGGTTAGGGCTCCACACTTTCACTGCCAAGGGCCCTGGTTGAATCCCTGGTCGGGGAACTGAGATTCCGCGAGCCACGAGGTGCAGCAAATAAATATATGAATGAATGAACACATTAAATAATAAGTAAGTAAATAAATAAATCGGAGTGAACTAGAGTTAATGGATAAATCTCCACAGCATGTTGGGCAAAAAAATGTCATAAAAGACTCTCACTTTCTGAAATGGCTCATACTCTGTCTATGGAGTGTGTGTCTCTCAATAAATTTACTTCTTATGTATTAAAAAAAATAGTCATAAAAGGATATATGCAGTATGATCCCATTTATATGAAATGTAAGCCTGTGTGAAAAGAAACCTGCATATGTATAAACATATACAATAAAACTATAAAATGCATGCATGGGAATGAGAAACAAAAACTTCAGGATAAAGGTTACTTCTATGGTAGGAGAGGGAATTGGGGTTGGGAAGGGCTGCACAGGGGCTGCATTTGTATTTCTAATGTTTTTTATTTTCCCAGCTGCAATATGAACACTGAGGTTTTCATCATATTTTTCTAAATTTTGTGTGACTAAATAGTGAAATATTAATGAAAAATTAAATATAGTGTTATCTGGACTCCTGTTACCAAACATAATGAAGTGATTGAGCATTTTGGGGTACCTACTCTATACAGAGGGGCTAGTTTAAAAAAATAAAAAACTAAACTAGCTTTAGGGGTAAGTCAGTTAAGGTCATGGCTACTGCAGTATCAGCCAATGATAAGCAAAACAAAAAAAATGGTGATTTGTTCTCCACAGTCCTTCTGTACTCTTTGCCCAAAATACATGTGTGGATTGTGAAATCAACTCAGTGGAGCACTATTACCATTTTCTTTTAAATGGAATGGAAAGAAAAAGAAAACAATAATCAAGAAGATAGAGTATGCCAAGTATATGCAGTAGGAATAAGTATTGTTTCATGAAATAATAGTTGTGGTTGCTTGTCTAGTGCATGGCTGAGTGTGTGCATGTGTGTGTATATGTAAGCATGCGTGTGTGTCCTGAATTGCAGAGTGGAAAGCATTTCTATGGGTTGTGGTCAGGAAGTTTGAAAGCTGCCATGTTAGTTATCTATTTCTGTGTAACAAAGTATCCCCCAAAGTTAGCAGCTTAAAGCAGTAAATGTATATTATCTCACAGTTTCTGTGGGGCGGGGATTCAGGAGCTTAGCTGGGTGGTCTGGGTTCAAGGTCTCTCAAGAGGTTGTTGTCAAGACCTTAGCCGGGCTACCATCTTCTCTGAGATTCATCTGGGGCTGAAGGATCCCTACGGTGGTTGGCAGGCCTTATGGGCTGTTGGACAGAGGACTTCAGTTCCTCATAGCATGGGTCTCCCCACAGAGCTGCCTAAGTGTCTTCAAGACCTGGCAGCTGGCTCCCTCCAGAGCAAGCAAGGAAGGGGAGTGTGCCCAAGATGGAAGCCACAGTCTTTTTCAAAAAAAAATTTTAATGAATTTTTTTTTTTTTTTTGCATTTTTAAATTGAAGTATAGTTAATTTACAATGTTGTGTTAGTTTCAAGTGTGGAGCAAAGTGATTCAGTTATATATATATATATATATATATATATATATATATATATATATATATATATTCTTTTTCAGATTCTTTCCTATTATAGGTTATTACAAGATACTGAATATAGTTCCCTGTGCTATACAGTAGGTCCTTATTGTTTCCCTATTTTATATATAATGGTGTGTGTCTCTTAATCCCAAACTCCTAATTTATCCCTCCCCCACCCCTTTCCCCTTTGGTAACCATAAATTTGTTTTCTATGTCTCTGAGTCTGTTTTGTAAATAAGTTCATTTGTATCATTTATTTTTAGATTCCACATATAAGTGATATATGTTTGTGTTTCTCTGACTTTTTTCACTTAGTACGATAATCTCTGGGTCTATCCATGTTGCCACAAATGGCATGGTTTCATTCTTTTTTAATGGAAGCCACGGTCTTTTTTAACCTAACCTTGGAAATGACAATGCTGTCACTTCTGCTAATACTATTAGTCACAGGCCAACCCTCCTACAGTGTGAAAGGGAGCTACCTAAGTGTGTGAATAGGAGGACGTGACAGGTCTGGGGGAATGGAACTGGGTAGAGGTTTGGAATATAGGAGAGCTTATTAGAGGATGAAAGAGGAGTATGAAGAATTCTGGGCTAGAGATGTAAAGCCCGAATTTTTAAGGACAAGTACCAAACCTGAGGATGCTTGATCACTTTTCTTTACGCTTGGCACCAGGCACGCTTACCAGCTTACTGCTTCGAGATCCACAGCCATCTATAGACAGAAAGGTAATTAAAGAGTTCAGAAAGTAGGGCTGCATGGAAAGATGAAAACATTTAGGATAATACAATGTAAAGGGAGGAAAACTGAGGAAAAATTTAACATGTACTTTGTGTTTGCTGTGTGTCTGTTGTTCGTGTTACAGTTCGCACTTTGTTTCAAACAAACGCGCTGTTAGAAAACTTGAATTTCCCACTGAGAGCTGGAAAGGGCTCCAGAAATTCTGTAATTCATCTCCTTTATTTTGTAAATAAGGAACATGAGGCCCGAATAATTTCTTAGTTACAAAAAGGTTTCTTGAACTCTTTATAGAAAAGAATTTTCTAAAGCAACTTTTCTCAAAATTGAGTAAGACCTTTTTTGAAAGAAAAACACTTAAGATCTCCAGGGTTGGCTTAGATTATTATGGAGAAATCTAGGTATCAACTTCTTTTATAACTATAAAAGCAAAACACATTTACAAATTAAATACCAACCAAATGTCAAATCATAAATTTCCAATCAACATTAATTTAATGTGCCAGATTATTGTTTGTCTGAGATGAAATTGCCATTCCTGCGGTAGCCTCCCCCATCCTGGATGGTTATTCTTTCCATCTCTACTGGATAATTCCAGTCAGCCTGCAGAGAAGCCATGTCTCATCTAAAAGATACAAATGAGGACATCCCTTGAGCCTCCACCCCTCCCCAACTGCCGTCCCATTCCTCCTCCCTTTTATAGTGTTTAATTCCTCATGAGGGTTGTCTGGAGTTCTCCCTCTGCTTCCTCTTCTCCCATTTTTCTTTCCTTTTTTCTACCGTTTTATTGTAAGATAAAACATAGATACAGAAAGTCGTATAGAACAGATGGATAGCTCAAGGATGGATAGCTAAGGTGAACCCCCTTGTAACTACCACTCAGGTCAAGAAGTAGAACTTTACCAGCAGCCCCAGAAGCTGCTGCAGGTGCTCTGTTCCAGTCATTGCCTTCTCCTTCTCTCCAAAAGTAACCACCAACATCACCTTCACAGAAATCACTTCCTTGCATTTCTTGTTTCATCATACATGTACATTCCTAGACACTATAGAGGTAGAGTTGCTCGTTTTTCTATCTCTAATCCCCTCTGCCATCCCTTTCTTGTCCTTGAAGTTTATCTATTGAAGAACCCAAGACTTTTGAGCTGTAGTTTCCCACAGTCTGGGGCAGTTCAACACGCTCCTCTGTTCTCCATATCGTCTGCAAAACTGGCAGCTGAGTCCAGAGGCTTGATCACACCTGGGTTCAGTCCTTTCGGCAAGACAAGTGGTGGTCTTACCTTACATCAGAAGCGCATAAAGTCTGCTTGTCTCACTCCAGGTGATGTTAGGAGCCATTAATGGTTATGTCCTAGATCCATTAATTTCCAGGGAGTGGCAAATGGTGAGATGTTAATTCTATCATTTCATTCTCCTTTATTAGTTGGAATTGATGCTCATGGCTTAGGTCCATTAATGTTTAGTGGGTAACAAAATGGCAATAGTCTAATTCTATCATCATGGTGGGGTTTTTTTTTTCATTTATTAGTTTGAATACTTAGAAAGAAATGCTTCCCCTCATCTAGTCTTTGGATGTCCAGTGGTACATTTCATAAAGAAAAGGCAGGATAAATGCTTGGATCTTTCCCTTTTTTTTTCTTACTGGTTGACAAGATAACAGATTGAGTCCTTATTAGCCACTGGAGTTTGCTAATTAATTGTTAGTTTTTTTAATAGCATTATAGACTCATGGGTATCAATTGGTTATAATCATTATTCTCATTGTGGTTCAGAGTCCCATCTTTGGCCCATGGGAACCTCTTCAAGTTGGCCTCTGGTCCTTTTGACATGATCCTAGTATAGTCAACCCTCCATATCCATGGGGGTCTGGTTCCAGAACCCCTGAGGATAGTAAAATCCACGGACGCTCAAATCTCTTGTATAAAATGGTGTAGTATTTTCATATAACCTATCCACATCCTCCCCGATACTTTAAATCATCTCTATATTACTTACAATACCTAATACAATGTAAATGGTATGTAAATAATTATAAATACAATGTAAATGGTTTGTAAAAATAATGTAAATGCTATGTAAATAGTTGTAAATACAATGAAGCTGCTATGTAAATTGTGTGGCAAATTCAAATTTTGCCTTTTGGAACTTTCTGGGATTTTTTTTCTAATATATTCGATCTTTAGTTGGTTGAATCTGAGGATGTGGAACCTTGCAGATACAGATGGTCCACTGTGGTCTCTAATATCTTCCTTGCTCTCTGAACTAGAACCAGTCTTTTTTCCATGAAGCTCTGGTTTCTTTTAGTGGGAAATAGCATTGCAGGACCACAATCTAAGTAGTAGAAATGTTCAGACAGAGCTAGGAATTCATGAGTCCGTGTTGATAGTTCCAAGTCAGATACATGACCACAGGGTTTTTCCTTTACCTTGTCTAGACTATATCCATATCTCCTTTCTTCCCCAATGAGAATCCTGGTTCTCAAGGGCACAGTGGATGTAAGAATTAGAATAGACCATAAGTCCGTATTTACTTTATTCCACATTACACACATAACAGGCTGAGAATTCAAATACTACATACTAGGCTTCCCTGGTGGCACAGTGGTTGAGAGTCAACCTGCCAATGCAGGGGACGCGGGTTCGTGCCCCGGTCCGGGAGGATCCCACGTGCCGTGGAGCGGCTGGGCCTGTGAGCCATGGCTGTTGAGCCTGCGCGTCCGGAGCCTGTGCTCCGCAACGGGAGAGGCCACAGCAGTGAGAGGCCCGCATACCGCAAAAAAAAAAAAAAAAAAAAAAAAAAAGCAGCCAAATACTACATACCACCAATACAATTTCTCAGAACAATTAAAATTTTTTGCACATGCCCTCCTATTTATATAGTTGTATATACATTACCTGGGCATCTACATGTAACCAACACCTACTATATTCTCTCACTTTGTTTGTTTGTTTTTGTTTTTTGGCTGTGCTCTGCAGCACATGGGATCTTAGTTAACCGACCAGGGATCAAACCCATGCCCCCCGCAGTGGAAGCATGGAGTCTTAACCACTGGACCGACAGGGAAGTCCCTATGTTCTCTCACTTTGAACCCTCATTTGGTCTTAGTTCAGCAAGTCACTATTGCTTGTTACCAGTCCTTATGTCAATGCGTCTCTAGTTATTTGGTTGTCAGAAGCTTGTTCTCTAGTAAATTTCTCAGGAAGGGCTCATGAAAACAGTATTCCTTGGTCCATTTTCTTTCCTTGACTATCTCAAATATTCCTCTGACATAAAGCGTGGCTGTCCAGAGGGCAAATGATAATCAGAAGATAATTTTCCCCTTTTTACTTGGATGCCCAAAGGATTTTTTTCTTTCTCTTCCATAGTTCCCTTCAAAAGTTCAACAGTTTTACCAGAATATGACTTGGTGTTGGTCTTTCTGGGTCTTAGTTACTCGGTATGCTTTTTCAATTTGTCATTTCACATCTTTTAACTTCAGGAAAGTTTTCTGGAATTTTAGTTTTAGTATTTGTTCTCTTTCCCTGCTTTGGGTTCTTTTTTAGGGACTTCCATTTTGCATATTGAATCTTCTTTGCCTATCTCCAGTATTTGCCCGAATCTCCTAAATTTGTTTGATATCCTTTCTTTTTTTCTTTAAACATCTTCCTCACTTCCACCTCTGTTTCTCTTAAGGCATACTCTGTTGTGTTTATTCACTTTGTGTTCCATCTAGTTGAGTCTTCATTTCTGAAATGATTCTTTTTTTAAAAGTTTCTACTTCTTTCCTGATTGCTGTTGCCTCATTTTTGAGTTTTTCAAATGCTGATTCATTTTGTTCTTTCCTGTTTTCTACTGTCTTTTCACTTAAGTTGAAATATTGGGTTGGCCAAAGGTTCGTTTGGGTTTTTTCATAATATCTTACGGAAAAACCCTAACAAAGTTTTTGGCCAACCCAATAGACGATTACAGTTTTGATCCGTTGGCACATCTTTTTGGCAAGCTTTCACTATCTGTAGGGTTGTTGTACTACTGACTATCCTTTTTCCTTATAGTAACTTTGTGTTGGATTTGCCTTCCATACTTTTCTGTTGTTCGTTTTTATGAGAGTTTTAGTTTTCCTGAACTTTCTGAAAGACGCTTGGTGCAGATAGCTTTTTCTAGCGACACAGAGCTTCCTCTTCTGCTCTTTTGGTGAAGTGTTTAAAAATATTTCAGCTTACATTACGATTTCCTGGCTCTGCTCCCCTCCCCCGCTGGACCTTCTCTTTCCTTGTATGTGTCATCTTCATCCTCCTTATAGTTTTGATTCCATTCCCAGCACTTTCTCCCCAGTAGGGGCTAGATCTTCCAGCCGCTGTTGGCTTTACTTTCCACCTTGGAGTAGAAAAATCCCTCCGAAGTTTCAGCTGCCATTTTCAAATTGGCCTGCTTTCCAGCTGAGTACCTGTTAGCTCTTTGGGTTCTCCTGTTCCCAGAACTGTTAGATGCCCTGCCACTTCCCTCTCCTTTCTCTACACAGACACTGGCACCACAGGGGCTTTGTGACCCCTGCTTGTGTTTGAGGGTTCATAGGACAACCTGGTCGCCTCGTTTCATTGTAAATGTTGCCCATGGCTTTTGTAGCTATTCTGTCTGTAATTAGATTCTAAAACTAGGCTGTTACCCTCTTCCCAGAGCCTCCCATTCCGCCTTGAACTACTGAAGCCAAATCCAGCATCTGTACCCCGATACCCAATTATATCTCAGAGACAGAGTTTTGGGTGAAGTAGAAAAGAAGAGCTTTATTGCTTTGCCAGGCAAAGGGGGACACAGCGGGCTAAGGCCCTCAAAACTGTGTGTCCCGACCTGGAGGGAGTAGTGAGGAGTTTTATAGCAATGGTTCAAAGAGGGTGTGATCAGCTTGTGGACACTGTTCTGATTGGTTGGTGGTGAGGTAAGCGGGAGTCTGCATTATCAGCCTTCTGGTTCCAACCAGTCTGGGGTCTACATGCTTGTGGGGCAGCAAACAATTAACTTCTTCCACCTGGTGAGGGTTTCAGTGTCTGCAAAACAGCTCAAAGATACTGTTCTGTGTATCCCTTGAGGGGGAACCAGGACCCTGCCCCAAGGCTGCACTATTGTTTCTTGACTGCTCCTCTCTTGTTTCTGGAATGAAGAATGCTGACATCTTCCATTTGTTGGGGGTTTTAGTTCTATAAAGGGCTCAAAGATATCGTTACATGTATGCTTGAGGTGGAACCAGCACCCTGCCCCAAGGCTGCACTATTGTTTCTTGACTGCTCCTCCCTTGTCTCTGCATCCCCTCCCTTCCCTGATTAGCAACAGTCTGAACCTTGGTCTGAACCCCTTGGAACTCCGGGAAGGTCTTGGAGGCTGAATGAAGCCTATTTCCTGTAATCAAGAAATGGGGGGACACAGGAAGGCCCCACAGGGTCCTGCTCGGTTTCACTACTGCAGTCAGCTTTGCCCTACCATCCCCCAACCCCCCTCCCCACCCTGGAACTGCTCCTGTAAAAGTCAGCAGTGACCTTCACTTTGTTAGATCTCAGCCCTGCCCCCGTTTCTTAGTAGCGCTTGGTACAGTTGACCTCACCTTCCCGCCTAAAACACTTTCTTCTTTTGGTGTCCAGGATACCACACCTCTTAGTTTTCTCCATCATTGGCTGGTATGTGTCATTGGGGGTACAATTAACCTCATTGAATGGATGAGGGTTGAGAGAGGCTACCTAACTTGCCCAAGGCACCTGGCTAACTAGCCAAGATCAATTGCTAAATATTTCTTAAGCATCTGTGATGTGCCTGTCACTGTACTCAGCACATAAACAGTAATGTCTGCGCTCGGGAGGAGCTCACACTGTCCCAGGGCAGGAAAAGAGAGCACTTGAAACTATAGTGAATCTGTAAGTGGTAACTAGTGGCTGGGAGAGGAGATCCAGGTGGGCTAGGGAAGTGAGGGAAAGCATGAGAAGTAGGACTTGGCCTTGGGAGATGGGTAGGATTTGAACAGGAGATGGGGAGGAATAGTGGGGATGAGATACGGTTAAGCAGCTCAGGTGAGGTCAGGGCGTAGGGGATCCCGAAAACCAGGCCCCCAGAGGCTGGAGAACTCCTATGGTCTTGAGGCCTGTGGCTCCCTCTGGCCACCACCTCCCTGCCTTGTAGCCTCACACAGCCTCATTTCTAAGTCAACTTCTCCATCCCTTCTTTCTCTCGAAGTTCTCTCACCGTACCCCCAAGAAGTATCATGTCACCACCCTCACCAATATCCTGAATTTCTTGGCTTCTTTATCCTCCTCCATGCATGGCCTGAAAACCTCCAGCCTGAGGTGAGTCCTACACCCAGGCCACTGGGTTCAACCACGCAAGAGTGTTAGGGGTGTATTAGGAACACTGCAGATTGATTGCCCTCGGTGTCAGGTGACCCCTTGACCGAGGTGGTCCATCTCTCGGCTCCCAAGCAGCCTGTTCGACCACTACCAGCCACTTCTCACAATGTGTGACCCTGGTGGTATCCTGTGAACTCCCAGGGCCCTCGTATCTAGTGACGTTGCCCCCAACCTGCAGGGCACCTGGCTCGCAGAGGTTTCAGTAAATGCTTATAACAAATACATAAATGACTCAAGGGTCCGTGGGGTTCCTGATCTGAGAGATAAACCAATTTAAAATGCCCCCACTAGGGAATTCCCTGGCAGTCCAGTTGTTACGACTCTGTGCTTCCACTGCAGGGGATCTAGGTTCGATCCCCGGTCAGGGAACTAAGATCCTGCAAGCTGCACAGTGGGGGGCCCCCGCCCCCAAAAAAGGCCCACACTAATAGGGTGTCAGGAGAGGAAGAATGCATGGGGTGGGCTGAGGAGACGGGAGTAAAACCCAAAGACGCAGTTTCACATGATGAGACGGCACACAGGCTAGAGGTGCATTTTCTCTTCCTGATGCTTTATGACCTTTCTGCTTTCCCCTCCCCTTTTGCCCTTTGCTAACTGCTAGTTTATTTCCCCCTTTCTGGGCATTCTCCTTCCTCACCAGTCCTGTAAGAATTGGGGGCAAATGTTAGGAAGGGCCCTGAAGAGAGTTCATAAGTAGAGAGATTTTTACCACCATCGTCATCATCATCGGTGGTGGAGATTGTGGTGGTGTCCTTAGGAAACCTCGCATCAGATGGGTATTGTTCTTTGACTTGTAAATTCCCTTTCTTGGAAATTTGGCAATCTTGGACTTACAAGGGTCCATTTGGCAGCTAATGAGATGAGGCTAGGAGCCAAAAATCTCAAACCCAGCAGAGACCAGGCATGGTTTCACCACGCCCTCGGTAGCTCATCCCAAGATGCGTGTGTGTGGCAGTGCCACCGGGAGCAGGTGGCCCCTTACGGAGGGGGGTGGACTGTGCAGGAAGAGGTTGAATAAACGGAAACCCCCCAACAAGTTCCTCCATCCCACTGAGTATATCAGAGGCTACAGGAGTTATTTATTTGAATTAACACCTAGGAAGAAGTTTAATCAGGCAAGGGAATGGGATGCAAATCAAGAGACAAAAACGTGCTTTTTTTCCTTCTCCATCTATTTCCTTTTCCTCTCATTCTCTTTGTTCCCAATTTGAGAAAAGTCACCCCAGACTCCCTGCTGTTCCCTGGATAAGTATCAGGTCTCGAATGCTTCCTCCCCCTCCGAGCAGATTAAACTAGGTGAACAAAGAGGATCTTGCCTCAGTTATTTTATCAACCAGAAGCAAGGCCGACGTGTCTTTATTACCCCTTCCCCACCCCACCCACAGTGGGACCTTCCCTGTGGGAGCCTGGAGCCCTGAGCAGGAGGCGCCCACAGGGGCTGCTGTGGGCCAGGCTGAGAAGCCATCCCAGGGAACACAGTGATGTCACAGCTTTCCATAAACACACTTGGGGAATTCCCTGGCGGGCCAGTGGTTAGGAGTTGGCGCTTTCACTGCCGAGGGCACAGGTTCAATCCCTGGTCGGGGAACTGAGATCCAACAAGCCATGCAGCACGGCCAAAAAACAAAACACACACTTGAAATTCTGTTTCCTGAGTCACAACTGAGGTCTCTCCCGCCTTAATATAAGTTCAAGATACAGCACTGAAGATACTGTTGAGCTACAGCTCCACTGGAAATTCTAGGTCACTTGAGATTTTGTGTATTGGCTAACCCAAAACTGTCAGCCACGTACAAGGGAGGTACCCCTTCTTCCCTTAAAAGTTTGATTTGGTTGACAGTACACAGAATACCAAGCCTGTTTTCTAGTTGGAAAGGTGGCACCATATACATATGTTGATGGAAGGGAAACAAGTCTGTGGGCCACAGACAATTTTAGGGAGTGTGTTAAGCTAACTTGTGTGTGTCACCGTTGACATAACACATTCAGTGTGCGGGGGGTGTCCTAGGCACTGGCCATGTGGGTGCAGAGGGCCCGGGGCTGGGCTAGGAATCCAGAGACCCGGGTTCTACCTTGAGCTGAGCCACTAGCTAGTGCTGTGGCCTGGGGAAGCCAATCTGAGCTTCCGTTCTCTCATTTGACGTAAAAACCGTAGTTGCCTGTTGCATAGGATTATAGTGAGAATTAAGTGAACGATGTGTGAGCAGAGACAGCTTGTACAGAAACTAAAGCCCTGTACAAATGTGAGATACTAAGGAAGTAAACAAGCCCTACATCCAAGAGTGAAGAAAACCAACATTTTTATCATCAACCAGATGGCTTATTTGTATCTTTGTTTGGCTTTTCCTACATCAAATACGTTTTGTTGTTGTTGTTTTTAATTTTATTTCTTTAATTGAAGTGTAGTTGATTTACAATGTGTTAATTTCTGCTGTGCTGCAAAGTGGCTCAGTTACACACATGTATACATTCTTTTTTATATTCTTTTCCATTATGGTTTATCACGTGATATTGTATATAGTTCCCTGTGCTATACGGTAGGGCCTTTTTGTTTTTGTTTGTTTGTTTGTTTGTTTTGCGGAACGCGGGCATCTCACTGCTGTGGCCTCTCCTGTTGCGGAGCACAGGCTCCGGACGCGCAGGCTCAGCGGCCATGGCTCACGGGTCCAGCCGCTCCGCGGCATGTGGGATCCTCCTGGATCGGGGCACGAACCCACGTCCCCTGCATCGGCAGGCAGACTCTCAACCACTGCTCCACCAGGGAAGCCCGTTTTTGCTTTTTTTATTAGCCTCTGGGACAAAAGAGAAAGCAGACCCAGTTTCCCCTCCCAGGTTCAACACACACTTTGCTGGCAGGCTCGCTGTTTCTAATCGAGGGGCCAGCCATGTCCAGCCGGCTGACATGAGAACTGGTAGCATAAAGGCACTTTAAACATTCACCAGCAGCATATCACCGAATGCACTGCAAAGGCCTAGTGTAGATACAGTCATGGATGAACACACTCTCATTCATTTACTGTATGTATTAAACTTGGATGCTTTCATGCCACATCCACAGAGTTGAGTTGTGACAGAGACCATATGGCCCACATAAGCAAAAATATTTATTCTCTGCCCCTTAGCAGGAAATGTCAGTGGAGCCCTGCCCTCGATTGTATAACCACAAACTTATAGTAAATATCAGAAAAAGCACTCCAGCATGCTTTTGCTCTCCAAGCCCTACAGAGAGGATCTCTTGTGTGATACAGTCACAGATGAACGCTAGAACCCGGGTCTCTGGATTCCTAGCCCAGCCCCAGGCCCTCTGCACCCACATGCCCAGTGCCTAGGACACCCTCTGCTCACTGAACGTGTTATGGCAACGGTGACACACACACGTTAGCTTAACTCACTCCCCGAAATTATCTGTGGCCCACAGACTTGTTTTCCTTCTGTCATCTGGTGGAGATACAGTCACAGATGAATGCTGGAGTGCAAGACTTAAAATTCCAGCTATTCACATTGTCTCATCACATTCTACTCACGCCTCAAATAATACCGTGGGATTAGTTACTCCTGCCATCGCTGGTCAACCAGCATTGCTGACAGCGCCAGAAGTGGTGGAACGGAGGATCAAAAACATTTTTCAGAAACGAAATTCTGTGAAATATGTAATATATTATTATATACTCTCTATTATTACAATATATATATTATGAACACAGTAATATATTAATACACATTAATATATTAATTAGAGTATTTATATAAAATTTCTCGCTAACATAACTAGCAATGCCCTAGAGCAGGGGTTGACAGCTACAGACCCACAGGCCAAATCTGGCCCACTGTTTGTAAATAAAGTTTTATTGGCACACTCATTCATTTACAATATGTATTGAACTTGGATGCTTCCATGCCACATCCACAGAGTTGAGTTGTGACAGAGACCATATGGCCCACATAACCAAAAATAATTATTCTCCGCTCCTTAGCAGGAAAAGTCAGTGGAGCCCTGCCCTCGATTATATAACCACAGTCTTCCAGTAAAGATTAAAAAAAAAAAAAAACGCACTCCAGCACACCTTTGCTCTCCAAGCCCTACAGAGAGGACCTCTTGTGTGTATGTGCTGTGTCGTGGGCTCCTCTGTCAAGACACTGACTCATTGGATTGTTATTGTGTATTTGCTTGTTCCCTTCCCTCCAGACTGGGAGCTCCTTGAGGGCAGGGCTTGGGGTTTATTCCCATGTCCATCCCCACTCCAGCCCAGGAGGGTCTTCCTAAGTCAAGGTTAAGGGGATGCAGTCCCTCATTCCCTTCTCAGAGGCTAGAATCTGCTCAGGGAGACAGACCAGGAACAGCCTTAGAGTCTCAGCATCAGTGTGATGAGAGTCACAGGGCGGGCGAGCCCAGAGCATCCTGGGAGCTCTTGGAGGGCCCGAGAAGCACATGCCTGAGCTGATTCTTGAAGGAGTCACCGGGCAGGAGGGGTGGGGGTGGGGGGACTCACACAATGAACGGCACATGGAAAGGCCCGCAGGAGAGGGGCAGCAGACGTGGTTCAGTTTGGCTGAAGTGTGGCTCTTGGCAGTGTCTGGGCATCGCTTTGGGTGGCGGATGCTGCAGAGTTGATGGCAGCACTGGCCTGGCTGGATGCTGTGGTGGCTGGAGTCTAGCCAGCGTGGAAGCAGCTGCAACTCTGCCACTTACAACTCTATAAACGTGGGAGTTTATTCCAGTTCATAGCTTCTCATCAGCAATTTCCCAAAGATAGAGCAGTATTTCCCAGCCTTGGGATCTGAGTTAACACAGTCAACAGGCCATGTTTCTTGCCAGACGCTAGCATGTAGTTAAAAGGAAACATACAAATGTTGGTAAATGTGCCCTGTGGTCTTTGGTCCCCCAAATCTTTGACCCGGACTCTGTGAGTAATCAAGAAGCTGGTGATGATAAAGAAGACAAATTTAAGAAACACTTAAAATTTCTTAAAACAAATGTCAGTGCTGTCCATCGAGTGATGAATGGATAAACAAAATGTGGTGTAGCCATGCAATAGTATATTATTCAGCCACAAAAAAAGAACAAAGTACTGGGACTTCTCTGGTGGTCCCAGTGGTTAAGACTCTGAGCTTCCACTGCAGGGGCCACGGCTTCGATCTCTGATCAGGGAACTAAGATCCCACAAGCCACGTGGTGCAGCCAAAAAGAATAAGTAAAAAATCTTAAAAAAAATAAAATAATGAAGTACTATTACATGGCTACAACATGGATGAACCTTGGAAACATTCTGCTGAGTGAACGCAGCCGGACACAAAAGGTCGCATATTGTACGATTCCATTTATGTGAAATAACCAGAATAGGTAAATCCATAGAGACAGATGCAGACTGGTGGTTGCCAGGGGCTGGGAAGAAGGAGGAAGTGGAGACAACCATTTAATAGGTCTGGGGTTTCCTTTTGAGGTGAAGAAATGCGTTGGTACTGGAGGGAGGAGGCGGTCACTCAGCATTGTGACTGTACTAAATGCCACTGGATTGTTCACTGTAAAATGGTCGATTTGGGGACTTCCCTGGTGGTCCAGTGGTGAGGACCCGACGCTTTCACTGCCGAGGGCCTGGGTTCGATCCCTGGTCGGGGAACTATGATCCCACAAGCCGCGGGGTGCTGCCAGAAAGAAAAAAAAAAAAAAAGGTTGATTTTATGTTATGTCAGTTTGCCTCAGTTTTTCAAAACTGAAAGAAAAACATGGCCTAGGAAGGAAAAGAAAATGTAGATATACTCTTCTTGACCGTTAAATTCACTAAATAATAATGATGTTTAATTTTTTAAAAATTAATAAAACATTTGGGATTAACATATACACACTACTATATATAAAATAGACAATCAACAAGGACCTACTTATAGCACAGGGAACTCTACTCAATACTCTATAATAACCTATATGGGAAAAGAATCTGAAAAAGAACGGATATATGTATGTATAATTGAATCACTTAGCTGTACACCTGAAACTAACAACATTGTAAATCAACTATTCTCCAATATAAAATAAAAATTAAATTAAAAACATTTAAAAAATAAGATATAAGGATATATTGTACAGCATAGGGAGTATAGCCAATATTTTATAATAACTTTTTTTGTGTGTGTGTGTGTGTGTTACGCGGACCTCTCACTGTTGTGGCCTCTCCCGTTGTGGAGCACAGGCTCCGGACGCGCAGGCTCAGCGGCCATGGCTCACGGGCCCAGCCGCTCCGCGGCATGTGGGATCCTCCCGGACCGGGGCACGAACCCGTGTCCCCTGCATCGGCAGGCGGACTCTCAACCACTGCGACACCAGGGAAGCCCTATAATAACTTTAAATGGAGTATAATATATACAAATTTTGAATCACTATGTTGTACACCTGAAACTAATATAGCATTGTAAATCAACTATACTTCAATAAAAATAACTTAAAATTTTTTTTTTAATTAATGAAACAAAACTCAGTAGTGAACAGGCAGCTGCTGAGGTTCTGAGTTGGATATGGGGACTTGAGCTGACGACCCTCCTTTTGTTTGCCTCTCTAATAGAAGTGGAGAAAACCCGATGCCAGCATGAACGAGAACACATCCTCGGGGCGGTGGACCCCCAGCGCCCCCGGCCTCCGGGACTGTTTGTTCCCGAGTGTGATGAGCACGGACACTACGCGCCCACCCAGTGCCACGGCAGCACTGGCTACTGCTGGTGTGTGGACCGCGACGGCCGCGAGGTGGAGGGCACCAGAACCACACCCGGGATGAGGCCCCCGTGTAAGTCAGAGGACAGTGCTGGAGACAGGAAGTCTCAGCACCTGCAAGCATCGCTGGGGACCCTTGCCGGGGACCCTCGCCAAAGGTGCAGTTGGCACTTTCTGCCTGCCCTAAATCCTGACCTGCTCCGCCGGCTCAAAGCCCATCCCTCCCTCCCTTTCTCCCCTCTGCAGCCCCCTTTTCCATCTCCCCATCACTTGTTCACCCCCACCATCTCTCTCCCCACTTTTCCTCTCCTCTCTCTTACCCTTTCCTCTTCTTTTTTTGTGCAAACCTGTTCTGTGCAAATGATGGGCAGGACCCGCTGCATTGAGGCTGCAATTGGTAGCAGAGAGGGAGTGTGCTCCGGGGTCCCCGAGGTAAACCTTGCAGTGGGTGGCCCAGCATTCCAGCGGCTCTGCACTGGCACACAGCGCAGGGATGGGAGAGACCAACCGGAGCCCCTCCCCAGGCATGGAGGGGCTTACTCAGGCGTGAAACTGTTCTCCTCCTGGTACACTTGCCTCTTTCACAGTTGCTCCTGGACCTTTAGGTACTCGGTCCATTTAGAACGCCAGGAGCAAACAGCCGCAAAGGTTTCTGCAGGATAGTTCTGTGACAGCCCATGACGGTGGGAAGGCGCCGAGCTGGGGGCCGGGCTGTGTGACACTGGACGGATACTTGCCTGAGTCTCAGTGTCCTCGGCCTCAACATCGGATTTAAGCAAAATAATCTCTAGGATGCTTCTCAGCTCTAAAATTCTGTCACAGGTGTAGAAAATGGTAATTGTCACAAATTACCAAAATCTAATACAATCAATACTTGCCTCTCCATTCTCCATTTAGCTAATAATCATAAACTGGTCCCCTACCAGATAGTTTCCCAAAGCTGCTAAGAGGCTGCTGAGTAAGCAGTGTTCACGCACAGGGACTTCCCTGGCGGTCCAGTGGTTAAGACTCCGCGCTTCCAATGCGGGGGGGCGTGGCTTCCATCCCTGGTCAGGGAACTAAGATCCCACCTGCTGCGAAGGGCGGCCAAAAAAAAAGAAGTGAGAAGTGATCGCTCACAAACTTCATTACGCCAGGCAGCCAGCATTAACTGAGTTTCAGATTGGTGTGGTCAGTGCTGGCAGCCCACAGAGGGAAGCCCCAGTGCCAGCCCCAGAACCTCAGAGGACAGGTAGACAGGTGCAGGGTAGGGAAAGGAACCTTAAGAGAGAGCAGGTGGTCCAGGAAGCACAGTGGCTAGAGGGGTCGCGGGCTAGCCCAGGAAGGCTTTGCAGAGTAGTACTGTGAGAGCCAAGGTTTTGAGCAGGGCCAGAGTCAGCTGCGCTGGGGAGTAGGGGTTGCGGAAACAGGCGGAGAGGCAGGAAAGAAACCCCCAGGGGTCTGTGTCCTGTGGGAGGGGAGCAGAATGGAGGTAAGGACATCAGATGCCCCGCTGAGGGGTCTGGATTGGTCCTGAGGGCAGAGGGGAGCCCAGGAAGGGTTTCGAGCAGGAGCTGATGTGACCAGGTTTCAGTTTTAGAAGGGCTGAAAGGGAGGAGTGAGGCCCTGGGGGTGGGGAGGCGGGTGCAATTAATTCATTGCAGGATTTCTAATTAATCCAGGTGAGAAACGGCGAAGGTCCGACCTGAGGTGCTGGCAGTGAGTTTGGAGGGGTAGATTCCAGAGATATTAACAAGGTCCACCAGATTGGTTTATATCATTGATTGGGTATAACAGGCAAGCTGGACAAGAGAAAAGAACTGAAAATGAGCTCGGTGATGACCTGGTCCCGTTCTCTCACTTCAGAGAGCAGGAAACGAGCCCAGGAAGGTCCACGACGTGTCCACACAGCGAGTGGCAGGGCCAGGTCTGGGGCCCAGGTTTCCGGACAGCCACTGCATGTTCCTTACCCGCAGCACAGGCTGCCTGTCCCCTCCTGGGACATTCTCTTGTCAGGTGAGCCAGGAACTGTGCTGGGCCACCAGGTCATCAGGTAGGAGGCAAGGCCGAGTCTGACGGAGGATTAGCCCTGCCCATCATTTCGTTCTGGAAAGCCCAGAAGGCCTGTGTTCCCGTTTGTGGCGCCTGAGACCCTCCCACCCCCGTGGGATGGGGTGAGCGGGGCTAGTCCACTCAGATGGTCTCCTCGAGCATGAAAATACTCAGCAGCTTCCTGCTGGGGTGCGAGCTCCCTATGGCCAGGGTTTCAGGGTTGCTGCTGTTGCATTGTTTTCTTTCACTGCTGCAGCCCGTGTGCAGAGCAGGGCACCGATAGCCAGTTTAGTTCCCTTTAAGGGGGAGACTGAGCCGTTGTTTTTTTCCAATCGACCTTTAATGGTGAACTCTGGCCCTGCATCATCTTCATCACAAATGCCCTTTGATTGACTGAGGTCTTTCTGCCCCTTGTGCTTTCGGATATTAAATGTGCACGTGTGATGGCGCAGTTTGTGGTGCCATGAAGTTGACGTGACCGGGTGTGGGTGCGTGTGTGTGAGTCCGTGCACGCGCCCGCATGCGTATGTTTGTGCATTCCTACTGCCCGCGGGCCTTACTCATCGCCATCTCCCACCACCCAGGTCTGAGTACAGTGGCTCCCCCGGTTCACCATGGACCCTCAGTCCCTACCGCCGTGATACCCCTGCCACCTGGGACCCACCTACTCTTCGCCCAGACCGGGAAGATAGAGCACCTCCCCCTGGAGGGAAGCACCATGACCAAGACGGAGGCCAAGGCACTGCTTCACGCCCCGGTGAGTACTGGCCGATGGCACTTGGTGACAATTTCTGCTTCAATGGCCTGGAGCAACGAGCGGGGTGCAGTCAGCCCAGGGACCAGGGCTGGACCTCTGGACCCAGGACCTCTTCATTCTGTGTGACCCCGGGTGTCCACCTCTAAATGGGGCCACTGTATTCCTGAGCACCCCCGTGAGGCTCCAAGGTGGGAGGAGAAACAGGAGGCCTTCCAGAGAGACCCCTTTGGCATCTGACCCCTCAGGTGGGCACGTCGTGTGAGTTTGCTCTCTTGTCTGCGAGCATCTGCCAGGTTTGATGTTGCCATCCCTGCTAAATTAGCAACGTGACTCATCTTTTGGCAGCCGCTCAGCTCAAGATGCTCCTGTCTGCCCAGAGGCAGTAAGTAACCAGAGCTTTTCAAAACTTCAGAGATGCATTTTGTGAGTCGGGGAATTTTTGTCTGTTAGTTAGAGGTCAGATACTTTTGAGGAACTTTTCTGTCTGGGATCCTGACCTCCTGCCAGGAAACCAAACCTGAGACCTGGTGGAGGCTTTTGGCTGTGGACTCAGGGTTGCCAGGGCAGTGGGGGCCGTCAGGGTCCTCTGAGGAGTGAAGCAGTATCAGAGAGTGGGCTACCAGCTCTTAGAGACTGAAAGTCCAGCATGAATCTTCATTACCCCTCAGTGCTGGTTGCAGAGGCTGCTTGAAGATTCCGGGTAGAAATGGTACTTTCTTCTCATCTTCCTTCCCTACTCCCCTGTCTTTTGCACCTGCCCTATTTTCTCTTCCTGCATGGATCTCTACACACTGCCATACCTCCTATTCTTTTTGACCAGGGAGGAAACATGATCAAAAAAAGTCTGCAAAATAAAAATGCTTCTTCTTAAAAAAATTTATGTTATTGAAGTATAGTTGATTTACAACGTTGTGTCAATTTCTGCTCTACAGCAAAGTGATTCGGTTATACATATATATATACATAAATATATACATTCTTTTCATGTTCTTTTTCCATTATGTTTTATCACAAGATATTGAATATAGTTCCCTGTGCTCTACAGTAGGACCTTGTTTATCCATTGTTGTTTATCCTTTTTGTTTATCCATGTAATTGTTTGCATCTGCTCATCCTAAATAAACTCTCATTCCTTCACCCCCATCACCTCCCCCTTGGACAATCACAAGTCTGTTCTCTGTGAGTCTGTTTCTGTTTCACAGATAAGCTCATCTGTGTCATGTTTTACCTTTTTTTTTTTCGGTACGCAGGCCTCTCACTGTTGTGGCCTCTCCAGTTGCGGAGCACAGGCTCCGGACGCACAGGCTCAGCGGCCATGGCTCACGGGCCCAGCCGCTCCGCGGCATGTGGGATCTTCCCGGAACGGGGCACGAACCCGTGTCCCCTGCATCGGCAGGCGGACTCTCAACCACTGCGCCACCAGGGAAGCCCTTTTATTTAATTTTTATGATTTTCAGTTGGGCAAATATTTCTTAGACGATATACAAAAAGCATTAGCCATAAAGAAAAATAAAATTGCACTTAATACAAATTTAAAACTTTTGCTCTCCAAAAACATCATTAAGAAAATGAAAAAGTGGTATTTACTGAGAAAAAATATACATATACATACATACAGATATATGTGTATGACAACAGATTTTTATCTGAAATATATAAAGAACTCCTTCAACTCAGTAATTTAATTTTTAAAATGGACAAAAGAGGGACTTTACTGGCGGTCTGGTGGTTAGGACTCCGCACTTCCACTGCAGGGGGCATGGGTTCGATCCCTGGTCGGGGAACTAAGATCTTGTATGCTGCGTGGCACAGCCAAAAAAAAAAAAAAAGACAAAGACTTGAAGACAATTCATTTCAGAAGGTATCTAAATGCCTCTAAGCACAAGAAAGAGTCCCACCATCATCATTCACTAGTAGGTGGACCACTCTCACCACTGGTCTGCACTTCCAGGATAAAGTCATCATTGGACTGGCCTTCGACTGTGTGGACAAGATGGTTTACTGGACCGACATCAGTCAGCCTTCCATTGGGAGAGCCAGTCTGCATGGTGGAGAGCCAAGCACCATCATTCGACAAGGTGGGCAAGCAAACGTCAGTCTTCCTTTTCGGTTTTGCTTCTAGCAGCCCACGTGGCTCTTGGGAGAGTGTGGAGGGGTGTGGTGTATGGTTGTTTACAGGATATGGTAATCTGAGAGGGGCTGGGTTCTCAACCTCAAACGTCGCCCTTTCCAGCCTTCTCTGAAGAGTCCTCTGAGGACTCATCACTAAATCATGAACATCTTAGCTGGGATTTGTTGCTAGCCTAAGGAGAATAAAATTAGAAGAGGGTAAGTGTCCATGCAACTCAACCATCCAGTTTGGATATATATTTCACCTTCTGGCTGCTGAGCCTAGAACCGATTCTCAGACTGTCTGCCCCGGGGGAGGGGGGGTGGTCCATCAGGCAATAAGCAGATGAATCGTAAAGATGGGAAGATAATAAGCATATTGGCAAATATTGTCCCTGAGAAGTGAGTCTATTCCCAATACAGTTTTCCAGTTGAAGGGTTGTCCCTTCAACCTGTAACCTCATGGTGAGGTGGGTCTCCTCTCTTGTACCTCACCCCCACTGGACCTTGCTCAGATTGCCAGGAGAGTACAGAAAATCAGGCTGAACTCTTACAGACATTTCTGTTTTTGTTGCATCACTGATGATAAAGCACCTGGCACTTTGGCACAGCTTACCCCTCAACATTTAACCTCAATTCCTTAACTTATGG
Organism: Kogia breviceps; assembly: GCF_026419965.1. Taxonomy (NCBI): domain Eukaryota; kingdom Metazoa; phylum Chordata; class Mammalia; order Artiodactyla; family Physeteridae; genus Kogia; species Kogia breviceps. The sequence continues at coordinate 79,554,268 of NC_081311.1, forward strand.
ATGCTGATTTAAGCCAAGGACTCTGTTATGTTAATGCCTACCTTCAAAAAGTCAAGGCTGTTTTAGATGGATATGTTGTATCAAGATTCCATTATGACAAAAAGTCCATTATGACAAAAATCCAAGGGCCTGTAAAAATTCTCCTGTACTGAAAAGTACAGGAGAATATTACACATTACTAAGTCTGTGACTTATCAGCTGACTTGCAGATATTTTCAATCAAAAGACATTGTCATGCCAATGATATTTGCTGTGTAAAATCATCTTGTTTCCTCTGCAAAACACTCAAATCAAAGATATATCCTTAAAATATATTAGCCTCTTTGGTATTTCTTTTTACTTGGGGCCAAGTGTAGATTTTCTAATTTCCAATTTAACATTTCCCTAGAAATTGGTACTCTAGAAGGGTCCCTGTGCCTGTGGAGTAGCCCCTGGGGCATGTTTTTCCTTCCTTGGCTCCTTCACAAGAGATGATGTAGCAGGAATTAAACTGAGGTTGAGTTAAATATTTCTGACTTTGAACATAGTCCTCAAATCCTCTTCTGGAATACAATATGCTATTTAAATAATGTCTGCTAGTTTTCATGGCTTGCTTTAATGAACAGAAGTTTGAAAATGCCTTTTTGCATCTTATCACTGTTAAAAATGTTGTTGCTATTATCTGTGATTTGACTTCAAAACCCAGTGGAAGAGGGGAGTAGGTCATCGTTTGCTATTTCCTGTTGCTTTTGGAACTGATAATCATCCAAGAAAGCTTTAAGCGCAGTAAGAAACATTCCAGACAAAAGCCCACTGTGAAAACACAGAATTAAATCAGAATGTGATCTTTGTAGAAGAAAGATCCCTAGGGATACATTTTTTTTTTAATTTCAAAAAGAGAGAAAGAAACTTCCACTTACATCTTCATCATGGTATGTGTTGGTACATTCCTAGTGAGTGAAAATGGCACAGTGTGTATCTTTTCTTTTTCTTTTCTTCCTAATTTCATAACGTCTGAATCTTGGGTTTCTCTGTCTTTCCTTGAGTTAAAGTCCTAGCCAAATATCTTTGATAAGTATCTTCATCTGTTTCCTTTCAACATAATCAGTGTAGAATATATTGCCCTGACGTCTTCCCATCTTGCCCTGACTCACAGCAAAGGATGAGGTTTTCCAGACCTTTCCTTTGGCTCCTTATCCCGTAAAGAAGTATTTTCCTGGTTGGGGAAGGAGGTATGGTTGCTGTTGGGTTTGACGTCAAGAGCAGGGCTGTTTATAAAGAGACAACATGACATGGAGTTCCTTCCTGGAACTTGTAAAGAGACGCTCATTGAACAGCCTTCCCTGGTCCCACTGTTCTGTGTGTGTCTGAATAGCTCATGCCTCTCAGACAGGATGTACTCATTCCAAATATACCCCAGAATGATTTCTTCTGATATTGTCTGAAAGTTGAAAGGGGCCTTTGGAGTTCAGTCTCACCATCCCTTTGCCTCTAGGGACATGGAATATATTTTAATACTTTATAAATCTTTACTTTTGGTTAGAACAATAAGGAACTTGTTTAAAATTAGAAACTGCTGTTTTTAATTCTTAATAAACTTCCTCTGGTGGGGGTCCTTTGAGGGGGCTTAGACATTGCTGGCATTCACAGTCATGATTGTATTAGGGGTCTAGTGAAAGCTGATATGGAGCGGGCTGAAGGTTGGGATTGCTTCTCTATTGATGAAAGAACACAGTGCTGCACCTGCCACAACTAAGGAGCCAGCAAGCCGCAACTAAGGAGCCCGCATGCCACAAATAAGACCCGATGCAACCAAATAAAGAAAGAAAGAAGAAAAATAAACTGCTGGGATGGTTTCCTCGTACCAGGCCCCTGGCGCAGGGTAGCTCCATCCTCGGCTCTCCCCCTTCCTGTTTCCACTTCCAGCTGTACTAGATGACCTTCGATTCTATAATCAGCAGAGGGGAAAGAATCCCAGATGACACCAGTAAAACCCTGGTGGGGTTTTAGCTTTTAACTTGATTGTATTTCTAGTCAGGAGACCATTGCAATCTTGAGCTCCTGATTAGGTTAGGCGGGTGCTGAAGGTTCCCATTGCAGTCAGCTTATGCTGTGGCAACCCCTGGCTTGGAAATCAGTTGCTTATAGCCTAGTAAGGACTTCTGGGTGCTATTCACAATTCCTGACACCCCTTCTTTGTAATCCTAATACTTGTATAAAAGTAATAGCAGCTGTGATTTCTTGCATATATTATTTATCTGAAATGACCTTTTTTCCCCATAGATGAATAAGGTAAATCTGTCCTGTTCCCATCTTCAGATCTTCCTGTGCCTCCCCTTTGCATAAGGGATAAGCTCTCAGCTCATTAACACGGGCATCCTAACTTCATCTCTGGCCACCCTCCACCCTCGGGGTCTCCAGCCACGCAAAAAGACACGGTTTATTTCAGGCCATGTCTGTTCTTCCTTTAGACCTATGTGCTGGTCCCACTACCTGGAAGACCTTTATCCAGGATCTTTGCCTGACAAAGTCCTGTTGTTTCTGCAGGAGCCAGCTTTAGGAGGTGTTATCTCCCCCAGGAATCCTCCCCTGGTCTCCCCATGCTGAGTCCAGTGTCCCTCCTTCATGTTCCCACAGAACCTGGAACTCAGTCTGAACTATGATTGGCTGTGGGCTTCTCGAAGGCAGGGCCACAGCTTCCTCCTCTTTATGGGCCTGGCTCCCAGTGTAGTGCACAGAGTGGATGTCCGTCGAGGGAATGAGTAGCATTTTTCAATTTGTCACTAACTGTTACTTATCTTAAACAACAAGCATTTAATACTCCCATGTGTTTTTTCAAATTGCAAGGGTTGGATGCCAGGTGAAATAGCACTGAGTAATCAGAAAAACCTCATCTTACTTGCTTTAAAAAAAATCAGGAGTGTTTGGTATTTGCTTCTAGATCTTGGAAGCCCAGAAGGCATTGCTCTTGACCATCTTGGCCGCAACATCTTCTGGACGGATTCTCACCTGGATCGGATAGAAGTTGCAAAGCTGGATGGGACCCAGCGCCGGGTGCTGTTTGAGACTGATTTGGTGAATCCCAGAGGCATCGTAACGGATTCCGTGAGAGGGTATCTTTGCGTAAATCTGTGTGTGCGTCTCTTCTATTTGCATCTGCCCTTTTGGATTTTCTCAAATGTTAGGCTGTAACTCCAGCATTGCTCTCCTGAAATGAATGAGCTTAGGATGAGTGAGTCTACAGTCGGTGGCTTACAGATATCCGTGGTGAAATGTCAGTATGTTTACGTGTGATCATGGACTTGATACCGTGTTCCACTTTCCAATCTTTTACCAAGAGCCTTTGTAAGTTGACAGCTCAGAAATTGGATATTTCCACTTGGGATGAATGTGAATCAACACCTGACTTGTATCAACCCCAGAAGAGTATCAAGGTAGCATAAGTGTCCCCCTGGGGCTCCTTCCTGGGGCCCAACCCAGCATGAACACCTTGGAGTCCCTCCCTATGGGTTTTGTCAGCGTATCAGTGCTTTTTCTCCCTTTCCCTTACTGCAAGCTCTACATCTTACACACCAGGCCCGTGTCTCCTTGATGCTTGGACTGCTTCCCTTTGAGACCACACCTCTTGTTCTGTGGCCACTCAGCCACCTGCCTGACAGCAGGTGCCTTGACCATTGCCTCTGCCAGCCTTGCTTCTGGGCTGCATCCCCTGGGTCTGCAGTGCCTTCCCGTGTGGTGACAGCATATGGGAATTATTCCCATGTGTTTATGTCAGTTATGGTGTTCTGGGTTTTTTTAAACAGTTTTACTGAGATATAATATGTAACTTATGTTTAAGGGGAGTGAAATCGTGAGTAACAGAAAGATTCAAGTGAAGAGCCAAATCCAAGGGTCTTTGCAAAGGAAAATATGTCTTGACGCCTGCAGATCCTTTTTAGCCATTCTGTGTCTCAGTGTTTGCTAATGTCTTCACCATGAGTTCTTTTCAAGTGTTTTTTTTCCTTAATGAACTTTATTTTTTATTTTTTTTAAATTTTTTTATTTTTTTCCGGTATGCAGGCCTCACACTGCTGGTGGCCTCTCCCGTTGCGGAGCGCAGGCTCCGGAAGCACAGGCCCAGCGGCCACGGCCCACGGGCCCAGCCGCTCCGCGGCACGTGGGACCACCCTGGACCGGGGCACGAACCCGTGTCCCCCGCACCGGCAGGCGGACCCCCAACCACTGCGCCACCAGGGAAGCCCTGAACTTTATTTTTTAAATTTTATTTTAATTTTTTTTGGCCACACCTTGCAGCTTACAGGATCTTAGTTCCCCGACCAGGAATGGAACCCAGGCCCTCAGCAGTGAGAGCACAGAGTCCTAACCCCTGGACCGCCAAGGAATTCCCCTCTTTTAAAGTGTTTGGGTTTATTTTATTTTATTTTTTTGCGGTACGTGGGCCTCTCACTGCTGTGGCCTCTTCCGTTGCGGAGCACAGGCTCTGGACGCACAGGCTCAGCGACCATGGCTCACGGGCCCAGCCGCTCCGCGGCATGTGGGATCTTCCCGGACCAGGGCACAAACCCGTGTCCCCTGCATCGGCAGGCAGACTCTCAACCACTGCGCCACCAGGGAAGCCCTATTTTTTTAACTTTATATTTTATATTAGAGTCTAGTTGATTTACAGTGTTGTGTCAGTTTCAGGTGTACAGCAAAGTGATTCAGTTATACATATACATGTATCTATTCTTTTTCAAATTCTTTTCCCGTTTAGGTTGTTACATAATATTGAACAGTTCCCTGTGCCATATAGTAGGTCTTGTTGGTTATCCATTGTTTTTAAATTAATTAATTAATTAATTAATTTTTTGGCCGTGTTGCGTTTTCATTGCTGCGCGCAGGCTTTCTCTAGTTGTGTCAAGTGGGGGCTATTCTTTGTTGCGGTGCGCGGGCTTCTCATTGCGGTGGCTTCTCTCGTTGCGGAGCACGGGCTCTAGGCACCCAGGCTTCAGTAGTTGCGGCACGCAGGCTCAGTAGTTGTGGTGCACGGGCTTAGTTGCTCCGCGGCATGTGGGATCCTCCAGGACCAGGGCTCGAACCCGTGTCCCCTGCATTGGCAGGCAGATTCTTAACCACTGTGCCACCAGTAGTGTGTACATGTCAACCCCAAATTCCCTAACTATCCCTCCCCCCAGCCCTTCCCCTCTGGTAACCATAAGTTCATTCTCCAAGTCTGTGAGTCTTAAGTGTTTTCTAAGTGAACTTTTTCTCATGCATCTTCATATTTTTCTTCCTCTTACTCCTCCTTTTCCTCCTCCAGGAATCTTTATTGGACAGACTGGAACAGAGATAGCCCCAAAATCGAAACTTCCTACATGGATGGCACAAACCGGAGGATCCTTGTGCAGGATGACCTGGGTTTGCCCAATGGGCTGACCTTTGATGCCTACTCATCTCAACTCTGCTGGGTGGATGCAGGTGATGGAAAGCCCCAGGCCTGGCTCCTGGGGTTGGAACAGTGCCTTGTTTTTTACCAAACAATTATTGTTACCTCCTGTACTATCAAGATTATCTGTTACAGGGAAGAGAGCATAAGGTAACTGCTTTTTTCCTGCACAAACAATAGCTGCATATCTTTGCTCTGAAATTTATTGTTTCTCTAGGCTTGACACAGTCTAGGGAGAGCTCTTAATCTTCCAGGTCAGGGGTCAGCAAACTACAGCCTTGGGACAAATCCAACCTCCTTGGTATAACCCAGGAGCTATAAAAGGTTTTCACATTTTAAAAAAAATTAATTTATTTATTTGTTTTTATTTTTGGCTGTGTTGGGTCTTTGTTGCTGCACACAGGTTTTCTCTAGTTGTGGTGAGTAGGGGCTACTCTTCGCTATGGTGCGTGGGCTTCTCACTCTGGTGGCTTCTCTTGTTGCAGAGCACAGGCTCTAGGTGCGCGAGCTTCGGTAGTTGTGGCTTCGGTAGTTGTGGCTCATGGGCTCTAGAGCACAGGATCAGTAGTTTTGGTACACAGGCTTAGTTGCTCTGTGGCATGTGGGATCTTCCCGGACCGGGGCTTGAACCCGTGCCCCCTGCATTGGCAGCCAGATTCTTAACCATGGCACCACCAGGGAAGCCCTGGTTTTCATATTTTTAAATGTTACATTTTAAAAGGTTATGTACAGCACTTGGAAAGGAGGGCCTCTGGAGTGTGGAGTTCTGGAGTTTGGAGAGAGAAAAATGTAGCTGGAGCTTCAGCTTCCTGTTTGCCACCAACAAAATTATCAGCATCTTCCATCAACCATGCTCTGTCGATCCCTGCCTTTCTCCTACTCATTTCCCACAAGCATTTTAAGAAGCCCCAGTAAAGAGCCTTAAAGAAGCAGCCCAGGATCATGCATTCTCTTTGCCTCTTGGAAAACAGGGAAGCCTCCATGGCAAGTTCCCACCTCACATAGGAAGAGAAGGTCCAAATAAAGGGAAAAGAACTTTCAGAGATATAAAGAAGGTGTCTCATTCCTCCACATCCAATAGTACTTGTGTACAATGCTTTAAAAGATGGAAGCAAAGTTTGATGGGCCTGCCTGCAGTTACCAATGCCATCGTGTGCTCTGGACTCTACCCATTTTCACTGAGTGTATAATCTACATAGTCATTTCTTTTTTTTTTTTTTTTTTTTTTTGTGGTACGCGGGCCTCTCACTGCTGTGGCCTCTCCCGTTGCGGAGCACAGGCTCCGGACGCACAGGCCCAACGGCCATGGCTCACGGGCTCAGTCGCTCCGCGGCATGTGGGATCTTCCCGGACCAGGGCACGAACCTGTGTCTCCTGCATCGGCAGGCGGATTCTCAACCACTGTGCCACCAGGGAAGCCCCCTACATAGTCATTTCTAACTGAGTACTACGCCATAATACGATTTCACTGAGGCCTCCAAAACACTGTGTATTTTATTTTATTTAATTAATTAATTTATTTTTTTGCGGTACGCGGGCCTCTCACTGTTGTGGCCTCTCCCGTTGCGGAGCACAGGCTCCGGACACGCAGGCTCAGTGGCCATGGCTCACGGGCCTAGCTGCTCCACGGCATGTGGGATCTTCCCGGACCGGGGCATGAACCCATGTCCCCTGCATCGGCAAGTGGACTCTCAACCACTGCGCCACCAGGGAAGCTCAACACTGTGTATTTTAATTTGCATTTTCATAAGACTCTTTGGGCAAGCTCAAGTGGTAATGCACAATTTCTTATTATAGGATGCTTCAGAGTTTCAGATTTAAGACAATGACAACTTAATTCAGTTGGCATTAGAGCTATCTAAAATTTTTTTTAATCCATAGACTTTTTTTGCAAACAAACTAGTTGGCTCAAATTTATTAGCCTCACACTCCTGCTGAGGCTCATTTTATATTTCACTTGCAAGAATCTGAACATCTCAGAAATGTCAGTACAAATCACACATTCAGCCTAGTCATATTCATTTTCAGTACCGTCAAGTCTTCTCCCAAAAACCAAATAATTTGATACAAATACTCCACCTTTCAGACTGGGGACAAACTAAACCTTGGCATTTTCAGTAAACTATTTGTTTACATTAATGAAATAGATTGATACTGTAAAATAAATAAATAAATAAAAGGTTATATAAATGCTTACATAATGTCCTGGATTTTGCCTCTTGGTTCACAAAACCTAAACTAGTTACTAACTGGCCCTTTAAGAAAAAGTTTGCTGACCCCCAGAGCCTGTCCTCATCCTGATACCTATTAAGCAAGTCACAACTTAACATTATTGTAGCTCCCGCTTGTCCCCAAGGGCTTAGGCAGGACTTGAGGCCAAGGAAGATAAAGTAATGCAGCCCTGATGTGTGCTCCTGCCCGGGCAGATTTGGGGTGTCTCTCAGGCAAGGGATGTGGGCAGGATGCTCAGTCGGGGAGGAATGTCAGTTATCCATCAAGTCTCTCTTTTGTTCCTGCTCTGTTCTAGACACTGTCAGGTGCCACGGGGGATGCAGGGAGTAAAGCGTGCACAGTTAAGTGAAAGCCCAAGCCTCAAGTTGGTCATGATGTGGGTATTGACGCGAGGCTGTGCAGCTTGGCAATTCTAAGGGCTCTGAATGCAGGGAGGGGAGGTTTGGAGAGGCTTCAAGGAGGAGGGACTTGAGCAGGAGCTAAAAGATGGCATTGTTCCTAAGTCCCCAGGAATTGGTGAAATGGGGTGCTCTTCCTCTGCTCCAGCTTCTGTCTCCCCATCAGAACCAGGTATGGGTACTGGATGGAGGGGGTGTTGACCAATGAGGGGCCAGGGAGGATGAACAGACAACTTTCCAGTTTAGAAGAGCAAGTCTTGTGTTCTCTAGGATATGAGCCTGTAATTCTCACTCTCACCCTTGCCCTCATTACTCTCTTTTTTGGACACAAAGGGGCCATTTCTTGTATGAACAATGGACGACTTGTGTTTGCCCCACACAGGCACCCATCAGGCCGAATGCCTGAAGCCCGATCAGCCCAGCAGACGCAAGGTTCTTGAAGGGCTCCAGTATCCTTTCGCCGTTACAAGCCTCGGGAACAATCTGTATTACACAGACTGGAAGACGTACGTCAGCAGCTGGTGTGCGGGGGCCGGGGGTGCTGCCCTGCCGCCCTCTCTGGAGGCCACGCCCTTCCCAAGTGGCCTCTTGGCTTGACCTTCCCGCCTCCAGAGGTGCCCCCTCTGCCTCGTCCTCTGGTTGTCAGAGAGGAGGGCGAGGAATGGGAGGCAGGGCTTCTAGGGGATGCCACATATCATCTGGATGCTCCTTGATGGGCAGCTTCAGGTGCAGACTTGGACTTCCTGAGCATGTCTGTTCTCTCCCCAGGAGCTGACCTCGGTCACTTGGCTGGTGGGCTCCATGCCCCTATTTTATTTTAATTCTTAAACTGCAGTATTCCCAAAGCCCCTTCTTGACCAGCTCCTCCTGCAGGAAGGTGGGGTTAAACCAAGCAAGCAGATGTGGCAAGAGCATCTGTATAGAAAGTCGATTTCCCAGCTTGGAATTTAGAGCTGGAGGGAAGAGCTAGCTGATCTTTGTCCTTTTTTTTTTTTTTTTTTTTTAAAGAAGATAGAGAACTGCACGCTTGTCTTATCCCAGGAAGAGGGAGGGATGGCTAGGAAGCAAGACCAGTGAATCTGTTATGGCCTTCAAATTATCCCCCAAACAACAAAAGAGGCTGCCCCCTAGAGAAAAGTTCAAGACATTAGATGTATTTTAACCTCCCATCCTTTGGTGCTCTGTAGGAATTCCGTGGTCGCTGTGGATCTTGCTATTTCCAGAGAGACGGATTCCTTCCATCCCCACAAACAGACCCGGCTGTATGGCATCACCACCGCCCTGTCTCAGTGTCCCGAAGGTAACTCACCTGTGCTGTAACTGGTCAGGGGGCTGGGGGCACTTTGCGGCTCAGAGCCCACACTCTGGCTGCTACCTATGTGGCCTCTCATAGCCCTTACCACATGGCAGGTGAGACACAGTCTCTTCCGTCAAGGGTCTTCATTATTGAGTAGGTGAGCCAAGATGAATCAATAGAAAATGTTAAGGAATGAAGTGGATAGAGGATAAGGGTGAGGAAAAGTATCGACTCTTGGGCTGGGTCTACAAGTATGCAGTCTTCAGGTTCCAAGGAGGAACATCAGTGTTAGGATCTCTGCTGCTTTAAAATCCATCCATTTGGCCTGACAGCAACAACAATAATTCATAATAATAATAATTACCAGGCAAACATGGATGTAATACTTACTGAGAGCTAGGTACATCACATATATTAAGTCACTTAGCATACTAAGTGCTTTGTATCCACTAGTTCACTTAATCCTTGTAGCAACCCTATGAGATAGGTACTATTATTATGCTCACCTTATAAATAAGGAAACTGAAGCCACTTGCCCAGTGTCACATGGTCACTTATGGTGCTCACGATGGCAGAACTGGGGATGAGCTATGCAGCCTGGCTTGAGTCTGTGCTAGGCTGCCTCTCCAAATTCTCTCCCCTAACCCAGCCTCCTTCCTGGCTTCCCTCCTGTCTCCCAGTCAAGTAGCCAAGCTAGATAAGGAGTACATTGTGCTTTAAAATTCCAACTCCATGTTCTGATCATAGCAAAAAACCCACCCTGACATCTGTTTAATAGCTTCAATGGTAAATCTGCATAGCCTCCAGATCAGAAATCAAGGTTTTTGCACATCTGGCTAATCATTAATGATGAGGAAACAGCCGATAGATAAGCTGAGCTGAGTGCCCTGTGCAGCCTTCCCTGTTCCCCAGAAGCCCCCACAAGCTTGGCCTCCCAGAGACCAAAAAGGGGTCTAGTATGGAGGCCCCTCTCTTAGCTGTTGAGCTGACTTCTGCCTTTTCCAGGTCACAACTACTGCTCAGTGAACAATGGTGGCTGCACCCACCTCTGCTTGGCTACCCCAGGAAGCAGGACCTGCCGTTGCCCTGACAATACCCTGGGCGTTGACTGTATCGAGCGGAAATGAAGACAGGAGTGCCTCGTTCCCTCTCTAAAGTATTTCACAGCAACACCCTACTTGAAAGGGTCCAGACTGAAAACTGTCTGACCTGGTGGCTAAGTGGCCACCAGGTCCAGTGCCAACCCAGCCTGAGCCCCAGCAGCATTGCCCTCACTGTTCCCCAAAACATATGCCCTGCACTTCTGGAATGGGAAAGCCTCTACTCCTATGCAAAGACAGAAAACCTCCCTGACCCCAACCCTCAGACAAGCTTATACAGCCCTGAGTGAGGATTATATGCCCCATCCTGGTGCTGGAAACTTTCCCCAACCTTAACACCCCCCTCAGTGGTGAGCAGAACCTCTCCAGGTCTGAGCTGCTCCTTCCCTGTGGCCTTACGAGCTCAGCCTCACTCTGAGATACCCATCATCCCATCAGCTGCTGAACACACCAGCCAGGATTGTCTAGGCAAGGCTGTGAGCAAAGGAGGGAGTTAGCCCTCCCACACTTTCGTCTTGGTGCTCTGATTTCCCTCTTCATACTCCTGGCTTTTAACCCCTGAGTTCTGTATCACCTTGCATCCTGCCCAAGGCCCACATTATAGAGAGCAAGCCCTGCTTTTTGGTCAAAACCCACCCTGTCCAAAGGATACATGGGTATTTGGTGGATGATACTGAGCAGCCTCTCCCAGATAAGTTATTGGTATTTCAGCAGTAGTCTTTGGTAGTCAAAGGCTCAAATCAAAGGAGTGTCCAGTAGTAGGAATTTCAATGTGTAGAGTCAGATGTTTGAGGATGGGGATTCTATTGATGTGCCTTAAATTATACCAAAGATTACCAGAGCACTTGAATCCTAGCATCTGGTCTCTGGGGCGGCACAGCCCACTGCTGGCACCTGTGTCCAGCCTCCTAATGGAGACCCATCTGAGACACAGGCTGGGACTGGTACCAGTGATGACACCCCCTGTAGTCCCTCACCTCTGGCCTCCACCCATGAGATCCAATCTACAATCAGCCATAAGCTTTCTTCTCCTTTTCTTCTCCCTCTATCCATGGCCCTGCTGGCTGTATTCTCATGCAAAATCACAATCCAGGAGGGCCAAGCTGAATATTTATACTAGTGATCCAGACCATTTATTGCTCATTGGTGTAATTAAAAGGACCATTGCCACATTTCATGCGTATGTTTCTACAGTTTGTTTAGAAAACCTCTCCTGACTATATATAGCTAGTGGGCTTTTTTGTTTGTTTGCTTGGTTTTTTTTTTTGTCAACTGCTTCCCAGAGTCCTAAAATGATCGAAATTTTGGATTGAAAGCTGAGAATAAGGAATTTGAGTCAGTAAAGATTGGGGTAAGGGAGTAGAGAAGACTCAGAAGTATCTCAAAGAGATTGACCAAGTGCAGGAATGGAAAGCCCAAGAGAAAGGGTGGAGGAGGGGATTTAACAGTAGCAATGAGAAAAACTCTTAAATAACGCCAAAGAAAAAAATGGTATGTTCCTTGCCAGAGAACACTTATACACTTGACATGGAAGAATATACCTGTTTTTCTCCTTAAGGAAGAGACCCCTCTTCTTATCTGCAAACCTCAGGACACTCAGCCCCTCCCACCCCCTTTTCTGCAGTACATGAGACCTGAATCAAGAGAGCCTTTCCTTGAATAATTGGAGTTTGTTTTGAGAGGCACATATATCCCCAAGAATCACAAGGTTTGGGGAACACATGGGTCTTTTATATAGCCCAACCCCATAAATTAGTTTAATTTTATATTTATCATTCCATTTTGAGCCCTCTATATCAAATGTTTTGTCATGACTTTGTATAATGTTTATAACTATCTTATTCATTTTACTAGACTCATTCTAAAATTTTGTAAATGATAAATTCTTAAACTGTGGAAACCATTGAAGGTGCTTATTAACTGTTCCCCAGATTGTACAAGTATTGGATGATTCTTTGAGTTTACAGCTGTATAAATATTAGTGCAGAAAATAAATTTTTTTTTTTTGTTAAAAAAATCTCCCTCTATCTTGTATGAATGAAGATATTTAATCTCGGGAGGCGGATTCACAATGGAAAGATAGCCATTTAATAATCTGCAAAACCTATGTAGTCCCCAGTGTTATAAGGGATGGTTTGTTTCACAAGTGAGTCCCTGAACTTAGGGGCTGATATTTGACTTAAAAATTAATTCTATTGTGGACATCAAATCACCCTTTTAAACATTGTTTTCATTTTTTAGAAAAATTTTAGCTATAGGCAGTAGGGTTTCCTGATTCAGTTCTGAAGATGAGCTGTGTTTTTCTCCCCTCCTCATGTCCAGAAGGAACAAAGATACCTTCCTGATCTTGGCCACAGAATGAGACCCCTGTTCTTTTCTACGCTGCCACCAATGGGAAGTGCCACCCGTGCTGACCCCTGGGGGGATGAGAATGGACCGTTGACTTGGACAGAGTGAAGGGGGCTCAGAAATAGCAGGAACGAGGTGCTCAGAGCTGAAGTTGTTGTAGAGAAGGGACTTGGTACGTCAGGGCCTGCTTGTAAAATGGCACCATAGTGGAATCAGTTATAGCCTGCCAATGTGGATTTATTGACAGGGACAACTTACGTTAGGGCTAAAACTTCCAGTGTTTTATTCAGGTCATAAAATCGTAAAGGTGATGTCAGGGAAGATGGTGGAGTAGGAAGGTTTAGGAATCTATCCATCTGTCAAAACAGCAGTTGAAGTGGCAGGAGCCATCTGAATAAAGTACTTTGGAACTCTGTGTCTAGTAGAATGCTTGCAGCACCCAGGAGAGAGCTTGATGAATGGCTGATAAATTTTGGTCTATTTCCTCTTAATAGTGGCAACCATCACCCACCCCTCAACCCCAAGACACTCAGCTGTGGGGACAGCAGCCCACGTTCCTAGTGCAGCTTGTGAGGGCCAGGGTGAGCGATAAGAACAACACTGCTCTCCAAAAATCAGATTTGTGGGTTCTGATTGCTGCTTTTAATTGTTTGGAGGCCAGCACAGAGGGAAAAGTCTTCCTGATGTTGGATTTGGCAATGATTTCTTGTATATGACACCAAATGCACAAGCAACAAAAGAAAAAGACAAATTGGTCTTCATAAAAATTCAAAACTTTTGTGCATCAAAGGAGTGAAATGAGGGACTTCTCTGGTGGTCCAGTGGCTAGGACTCTGTGCTCCCAATGCAGGGGGCCCAGGTTCCATCACTGGTCAGGGAACTAGATCCCACGTGCCACAACTAAGAGTTCGAATGCTGCAACTAAAGAGATCCTGCACGCGGCAATGAAGATCCCACGTGCCGCAACTAAGAACTGACACAGCCAAATAAATAAATAAATAAATAAATATTTTTTTTTTTTAAAGTGAAATGACAACCAACCTATGAAAGGGTAGAAAGTATTTGTGAATGCTATATCTGATAAGGGTTAATATCCAGAATACGTAAAGAACTATAACTCAATAACAGTAGCAGAAACAATCCAATAAAAAACGGACAAAGGATTTGAATAAACAAGTTTTCAAAGAAGATATACAAATGGCCAATAAGCACATGAAAAGATGGTCAACATCATTAATCTTTAGGGGAAAGCCAATCAAAATCACAATTAGATATCACTTCACACACATTAGGGTGGCAGATGGCTATCAAAAACAAAAACAGAAAATAGGACTTCCCTGGTGGCGCAGTGGTTGAGAGTCCGCCTGCTGATGCAGGGGACGTGGGTTCGTGCCCCGGTCCGGGAGGATCCCACGTGCCGTGGAGTGGCTGGGCCCGTGGGCCACTGCCTCTGAGCCTGCGCGTCTGGAGCCTGTGCTCCGCAACGGGAGGGGCCACAACAGTGAGAGGCCTTCGTACTGCAAAACAAAAACAAACAAAATACACTGTAATTTAAAGAAAGGCGAGTTACCTAAGATTGGCAAAATGCTGATCATTGTTGTAGTTGGCTGAATTCTAAAGATTCCAAGATTCTAATCTAGGTGCTTTGCAGATGGAATTAAGATTATTGGTTAGCTGACCCCAAGAGGCCAATCCATCTAAGGATGATATCTGTGTCTCCCTTGCCCCCTGGTTTCCTAGTGGGGTGTGAGGGAGAGGAGAGTGAATCTAAGTGTTTATTTCCCTCTCCCTGCCAAGTTGCTGAAGGTTATCTCTACCCCTTTACCACCGAAGGTCACTGCCCCTCTCCAGGTGTCTCCCTTCCCATGCTGTCTGCTAGGGTCCCAGGAACCACTCCCTTCCCTGGTCTCTGGACCTCAGGGAGGTAACAGCCCCCTGGCACTTTCCCTAGGACTGCTCCGTTCCCTCTGAGGTTCCTCACACCCCAGCCATAACTTTAAACCTCCCTCATATTATCCTAACATGGGTACATCTGGCTTTTGTTGAGACTGCGACTGAAAAAAAATTGCACAGCCTTAAAGCTGAGAATTATGTGCTATTCAGCAGACTTACTGAGGACTTCACAGCCTCTCAGATCACTGTGAGGCTGGGCTCCAAAGATGCAAGGGAGGAGCCGGATAAATAGGAGTTTTTGCAAAAACAAAAAGCAAAACGAGAAAACAAACAAACAAACAAAAACCCCAGGGAGCCGGAACATCAAAAGATTACTGTTAATTAAAGAAAACCAGACATCGCAAGTTAATGAATTTGGTGCTTTTCTATGTATGGGAAGATGCAAGAATCTGGCTTCTTGAAATTGTTCATTTGATATGCACCTTAGGAATTACGGCCAGTGTTCTGTTTTTCTCTGTCCTGAATCCCCTCAGGGTGCATGGTCCAGGGTGGCTGCAGTGATGGCAGCAACATCCTTTGTTTATTGATATGGCAGGTGACATTCTTCAAGCACAAACCCTAACTGACACGTAAGTTCATAACTATGATCTCCTTTCGAGTATGTTTTTAAATGTTTGTAGTTTAGTTTAAAAAAATTTTTTAAGCTTTTTTATAACCACACCTCATATGTACTTGTGTCCAATTAGGATACATGTTAGTTATAGTGTAACTAGCGAATTACACAGATGTACAGAAAAACGTACCAAAAAGTCCTATTTATTTTGTAGCTCATTTTGATTTTCAGGCGCAGAGCCTGCAACGGCAGAAAACTTAATTTCCTCACTCTGGGGAATTCTAGTTCAATACAGTAATTGCCCAGCCACTCTGGGGTCAAACTCAGTTATATTAAGGAGCATCGTTGCCCCATCTTTCCTCAAGTTCTCCCCCAGAGCTAAATCTAAGCTCCCTGTGAAACTGAGCAGGACCCCATGGGGTCCTCTTGGGCACAGAAACCTTTGTGTCCCCAGTTTCTTATTTACAGGATAAAGACTTCAGCCGCCTAGACCTTCCTGAGTACCACAGGGCAGATTCAAACAATTACTAATCAGGGAAGGGAAGGAATGCAGAAACAGAAGAGGACCAGTCAAGAAACTATAGTGTAGCCATTAAAGCAGGATCCTGGTTCCTCCTCAAGGGATATACATAATATCTTTGAGTTCTTCTGCGGGAATTAAGGCCCCCAGCCAGGTGGAGGATGAACACACACCCTGCAGCCCTCACCCCAAATTTTGCTTGTTAAAAACTTCACCCCCCAAATCATCGGGGAGTTCGGGGTTTTTGAGCACAAGCCATTTGTTCTCCTTGCTTGGCCCTACAATAAACCTTTCTCTGCTCCAAACTCCTGAAACCTCACAACTCAGATGGGATTCTAACCCACTGTCTTTTAATTGAGATCGCACACCTGGTGTCAGGACTTAATGAAGCTCAGGTTCTTTATGTTTCAGCTCAGAAGGAATTCAGCAAGAGGCAAAGTGAGACGTAAGAAGTGGATTTATTTAGAGAGATACACATTCCATAGACAGAACGCGGTGCACCTCACAAGACGAGGGCGGCTCCGAAATGTGGAGTGGTTTGTTTTTATAGGATGGGTTATTTCATAGGCTAACAAGTGGGAGGATTATTCCAATTATTTTGGGAAAGGGGCAGGGATTTCTGGGAATTGGGCCACTGCCCACTTTTTGGGCTTTTATGGTCCACCTCGGAACTGTCATGGCGCCTGGGTGTGTGTCATTATCATATGCTAATATATTACAATAAGTGCATAATGAGGCTCGAGGTCTACCGGAAGTCGAATCTTCCACCATCTTGGGCTTAATCGGTTCTAACCAGTTTTTGTTGTACCCTCAATGGCTATGTCATCCTTTTAAAGGTTGTGCCCTGCCCCCTTCCCTCCTGTTTCACTTCGAGGGTTCGGTTTATTTAGCCTCACTGTGCAGGGGGAACTTGTGTTTGGTAACACCTGGAGCTTGTGGATGTGCTACTTTAGGATGCCTCCAGTCTTTCCTTCCGAGTGGCTCTCCGGGGGTGCTGCTGTGTTCTGAGGCTCTCTTGCCCCAGGGTCTCCCTCCGTGGGTGTCTTTGGTCCTCTGATCCTCGGGAGTCACTCTGCCGCCTCCTCATCCCGACTGCCTGGACCACTGCGGCTCCCCGGCCCTTCTGCAGACGGGGTAAGGTGCGCTGTTCTCCCCTCCCCGAGGGAAACAAGGCAGTCGGTGGGCTGCCCTCCTCCCTCACTGCCCTTTCTCGGGGGCCGCGCCCCTACTCCCGCAGCCTCGGCTCCCAGGTCAGGAGTGCCCTGACCTCCTCCCTTCCCCCACCCCTGCCCTGAGTTCTTCTGGGGGCCGTGAGAGTGGGGACTCCTCTGACCTCAGGCATGGCCTTGCCAGTCTTTTCCGTCTCACACCCTGTTCACCATCATTCCAACAACAGCCCTCCTGGGACCGATGTGGTGTAGTCCCAGAGGGTCGGGGTGTAGAGAGAAAGGACACCCCATAGCTTGATGCTTCCAATGATTGATTTACCTGCGTGCGTGCGCGCACACACACACACACACGCGCGCACACACACACGCACACACACACACACAGTTTAAGAGGCCAATAAAAATGGGACTTCCCTGGCGGTCCAGTGGTTAAGACTGTGCTTCCAGTGCAGGGGGGCACGGGTTCAATCCCTGGTCGGAGAACTGAGATCCCACATGCAGCACGGTGCGGCCAGGAAAAAAAAAAAGAAATAATAAGGGTAAAACTGATCCGGAAAGGCTTTTCAGAGGGAATAAGATGTTGGGTCTTAAAAGACAGACACACTGTGCAAATATAGTTGCTTTGATCAGCAATCCTCAAAGCCAATTGAATCTCCTTCTCTATTAAGGCATTTCACTTTAATACTTATAGCAGCTAACTTTTCTTACCTGAGGAATAAATGTTGGCGGTCTGATTACTAAGCCCAAGAGGGCTTCCACTATTTCATTTATCCACTCGTGGATTTAGTTTAAAAACTACCACCACGCATTGAGTATCTGTTATGTGCACATATGGTGTTGGGCCTCAGATAATATAAATGTTAACATTTAGAATTTCTTTCTTTCTTTTTTCTTTTTTTTCTTTTTCTGGCCGCGCCTTCTGGCATACGGAAACTTAGTTCCCCGACCAGGGATCAAACTCGTGCCCCCTGCACCGGAAGCGCAGAGTCCTAACCACTGGTCCAGCAAGGGAAGTCCCAACATTTAGAATTTCTGACACTACAGAAGGCATGAAATGAATGGTCTCGTAACAGAAGTAGGTGAGGGGCTTTCAGGCACATTCCCTCAGGAACTGAGCTCTCTGGGGCCAGGGATGGTACTGGGAAGGAGCTGCAATCAGGACCTATACCCCCTGCCTCTGGCATTTCCAGCTGTCTTATGTCTTTTGCCCTCCAGCTGCTGAGCCTGTGGGTCTGTGTTCCTCTCTGCTCCATGGGGACCTCTGGTGTCCTTGGCACTGATGCCCATGTGCCCCCTGCAGCTTCCCAGACCCATTACTGCCGTCTTCCTCCTCAAAGGCCTCCGAGGAGAGGGCAGTGCACGGAGCAGACCCCGCTTCTCCATACCCCTCAGCTCCTTCCACAGTACCACCCCAGCTAGTGCACTGAGGGTGACAGACCCTCCGGAAGCAAGCAAGGGAATTGCGGACAATAGAAAATAGTCCGAGGAGGATGCAGCCCTACACATCTCTCAGCCTTGCTCCTCGGCCCTGGAGCCCTGTCTGCTCCCTGCTGTGTGGGTCCACCACCTGACAGGCTGCCCTGCCCTTCCCCGTGGGGTGCCTCACTCCCGCATCCTTTCCTTTCCCTCGAGTCTGGGTTATTCAGTTCAAAGTAGTCAATAAAAGACTTTTCAGGACAAAAACACATCATGTTACAATAACATTTTATGGGGAATGGGAATAGAAGTGCAAAAAGAGAAAGGACGTCCTAAAGGGCTTATTCACAGCTCTTTTCAACAGCTGATGGTAGATCAGAAATGCTCTTGTATTGGGGCTCACTGGATACATTTGTAGAGTGATTGTAACAGTTTTATTTTTTTAATACCAACATGGACAATACACCTGAAGTTACATCTCTTTACAACTGAGCGAACCTATGATGAAAAATGTTCCGACTAAAAATGTAAGAGGAAACATGGTTTTGCAAAATTCTTTTTGCAGATCCTGGAGCAAGCAGGTTGAGGAGGGCTGGCAGGAGGTGGAGGCAGGGCCCCAGCCCCCCTGGAGGAACGGTCACTTCCCAGCTATGGCTCTGAAAGTAGAATTCCTTACTTTGGAGAAGAACCCTTACAAGGGACCCTTGTTAAAACAAGACACAATTAAGAGATGGAAGGGCCCAAAAGCCTTGAAAAACAGGCTCTGAGACTGACGCCCTGGTTGCTTGAAGCGCAGGCGAAGGTAGACTGGCCCAGACGACAGCGTGAGAGCTCTCCGGCCCCATTGCGTCAAGGTTTCTCTTTGGATGCAATTCCAGAAGAGACCACTAGAGGGCAGGATACACCTCTCAATGCCTGCTGGGCATGGGGGGCGGGGTGTTGAGGCTCCCAGGCCTGGCCGCCCATGTAACTTCCCCGAAAGAAGAGGGGTTCAAGCTTTCCCACCGCCCTGCTAACGAACTTTCTTAAAAGTCAGTTGCCTAACCTGCTACCAAAGGAAGTCTAAATGTTAGTGTCCCAAATGTGTTCAAGCCTCTACATTTTATTGCAGATTTCCCCCAAACAGCCCAGCATTTCCTCCCAGAGTCTTTTTTTTTTAAATTGAAGTAGAGTTGATTTACAATGTTGTGCTGATTTCTGCTGTACAGCAAAGTGACTCAGTTATATACATATAGACATCCTTTTTTTGTATTCTTTTCCATTATGGTTTATCCCAGGAGACTGGATATTGTTCCCTGTGCTCTGCAGTAGGACCTTGTTGTTTATCCATCCTGTAGATAATAGTTTGCATCTACTAATCCCAAACTCCCAGTCCATCCCTCTCCCTCCCCACCCCCCCTTGGCAACCACAAGTCTGCTCTCTATGTCTGTGAGTTTGTCATCTCTATTCAGTAAGCATTTATAGACATCTATACATGACATGAGGAGCACACAGTGACATGAGGAACACACAGAAGTATTCCTAAGTGTGCCTCTGTGTATACGTGAGTGTACCCTTCTCTTCAGGGACCAGGTTCCTGGTGTACCTCAGTGGAGAATGACACAGAATACAAGGCTAATTCCAGACAATGCAGGCCCCTCGCAAACGAGACGGTGTCCTCACCCACAAGTGTGTCTCGTGGCTTAGTCAACGTGGGTACCAAGTGGTGCTGAGAGATGAGTTCCAACATTCAGGCCTTTAAGGATGAAAGAAGGGAGAGCGCTCAGCGGGGAGCCTGGAGTGAGAAGATTTCCTTTACTGAATGTAATGGGAAATGGGGTCCCTCCTCATTAGAACCTTGTGAAGTAGAATTTACTGTGCCCATCGGTCATCTCAGGAAACTGAGGCCCAAAGTGAAGTAAACGCGGCAAAGATCATGCACTTTGTATCAGAGCAGAGTCCAACTCCAGATCTGGTTTGCTCTAAAGGCCATACTTTCTTCACATCCTTCCCACCTTTCCCTTGCAAAATATTTTAAGTGGAAATTTATTTTTACTTTATCTTACTTTATTATTTCTTTGTATTTAATACATTTGCATTTAGAAAATTGGAAAATAAACATAAGGTGCAAGAAAAAGAAATCATCAGAAATCTCATTATTCAGCAATCATCTCATTCATACATTGGTATCTTATCCCAGAAATGTTCTAAAAATTGTTATATATATTTTGTAAAAATTACATAAGAAAAGTGGGATCCTGCTAAATATACTTTTAGGTATTTTTGTTTTCCACTTAAATGTGCACATGAACAGCACTTTTTCTTAAACCTTTTTAAAAATTGAAGTATAGTTGATTTACAATCTTGTATTAGTTTCAGGTGTACCAAAGTGTCCTTATTCATTTCTCTAGGATAAATTCCAACTCACTATTATTTGAAATTTTGTGGCTTTTAATAAATATTGCCCAGCTGCCCCTCAGAAAGTTTGTACCAACTTACACCCACCAGCAGGAGTGTTTGGAAGGGCCCATTCCCTATATTTTTGCCTTTGGGTGGTTCTTTTTTTTTCTTCTCTCTTTTTTTTAAAAAAATCTTTGACAATTAGAAGATACCCATGGGGGTGTTATTTATTAAAACCTAATTCTTTTAGTTGAGTTGAACTTTAAAGTATACTCCTATTTTAATTTCCTTTGTAAATTGAGTCTTCAAGTCCTTAGTTTTTAAAAAAAATTGGGACAATCTTACTGATTTATAAGGGCCCTATACATTTTAAAGTTAATTAGCCTTTTGTCATAGATATTGCAAATAATATATCCCAGGGATTTTCGGTTTTTGTTTTTGTGGTTTCTTTACCATATCGAAGGGTTTTATCTATAGGTAGTCAATTTTACTCCCCCACATACCTCCCAAAGCAGCATGAACTAGAGTTAAAGCACCAACCTAGAAGTCATGAGGCCAAGCATGTCCAGGTTCTGCCCTGTAGATAATATTTTCTGAGATGGCCTCAGCACCATCTCCCATCCCACATGTTCTTAAAGAGTTGTGTTGATGTGATGTTGTGTTGATGTGATGTTGACATTCCTCTCTTTGAGAATCAGGGCCACGTTCCCTCTCTGAATTGGGGGGGGCGGGGGGTCTGTGACTACAGAGGGGCTATGGTGTGATTTCTGAGGCCAGGCCTGCAAGGTGGAACAGCTTCTATCTGGCCCTCTTGGATTCTCTCTCTAGGAACCCAGCCTCCATGAGGCGAGGAAGCTCAGGCCACACGGGGCGGCCACGTGTCTGGGCTGTTAGCCCATCCTGAGGTCCCAGCCAGCAGCAGGCATCAGCTACCAGACATGCAGGTAAGAATACCCCCCCCCCAAGATGAGTGCAGCCCAAGCCACTGGCTGACAGCAACCCCACGAGCACAGCCCAGGTGACCCCAGTCCACACCCATGACCATGAGAGAGAATAATAAAATGATTATTGTTTCCAGCCCAGTGTTGGGGAGAACCCGTTACAGAGCAATGGATAACTGGCATTTGCTGGGGAGGACTGATAGTAAAAGCCCTGAAACCATGCACTGCCCTGGCCCTTACCCAGTTTTGTTATTTGGAAAATGTGAATTATCACAAAGCAAGCAGGATCCCGCTCCCTGGGCAGCACGTCACGGCCGCAGAACTTGAACCCTTCACTGACCCTGCTGTGCGTGGCTGACACACAGAGTGGATCTTCCATACAAGCTGTAAGCAACAGGCAGGCTCTCCTCTCTCGAGAAACAACGGGTTCCTTCCACTCAAAGGGAAAAACAAGAAGAGGAAGAGCGGCTGCCTGGTCTCTGCCAGTCATGGAATACATCTCAGCAAATGATCAGATTTGAAACGGCTTTGTGTCCGGGCTCACTTGGTCCTACTGGGAAATAACCTGATTTGAGTGGGAAACACCCCTGTGCCATGGAGATGCAAGTGGGATCCTTTGGGAGAGGAAAAATAGAAACTGATTATGAAGTTTGAGACAAACAGGAGCGTTCAGTGCGTTTAAACGTTCACTGGGGTTTCGGGTTTGGGCTTGAATAATTCATAAGTGAGGGATGGTTTGCTGGCCCTTCGGCTACAGCCAGTTGGAGATGAGCTCTTTGGGGTCCTCGTTTCCGGATATGCCCCTTCCTGCAGGACATCAAGCAGACATGCATTCCAGGAGTGGGAGGGGTCTGGGTGAAGCCTGGGTCCGCCACGTGTTGGGACAAGTCCCTGCACCTGTCTGAAATTAGGGTATGAATATCCATCTCATAGTCACGGTGGGGCTCCCTGGGATAGGAGGTGAGAGTGCCTGGTGCACAGCAAGAACACAGAAAGTGTTGGTTATTTCTGACCTTGGCAAAGCACTTTAAAAACTCACCTAATGCTTTCACCTTAGCTGAACTGTGGGAAATGCAGTGTAAATACTTCTGTCCTGTTTCCTCTGTGATTACACTGAGGCACAGGAAGGTGAAGTCTCTTGTTTAAGGTCTCACCATTAGTGCATTTCAGGTATGACATGCAAATGGACCTCTCTCCAGTGCCAGAACCCATGTTGTCTCCATAATCCAACCATCTTGCCTGAAAGTTCATTCATCCTGTGCATTCCTTGAGCACCTACTTTGTGCCAGATGTTGGGGATAGAAGCAGGATTCAGAGATAAACAGGAGGATTGGGAGGGCCAGGCCTGAGCTGAGTCTTGAAAGAGGAGTTTGCGAAGCAGATAAAGGAAGAGAGGGCATTCCAGACAACAAGAAGAGGGTGTGCAAAGGTCAGGGGACTCTGAGGAATCTCAGACGGGGTTGTCAACAATGGGCCACTCTTTAAGGGAGACGGGAAAGCGTGGGACTCCTAGAACTCCATCCCTGAGGCCTTCAATGAGCATTAATTATGAATTGTACCCCTGCCTACCCTGCAGGAAAGCTAAAGGGCAGGCCTGGCCCATGATTCCCTCCCAGAATGACTGGTACCCACTCACGGCTCTCATCCTGCCCTTGGAGGGCACAGCTCTGAGACATTCTCAGCATGGAGCTAGTAGCCTCTCTTGGCTTTCTTGAGTTCCTACCCTACTTTCCTTGTCCCCATGCCCAGGTGTGTGGTCTGGCTCCTGCCTCAAAGGTCCAGGAGAAAAAAACAACAAAAATAAAACGGAAGTAACAGGCAGGTTATGAAATGTATCATCACCCCCATTGCCATCAATGATGCCAGAGCCTTTTTGAAAACTGAAAATAGAGACAAAGAATTCTAAGTCCTGTTTCCATAGATATCAACTGAAATCTACATGCTAGCAAGGATTCGTGGAAAGTAAAATAAAACACATTCGTTTTCTTAAGTCATTGTAAATCTTGGACTATGAAATCATATCGGCCAGTTGGAATAGAAAGATTTATACAGGCATACCTCAGAGATATTGTGGGTTCGGTTCCAGACCACCCCAATAAAGCGAATATCTCACTAAAGCAGTCACATGAATTTTTTGGTTTCCCAGTGCATATAAAGTCGTGTTTACACTATGCTATGGTCTATCAAGTGTGCAATCGTATTATGTCTAAAAAACAATGTACATACCTTAATTAAAAAATACTTTACTGGGCTTCCCTGCACCAAACTGGTGCAGTTGTTAAGAGTCTGGCTGCCGATGCAGGGGACACGGGTTCGATCCCTGGTCCGGGAAGATCCCACGTGCCATGGAGCAACTAAGCCCGTGGGCCACAACTACTGAAGCCTGCGGTCCTAGAGCCCATGAGCTGCAGGAAGAGAAGCCACCGCAATGAGACGCCCATGCTCCTGAACGAAGAGTATCCCCCGCTCACCACAGTTAGAGAAAGCCCGCGCGCAGCAACGAAGACCCGATGCAGCCAAAAATAAATAAATTTTAAAAAAACCCAAAACCTTTAGTGCTAAAAAATGCTACCCATCATCTGAGCCTTCAGTGAGTTATAGCAACATCAAAGATCACTAATCACAGATCATAACAAATATAATAATAATGAAAAATTTTGAAATACTGTGAGAAATACCAAAATGTGACACAGAGACTCAAAGAACAAACGCTGTTGGAAAAATGGCGCTGATAGACTTGCTTGATGCAGTGTTGCCCCACACCTTCAATTTGTAAAACAACAATACAAGACAGTATCTTTGAAGTGCAATTAAATGAAGGGCAATAAAAGAGGTGTGTCTGTGTATCATTAGATAATATCTTAAAGTAAAACCTTTCCCCTGATTTTCAAATACGTGCCACATCTGTGACAAGCTGTGGACAGAGGTGGAAATGGGTATTTCCATCTAGGATAAGTTATTCCAATTTTTAATACAAGTTATTTTATGATATTACAGAACACTTGAAGAATAGACACAAGAAGAAAGTTACCACTAACCCCGGTATTCTAAAATAATGACCGTCCTTTGGTCTGCAGTGGTAATTATGGTTTATCTGTCTTTATAAAGTTGTTTTTAAGTAAATGTTCTCTCAAGGAGTAACATATGTACCAAAAACGTGCACATCAGAAGGATCCAGCTCAGTGAGTTGTTCCCAGTTGAACACGATTGCAGTGTTCACTTTTGACAGTGAACAAGAATTGTGCGGAGGAAACAGTTTGTTTGCAGTGAAGTTACGTCTAAATCATTGGGCTTTTCCCCGTGTGATTAACCAGCGCAGCAGTGTCCACCGGACCCTCCACGAAGCCGTCACTGAGGGACTCAAAGGACCCAACTGCACAGGAGTCTTTGGGGACACAGCACCAGACACACTTGATAGCATCAGATAACTACAACTTTGCTTTTCCAGACAAAGAGCCAAGGGTCAAAAAGATAGAAGGGTTATGAGCCTTTGATGTCACCTGTATTAATATACTATATACAATATATACTATATATACTATATAATATATAAAACATAAATGTATAAATATATAATATATAATAATATAATATATTAATATAAACAATGTATTATATATAATATAATATATATTATATAAATATATAATATAAAAATATATTTATATAATATATTATATATTATAATATATATTATTTATATAATATAAATAATATATATTATAATATATATTATTTATATTATATAAATAAGTTTTCTTAATACTTGATGGAGTGTGGAGGGAATGGGGAGAGATTTTAATGAGTTTTTTTGCGCAGGCTCAGCGGCCATGGCTCACGGGCCCAGCCGCTCCACGGCATGTGTGATCCTCCCGGACCGGGGCACGATCCCGTGTCCCCTGCATCGGCAGGCGGACTCTCAACCACTGTGCCACCAGGGAAGCCCCTTTAATGAGGTTTTAAGCAAGATTGGCTCTTAGAAAGCTAAAGTTACATTCTGTTCATGGCTTTGGTCAAGCAAAATAAAGGAGAATAAATATGTTTTGAGGGCCCACCATGGGGTAGGCACCCTCTGGCCCTTCTCCAGCCTCAGCAGCCTCACCTGTGATACAGACACAAAGGAGCACCCGCTTTCCCATCAAAATGCTCTTTAGGACGAAAGGGCTGAGCTGCACCCCCAGGGGAGGGGATACTAGGGAGGAGGTGTAGGAAGGTGCCTGGGGAAAGGGGTGTTTACCAAAAGCTAGATATCCTTGAGATGCTTCAAGACTGATCTTTAAAAATCCATGCGAGTTTTGCATTAAACTCAGTAGGAGATCCATTTTTTTTTTTTTTTTTTTTTGCGGTATTCGGGCCTCTCACTGTTGTGGCCTCTCCCATTGTGGAGCACAGGCTCCGGACGCACAGGCCTAGCGGCCATGGCTCACGGGCTTAGTTGCTCCGCGGCATGTGGGATCTTCCCGGACCAGGGCACGAACCCGTGTCTCCTACATCGGCAGGCGGATTCTCAACCACTGCGCCACCAGGGAAGCCCAGGAGATCCATTTTTAAATGTAAAGCACCATTTTAATTCCTTTACCACCTGTTATGGGTTGAATTCTGTCCCTTCGAAACGATATGTTGAAGTCTTAGCCCCAAGGACCTCAGCATGTGATCTTATTTGGAGATAGGGTCTTTACAGAGGTAATTGGGTTCAGAAAAGGTCATTAGGGTGGGCCTTAATCCAGTATGAGCAGGTGTCTTTATTAAAAAGAGAAATTTGGACACAGAGATAGACACACATACAGGGAGAACGCCACGTGAAAGGGGGCCCAACACTGAAGTGTGGTATCTACTGAGGTGATACATCTGCAAGAAAACACCAAGGATGACCCCCCAAGGCACCAGAAGCTAGAAGCGGATTCCTCCTCTGCCCTCAGAAGGAAACAACCCTGTCGACACCCTGACCGTGGACTCCTGGCCTCCAGAACTGTGGGACCATCAATCCCATTTGCTTTGTTGCAGCGGCCCGAGGAAACTAATACATTGCTTAATTGTTAAGAATTGCTTAATTCTTAACAGCATTGAGGCTTCCAATCTATCAACATGGGATGTCTCTCCGTGTATTTAAGAAGAGCTACAATTCTTTTTAAAAAAAAAAAATTATTTATTTATTTATTTTTGGCTGCGTTGGGTCTTCGTTGCTGCGCATGGACTTTCTCTAGTTGTGGCGAGCGGGGGTACTCTTCGTTTTGGTGCACAGGCTTCTCATTGCGGTGGCTTGTTGCGGAGCACAGGCTCTAGGGCGCGCGGGCCCTAGGGCACATGGGCTTCAGTAGTTGTGGCGCACGGTCTTAGTTACTCTGCGGCATGTGGGATCTTCCTGGACCAGGGCTCGAGCCCGTGGATTCTCACCCACTGTGCCACCAGGGAAGCCCCGAGAGGAGCTACAATTCTTGAGCAACTATTACACTCTGACCCTTAGCCTAAATTAAGTGTAATCTGCATTTTATTGCTGTGGCATGGGAGCCCAGAGAGGTAAAGAACTCTATAAAGGCGACACAGCAAGCCTACTGGAATTCCCGGCTGGACCTGTCTAATGCTCTTTCGACTTCACTTTGTGGCCTCTTCTTGCTACTAAGGTGGCTGACAGCCCCCAGCCAGTTCTAATTTACGGCCTTTCATTCCCATAACAGTTGCCTTAAAAAACAGACAAGGGATTGATAAAAACAAAAGGTGAATCGGGTTATCTGTAGTAACACGGAAAAATGTCTAAAATGTAGAGATAAGTGAATAAGGAGATCACAGAACACTCTGTATCCGACTGCCTATTTCCCTACAACTAGAGACATGTGTTTTGCACTTAGGGAAGGTCTGAAAGGAGACAAGAAATCGATAATCGTGGTCCTCTCTGGGGCTAGTGATGTGGTGGGTTAGTGAGAATGGTTTTAACTTTTCAGCATAGACTATGCTCTACTGTCACTGAATGTTTTACCAGAAGCATGCATTGCCTTTACAACTAAAAGAACTTCTGGTTGAGAGAAAGATGGGGAAAGATTTCCTCCATATTGCTCATTGCAGAACCTTGAAAATGGGAAGTTCCTTGGTTCCCCTTCACAAGTGTACTAACTGTGCAGTAATTTCACCGTCCTGGGGATCTCCTTGTGGGGAGGGGGTGGGGGAGGAAGATGCACCCACCTGAGGGAACACACCTGTCCCTCCCTGCCCCAGGGTCCTCTGCTCGACTGACCATGAGGGTAGCCATAGCTGCTGCCCTAAAACTTGAGTTGTTGGCTGTCCCCCCTGGGGTGTGAAAGCCCCTTACCCATCTCCAGGGCAGCTTCACCCGCAGCTACTCAGGGCTTTGCAGCAGTTCCTGTTTGGGGACCATGTGAAAGTGGCAAAGAGGAAGCTGCGGCGGTGACAGTGAGAGTGCAGGGTGGCGAGGCCTGCTCTTTGCCCTTTGGAGATGGGAAGCTCTGGACACGCCTGCAAAAGGCTCAGCTGGCAGGGGATGCTCCCTCGTGCTGCTCCGGGGGTCCCTGGAGACAGCAGAGTAGGCGAGACCTTCACCCTGATTCTCCTTCTCCCTCTGTCATTTGGCTGTCCCCCAGCAGCCTTCTCCACCTCCACTGCACCCACCTTTCCCTCTACGGGGCACTTCTCATCCTGCACTGAAGTGACCTATTTCTTTGTCCACTTTCCAGACCAGCCTGTGTGGTTTTTGAAGGCCAGGGCTCTGTTTTACTCATCTTTGCTTTCCTAATGCCTAGAATCATGCAGGGTATAAAACAGGCACACCTTACATATCAGGTGCAGTGGAATCTGACATACTCCCACCCAAAATGCATGTTCCTCCAGCCCAAACTCTCTCCTGCTGCCTAGATATGGCCCCATACATCAGCCTGCTGTCCAGTGAATGTGGGCACACACAACGCACCCTGGAGATACTGGGTGTCTGTCCTCATTGGCCCTCCTGAGCGTCTGAAAAGAGAACAGACTCACAAGAATGAGAAGACAAGTCACAGACTGGGAGAAGATATTTGCAAAACACGTATCTGATGAAGGACCGGTATCTGAAATACACAGAGAACTCTTAAAACTCAACAGTAAGAAAGTGAATGATCTAAACAGATACCTCACCAAAGAAGATATACAGGTGGCAAACATCATGTGAAAAGATGCTCAGCAATATATATAATTAGGGAATTATTAATTTAAAAAAAGATGAGACACCACTGTATATCGGATAGAATGGCCAAAATCCAGAACACGGACAGCACCAAACGGTGGCAAAGAGGTGGAGCCACAGGAACGATTATTAATTGCTGTGGGACTGCAACATGGAACAGACACCTTGGAAGACAGTTTGGGCATTTCTTACACAACTAAGTATACTCTTACCATACGATCCAGCAATCATGCTCCTTGGTATTTATCCAAAGAAGTTGAAAACTTATGCCCACCCAAAAACCTGCACATGAATGTTTATAGCAGCTTTATTTATAACTGACAAAACTTGGGAACAGCGAAGATGTCCTTCAGTGAGTGAATGGATCAATAACTTTGGTATATCCAGACCATGGAGTATTAGTGCTCAAAAGATATGAGCTATTGAGCCAGGAAAAGACATGGAGGAAACTTAAATGCATGTCACTAAGTAAAAGAAGCTTATCTCACAGGCTACATACTGTACGATTCCAACTATATGACATTCTGGAAAAGGAAAAAAATATGGAGCAGTAGAAAGATCAGTGGTTTCAGGGTTGTGGGGGAAGGGTGACTAAATAGGTAGAGTGCAGAGGGGGTTTAGAGCTATGAAACTATTGTGTATGATATTGTGTTGGTGAATACATGTCTTTATACACTGGACAATACCCATAGAATGGGGCTTCCCTGGTGACGCAGTGGTTGAGAGTCCGCCTGCTGATGCGGGGGACGCGGGTTCGTGCCCCGGTCCGGGAAGATCCCACGTGCCGCGGAGCGGCTGGGCCCGTGAGCCATGGCCGCTGAGGCTGCGCATCCGGAGCCTGTGCTCCGCAACGGGAGAGGCCACAGCGGTGAGAGGCCCACATACCACAAAAAACCCCCACAAAAAACCCCATAGAATGTACAGCACCAAGAGTGAACGTTAACGTAAATTACGGACTTTATTTAAGAACAATGTGTCAATATTGGCTCATCCATTGTAACAAGTGTACCACACGTACAAATGCAAGATGTTAATAACGGGAAACAGTGTGTGTGTGTGTGTGTGTGTGTGTGTGTGTGAGAAGGGTATATGGGAATTATGCACTTTCTGCTCAGTTTTTCCTGTAAATGCAAAAATAGCTACAAAAATAAAGTCTGTTTTAAAAAAAGAGCAAGAGAACTTCTCTGGTGGCACAGTGGTTAAGAATCCGCCTGCCAATGCAGGGGACATGGGTTCGAGCCCTGGTCCGGGAAGATCCCACATGCCTCAGAGTAACTAAGCCGTGCACCACAACTACTGAAGCCCATGAGCCACAACTACTGAAGCCCGCGAGCCACAACCACTGAAGCCCGTGCACCTAGAGCCCGTGCTCCACAACAAGAGAAGACACTGCAATGAGAAGCCGGCGCACCGCAACGAAGAGTAGCCCCCGCTTGCTGCAACTAGAGAAAGCCCTCACATAGCAACGAAGACACAACGCAGCCAAAAATAAAATAAATAAATTTATTTTTAAAAAGAGCAAGAGCAGCCCCTGCCAACTAATTATTAGACACATAGAAGCGTCAGATAACTTCTCCCTGCAACAACCATTAGCATCACATATTTACAAGTCAAGGGTCCTCTCTGAGCCAGGGACTGCACTGGGGGAGGGGCACAGAGGTGCTGGTAGGACAGATGGTCACGATCTCCAGTCTGGCCAGCTCAGGGTCTGCTCTGGGTCCTGTCCTTGCCCTGTGACAGGAGCCACAGGAACTCTGGGAACTGAGTGTCCCCTTTTGAAGTACCTGACTCCCATTAGCAAGCCAGCAGGCTATTTACAGCAGTCCTGCTTCCGCACGAAGACATCTCCTTTCACCTTCTCTGGCGTTTTCCAAGGGACGCTCTCAGTGAAGGAACTCCTGGAACAGAGAACAAGTCAGCACTCTGCTCAGACATGCCGGCCCCCCGACAGCTAAATACTGGAACGATGAGAGCCCTTTGACTCCGGGCAGTGGAACAGATCTGGGAAGGCAAGAGGCCAGGAGCCACTGCCTTTTAATAGAAAACGGTTTCTACGAATTTTTAAAACTGCACATACAGTCGTCCCAAAATGTTTAAAACAAAATAAAATAAAACACGAAATCAAAGGTTTCATTTTGGGACCAGAGATTAAAGGGCTGGAACTGAAGTGGTTGCAGATGTGGCATTGTGCTGGTTTTAGGACTCCTGGGCCAGGCAGAGGACCCTACCGGCTGTGTCAGTGTCCTGGGGCTGCCAGAGCAGAGCACACAGAATGGCCGGTTTAAACAACAGACATTTATTGTCTCGCAGTTCTGGAGTCTCGAAGTCTGAGATGGAGGGGTGTGGGCAGGGCTGGTCCCTTCTGAGGGCTGTGGGGAAAAGTCCATTCCAGGCCTCCTTCTCTGGCTTGTAGACGGCCGTCTTCACGTTCACATGGCATTCTTTCTGTGTGTGTGTCCACATTCCCCCTTTTTATAAGAACACCAGTCAAGTTGGATTAGGATCCACCCTAATGACCTCATTTTGATTTGATGGCCTCAATGAAGACCATACCTTCAAATAAGGCCCCATTCTGAGGTACTGAGGGTTAGGACTTCAACAGACGATTTTAGGGGGACACAATTCAGCCCTTAACACCAGAGAATCCAATAGCTATGGAGGAGGTTCTTGCAGTAATGAATTGCCAGGTCCCCAGTGTCCTGGGAGATGCAGAGGACACAGAGATGCTTCAGTCTCCTCTGGAAAATGGTTACCAGTGCAGGTGCTCAAGGGAAGCTAGGTCAGCAGTGCTCAGAGCGGATAGGCTCAGAAAGCCCTTGGCTCTCTGCCGAGCTTGCTCTGTCTCCTGCCACTTGGCTCTCCCTTCTCCTCTCTTACAGCTGCTGCTGTGGCTCCCACTTGGTTGCTTTCCCCATCATTTCTGTCTTAGTCCCTTGGGCCAGCTGTACCCCACCCCTGCTCCGATCAGAATGTCTGGGGTCGGGAACGAAGCAGGAGGGTCAAGTGTAACAAAATATGGCAGCTCTGGGCACCAAGGCCATGACAGGTGGCTGGATGCGATCGGCTGGCGTGGCCGTGTCCCTGACAGCTCTCTGAAGCTTCTCCCGGTGGCAGCTCTGGGGAGTCCGGTAATCGGTGTGACCACTGTAAGTGAGTTGTTGGAAGTAGTTAACTGAGTTGTACACGGGTGGGACTTGTTGGAGCATTTGAATGCACGGATTCAGTTCTTTAGATGAGTGGGATAGGTGCAAGTGTCACTCTCTGGACCCACCCCTTCCACCCAAGGGCATCGTAAGAGAGGCCACTTTGCCCTTGTAGGGCCGGGAGCGGCTTTCTGAGAAGACCCCTGTCCCTGCCTCTGCAGTGGGTGCTGACTATGCAAACCTGCAGCGAACGGCCTGCCCAGTCCTGCCAAGGGCCGGTCTGCGGATGCAGGGTGGAGGCTGGACCGCTGCCGTGAGCGCTATTGGCCACTGTGCCGGTAGCGTGGGTGTCAGTAAATGGAAAACACATGGGCCACAGGTCTAGGCTGGATCCGACTTGCACAGTTGACCCACCGTGTTGCTGGCGGCCTCCTGGACCACATCCAGTCTTTGCCCAACAGAGCTAGAGAGTCAGTGCTACAGGAGACCTAAAAGCAAGCCTGGGGAGACCCTTGGGAGTTGAGAACTTTCTTCTGGTGACTGGACCTAGTGAGGGAACAGCGTGACTCCTGCTTGTTCACTGAGGGGGTTATTTTTCTTGGCAGACACCGTGGCCCTAAGTGTAAACAGGTAGGCGTGCCTGTCTGCACATGAGGCTTTCTGCCGAGAGGTAAGTCGACTTATGTTATTTTAGGACAAATAATTCTATTTAGGGAATATAAATATTTTATACCTCACCTTATTCCAAAAAGAATTTGAGACAGCTGCC
Organism: Kogia breviceps; assembly: GCF_026419965.1. Taxonomy (NCBI): domain Eukaryota; kingdom Metazoa; phylum Chordata; class Mammalia; order Artiodactyla; family Physeteridae; genus Kogia; species Kogia breviceps. Next base: position 79,587,063 of record NC_081311.1, read on the forward strand.
CTTATCTTAAGGGAAATTGATATTTAGTATGGTGTGAGTTCTACATTCTGGAATTCACTGAAAGGCTTTGTAACAATTTTCATATTGGGTTCCCTTGACCCTGACCTGAAAGGGAAAGTGGAAAATGAAACAGAATAGGCTTGAACAAAGCAAACTGTCTCAGGGAAGACTGGGGTGTCTGAGGACTTGAGGAGGAAGGGGCCACCTTGGGCCTCTCTCACCAGCAGCCCTATGGCTCTGCAGGGAAGGTCAGATCATTGGCGTGTCCCCTTCAAAGGCTAGAAGCTGGCCTTCCTGTTTAAGTCTGTATTTTAGCAGTTTTCACCTGGGTTTTATGATCATCTCAGCTCTGAGCTTAGTCCGTTAATATTTTGATTTCTTAAGCTCTGCCTGCTGCTGATAAACTCCAGCGTTAAACTGAGGAATAATTCCTCTTTGGAAAAGCTAGATGTTGTTGGTCACTCATTTAGTTTTTAAAGAATTTACTTTCTCATCCAGAGTTTCAGCAGAGATGAAACTGACCTCTTGTCCTGGGGCAATGTATCACCCGCTCATTATAACAGGTCCTTAGAAAATGTAAGGGATTTAGGAATTTTAGCAGGGGTTTTATTAGTGATTAGACAGACTCCCTTTGCCGTATTATTTTCTTCATTTACTGCTCAAAGATCCACCCAATGCTTGTATATTAATACTGACAAAACTTCACAGCTATTTAAAAAAATTTTATTGAGATAAAATTGACATGTAACATTGTATTGGTTTCAGATGTACAACATGATGATTCAGTATTTGCATATATTGTGAAATGATCACCACAATATGTCTAGTTAACATCTGTCACCACACGTTGTTACAAATTTTGTTTTCTCTTGTGATGAGGACTTTTAAGGTCTACTTGGCAACTTTCAACTACACAATACAGTATTATTAACTGTAGTCACTATGCTGTATGTTACAGTCCCAGGACTTATTTATCTTATAACTGGCGGTTTGTACCTTTTGACCCCCTTCACCCCTTCACAGTAAAGGTACTGTCACAGTGAAATGTGGTGTTTGCTTTACAAGGATGTAAGAAGGGATCTGCCTGGCTGTGCTGAGCGGGAGGAACCCAGCACCTGTGATTTTACTCGCTGTACACGGAGCTGCGGTGGGAACCTCAGCTGACATCAATCAGCCCTAATTCAGGAACACAACGTGAGCAGGAGGGTTGCTCACGAGGCTGGATCGCACAGGCCGTGCAGCTTCCAGGACCGAGTAAACCCATCGCAGGGGCCATTTTTCTTCTCCAGGATTGAATTCCAGTGAAGCAGTTTGTCCAGGAACCGTGCTCATCATTTATAACCGGGGCTTTATGGCAGGGTAGAAGGAACACAGACCTGGAGCCACAAGACACAGGCTGGAGCCCTGGCTCTCCCTCTCGGTGGCTGTGTCGCTCCACCTTTCTGAGCCTCAGTCTCCTCCTGACAGGCCCTGAGGGACCTGCCCACGGTGGCACGACGGCCTGCGGTGTGTCCACTCGTCGACCTCACACACGAGGTTGACGCTGCAAAGGAGCTGCTCGGCTTTGTGTGCGGTGCCCGTCTGTCTGGGAGGTGCTCTCTGTAGCCGTTGCCAGGTCCTAGGAGGCAGCAGTGGCCCACCTATTCCAAGTTCTAGACCGTCAAAGAAGACTACGGCTTCTGTAGGGAAACAGACGAGCCAGGCCCACTCAGCTGAGGGCTGGGCCTTGGGTCCCGGAATAACCCGGGGTTCACCAGATTATCCATCGAGACGGGGGCGCCAAGCCCAGGGAAAAGAAGGAGTTGCGGGTAGCCGGACTTGGTCTTAACCTGGACTTAGAAGGCGTGGGGTCCCCAGCCTGGTCACGTTGCAAGGACATCTTGTGCAAGACACCCCGGGTGTAAGATTATGCAGAATGTTTCCCTGAATGAAAAGCTTCGTCCACAAACAGTAAGTGAGACCAAACCTAACGTCACTTAGGGTGAAAGTCCAGCCCACAAAACCCCCCTCGGTGCACCTCTAGATCCTGCCAGATTAGCCCTGCCCACAAGGCAACTCGACGGCTGGGTCTGAGTCCAGACTGTCAGCAAAGTTCACAGGCGTGGGACCATCTCTGGTCTCATCAGTGACCCTTCTGTATTCAACACAAATGATCATTTTTGTAAGCAGACCTCAAGCATGATCAGGTCTCAGGCCCAATTTCCAATTTGTGATTCTTTTCCTTTAGCCTCGGCTCAGTTGTTTTATTTGTTTGTTTTCTAACATCTTTATTGGAGTATAATTGCTTTACAATGGTGTGTTAGTTTCTGCTTTATAACAAAGTGAATCATCTATAATATATCCCCATATCTCTTCCCTCTTGCATCTCCCTCCCACCCTCCCTATCCCACCCCTCTAGGTGGTCACAAAAAACTGAGCAAAGCTCCCTGTGCTATGTGGCTGCTTCCCACTAGCTATGTATTTTACATTTGGTAGTGTATATATGTCCCTGCCACTCTCTCACTTCGTGCCAGCTTACCCTCCCCCTCCCCGTGTCCTCAAGTCCATTCTCTAGTAGGTCTGAGTCTTTATTCCCATCCTGCCCCTAGGTTTTTCGTGACCTTTTTTTTTTTAGATTCCATATATATGTGTTAGCATACGGTATTTGTTTTTCTCTTTCTGACTTATTTCACTTTGTATGACAGATGCTAGGTCCATCCACCTCACTACCAATAACTCAATTTCGTATCTTTTTATGGCTGAGTAATATTCCATTGTATATATGTGCCACATCTTCCTTATCCATTCATCTGTCAATGGACACTTAGGTTGCTTCCATGTCCTGGCTATTGTAAATAGTGCTGCAATGAACATTGTGGTACATGACTCTTTTTGAATTATGGTTTTCTCAGGGTATATGCCCAGTAGTGGGATTGCTGGGTCATATGGTAGTTCTATTTTTAGCTTTTTAAGGAACCTCCAACTGTTCTCCATAGTGGCTGTATCAATTTACATTCACACCAACTCTGCAAGAGGGTTCCCTTTTCTCCACACCCTCTGCAGCATTTACTGTTTGTAGATTTTTTGATGGCCACTCTGACTGGTGTGAGAAGATATCTCATTGTAGTTTTGACTTGCATTTCTATAATGATTATTGATGTTGAGCATCCTTTCATGTGTTTGTTGGCAATCTGTATATCTTCTTTGGAGATATGTCTGTTTAGGGCCTCTGCCCATTTTTGGATTGGCTTGTTTGTTTTTTTGATATTGAGCTGCATGAGCTGCATGTAAATTTTGGAAATTAATCCTTTGTCAGTTGCTTCATTTGCAAATATTTTCTCCCATTCTGAGGGTTGTCTTTTTGTCTTGTTTATGGTTTCCTTTGCTGTGCAAAAGTAGGTTTCATTAGGTCCCATTTATTTATTTTTGTTTTTATTTCCATTTCTCTAGGAGGTAGGGCGAAAAGGATCTTGCTGTGATTTATGTCATAGAGTGTTCTGCCTATGTTTTCCTCTAAGAGTTTGATAGTGTCTGGCCTTACATTTAGGTTTTTAATCCATCTTGAGTTTATTTTTGTATATAGTGTTAGGGAGTGTTCTAATTTCATTCTTTTACATGTAGCTGTCCAGTTTTCCCAGCACCACTTATTGAAGAGGCTGTCTTTTCTCCATTGTATATTCTTGCCTCCTTTATCAAAAATAAGGTGACCATATGTGTGTGGGTTTATCTCTGGGCTTTCTATCCTGGTCCATTGAACTATATTTCTGTTTTTGTGCCAGTACCATACTGTCTTGATTACTGTAACTTTGTAGTATAGTCTGAAGTCCAGGAGTCTGATTCCTCCAGCTCCATTTTTCTTTCTCAAGATTGCTTTGGCTATTCGGGGTCTTTTGTGTTTCCATACAAATTGTGAAATTTTTTGTTCTAGTTCTGTGAAAAATGCCATTGGTAGTTTGATAGGGATTGCATTGAATCTGTAGATTGCTTTGGGTAGTAGAGTCATTTTCACAATGTTGATTCTTCCAATCCAAGAACATGGTATAGCTCTCCATCTATTTGTATCATGTTTAATTTCTTTCATCAGTGTCTTGTAGTTTTCTGCATACAGGTCTTTTGTCTCCTTAGGTAGGTTTATTCCTAGACATTTTATTCTTTTTGTTGCAGTGGTAAATGGGAGTGTTTCCTTAATTCCTCTTTCAGATTTTTCATCATTAGTGTATAGGAATGCAAGAGATTACTGTGCATTAATTTTGTATCCTATTACTTTACCAAATTCATTGATTAGCTCTAGTAGTTTTCTGGTAGCATCTTTAGGATTCTCTATGTATAGTATCATGTCATCTGCAAACAGTGACAGCTTTGCTTCTTTTCCGATTTGGATTCCATTTATTTCTTTTTCTTCTCTGATTGCTGTGGCTAAAAAATTCCAAAACTGTGTTGAATAATAGTGGTGAGAGTGGACAACCTTGTCTTGTTCCTGACATTAGAGGAAATGCTTTTAATTTTTCACCACTAAGAATGATGTTGGCTGCGAGTTTGTCATATATGGCCTTTATTATGTTGAGGTAAGTTCCTTCTATGCCTACTTTCTGGAGGGTTTTTATCATAAGTGGGTGTTGAATTTTGTCAAAAGCTTTTTCTGCATCTATTGAGATGATCATATGGTTTTTCTCCTTCAGTTTCTTAATATGATGTATCACATTGATTGATTTGCATATACTGAAGAATCCTTGCATTCCTGGGATAAACCCCACTTGATCATGGTGTATGATCCTTTCAGTGTGCTGTTGGATTCTGTTTGCTAGTATTTTGTTGAGGATTTTTGCATCTATGTTCATCAGTGATATTGGCCTGCAATTATCTTTCTTTGTGACATCTTTGTCTGGTTTTGGTATCAGGGTGATGGTGGCGTCGTCGAATGAGTTTGGGAGTGTTCCTCCCTCTGCTATATTTTGGAAGAGTTTGAGAAGGATAGTTGTTAGCTCTTCTCTAAATGTTTGATAGAATTCTCCTGTGAAGCCATCTGGTCCTAGGCTTTTGTTTGTTGGAAGATTTTTAATCACAGTCTCAATTTCAGTACTTGTGATTGGTCTGTTTATATTTTCTATTTCTTCCTGGTTCAGTTTCAGAAGGTTGTGCTTTTCTAAGAATTTGTCCATTTCTTCCAGGTTACATTTTGTTGGCATATGGTTGCTTGTAATAATCTCTCATGATCCTTTGTACTTCTGCAGTGTCAGTTGTTACTTCTCCTTTTTCATTACCAATTCTTTTGGTTTGAGTCTTCTCCCATTTTTCTTGAAGAGTCTAGCTAATGGTTTATCAATTTTGTTTATCTTCTCAAAGAACCAGCTTTTAATCTTACTGATATTTGCTATCATTTCCTTCATTTGTTTTTCATTTATTTCTGATCTGATCTTTATGATTTCTTCCCTTTGGCTAACTTTGGGGGGTTTTTCTTCTTCTTTCCCTAATTGGTTTAGGTGTAAGGTTAGGTTGTTTACTTGAGATGTGTCTTGTTTCTTGAGGTAGGATTTTCTTGCTATAAACTTCCCTATTAGAACTGCTTTTGCTGCATCCCATAGGATTTGGGTCGTCGTGTTTTCATTGTCATTTATTTCTACATATTTTTTGATTTCCTCTTTGATTTCTTCAGTAATCTCTTGGTTATTTAGTAGTGTATTGTCTAGCTTCTATGTGTTTGTATTTTTTACAGATTTTTCCCTGTAATTGATATCTAGTATCATAGCATTGTGGTCTGAAAAGACACTTGATATGATTTCAATTTTCTTAAATTTACCAAGGCTTGATTTGTGAACCAAGATATGATCTATCCTGGAGAGTGTTCCATGAGCACTTGAGAAGAAAGTGTATTCTGTTGTTTTTGGATGGAATGTCCTATAAATATCAATTAAGTCCATCTTATTTAATGTATCATTTAAAGCTTGTGTTTCCTTATTTATTTTCATTTTGGATGATCTGTTCATTGGTGAAAGTGGGGTGTTAAAGTCCCCTACTATGATTGTGTTACTGTCGATTTCCCCTTTTATGGCTGTTAGCATTTGCCTTATGTATTGAGGTGCTCCTATGTTGGCTGCATAAATATTTACAATTGTTATATCTTCTTCTTGGATTGATCCCTTGATTATTATGTAGTGTCCTTCTTTGTCTCTAGTAATAGTCTTTATTTTAAAGTCTTTTTTGTCTGGTATGAGAATTGCTACTCCAGCTTTCTTCTGATTTCCATTTGCATGGAATATCTTTTTCCATCCCCTCTCTTTCAGTCTGTATGTGTCCCTAGGTCTGAAGTGGGTCTCTTGTGGACAGTATATATACAGATCTTGTTTTTGTATCCATTCAGCCAGCCTATGTCTTTTGGTGGGAGCATTTAATCCATTTTCATTTAAGATAATTATCGATATGTATGTTCCTATTACCATTTTCTTAGTTGTTTTGGGTTTATTATTGTAGGTCTTTTCCTTCTCTTGTATTTCCTGCCTAGAGAAATTCCTTTAGCATTTGTGGTAAAGCTGGTTTGGTGGTGCTGAATTCTCTTAGCTTTTGCTTTTCTTTAAAGGTTTTAAGTTCTCTGTCGAATCTGAATGAGATCCTTGCTGGGTAGAGTAATCTTGGTTGTTGGTTTTTCCTTTTCATCACTTTAAATATGTCCTGCTACTCCCTTCTGGCTTGCAGAGTTTCTGCTGAAAGATCAGCTGTTAACCTTATGGGGATTCCCTTGTATGTTATTTGTTGTTTTCCCCTTGCTGCTTTAAAAAAATTTTTAAATTTATTTATTTTTGGCTTTGTTGCGTCTCCGTTTCTGTGTGAGGGCTTTCTCCAGTTGTGGTGAGGGGGGGGCCACTCTTCATCATGGTGCGTGGGCCTCTCACTGTCGCGGCCTCTCCCATTGCGGAGCACAGCCTCCAGATGCGCAGGTTCAGTAGTTGTGACACACAGGCCTAGCTGCTTTGCGGCATGTGGGATCTCCCCAGACCAGGGCTCGAACCCATGTCCCCTGCGTTGGCAAGCAGATTCTTAACCACTGTGCCACAAGGGAAGCCCCCCTTGCTGCTTTATTTTTTCTTTGTATTTCATTTTTAATAGTTTGATTGATATGTGTCTTGGCATGTTTCTCCTTGGATTTATCCTGTATGGGACTCTCTGTGCTTCCTGGACTTGACTGACTCTTTCCTTTCCCATATTAAGGAAGTTTTCAACTTTAATCTCTTCAAATATTTTCTCAGTCCCTTTCTTTTTCTCTTCTTCTTCTGGGACCCCTGTAATTCGAATGTTGGTGCATTTAATATTGTCCCAGAGGTGCTTGGGACTGTCCTCAATTCTTTTCATTCTTTTTTCTTTATTCTGCTCTGCAGTAGTTATTTCCACTATTTTATCTTCCAGGTCACTTATTCATTCTTCTGCCTCAGTTATTCTGCTGTTGATCCCTTCTAGAAAATTTTTAGTTTCATATATTGTGCTGTTCATCTTGTTTGTTTGCTCTTTAGTTCTTCTAGGTCCTTGTTAAACGTTTCTTGTATTTTCTCCATTTTATTTCCAAGATTTTGGATCATCTTTACTATCATTATTCTGAATTGTTTTTCAGGTAGACTGCCTATTTCCTCTTCATTTGTTTGGTCTGGTGGGTTTTTACCTTGCTCCTTCATCTGCTGTGTGTTTCTCTGTCTTCTCATTTTGCTTAACTTAGTGTGTTTGGGGGTCTCCTTTTCTCTGGCTGCAGCTTCATAGTTCCCATTGTTTTTGGTGTCTTCTCCCAGTGGCTAAGGTTGGTTCAGTGGGTCGTGTAGGCTTCCTGGTGAAGGGGACTGGTGCCTGTGTTCTGGTGGATGAGGCTGGATCTTGTCTTCCGGGGGGCAGGACTGCATGCAGTGCTGTGTTTTGGGGTGTCTGTGACTTTATTATGATTTTAGGCAGCCTCTGTGCTAATGGGTGAGGTTGTGTTCCTGTCTTGCTAGTTGTTTGGCATAGGGTGTCCAGCACTGTAGCTTGCTGGTTGTTGAGTGGAGCTGGGTCTTAGCGTTGAGATGGCGATCTCTGGGAGAGCTTTTGCCATTTGATATTACGTGGAGCTGGGAGGTCTCTGGTGGACCAGTGTCCTGGACTTGGCTCTCCCACCTCAGAGGCACAGCACTGACACCTGGCTGGAGCACCAAGACCCTGCCAGCCACACGGCTGAGAAGAAAAGGGAGAAAAATAGAAAGAAAGAAAGAAGAAAGAAAAAGTAATAAAAAGAAATAAAGTTATAAAAAAAATAAAAATATTAAAAAGTAATTTTAAAAAAGAGAAAGAAAGAAAGAAGGGAGCAACAAAACCAAAAAACAAATCCACCAATGATAATAAGAGCTAAAAACTATATTTAAAAAAAAAGGTGCTTCCCTGGTGGCACAGTGGTTGAGAATCTGCCTGCTAATGCAGGGGACACGGGTTCGAGCCCTGGTCTGGGAAGATACCACATGCTGCAGAGCAACTAGCCCCATGAGCCACAACTACTGAGCCTGCGCATCTGGAGCCTGTGCTCTGCAACAAGAGAGGCCACGATAGTGAGAGGCCTGTGCACCGCGATGAAGAGTGGCCCCCTCTCGCCACAACTAGAGAAACCCTCGCACAGAAATGAAGACCCAACACAGCCAAAAATAAATAAATAAAAATTTTTAAAAAAGGGTAGACAGAACCCTAGGAGAAATGGTAAAAGCAACACTATACAGACAAAATCACACAAATAAGCATATATATACATACTCACAAAAAGAGAAAAAGGAAAAAAAAATCTATATATTTAAAAAAAGGAAGAGAACAACCAAATCAGTAAACAAATCTACCAGTGATAATAAGCTCTAAATAGTAAACTAAGATAAACATAAAACCAGAAATGAATTAGATGCAGAAAGCAAACCCCAAGTCCACAGTTGCTCCGAAAGTCCACTGCCTTAGTTTTGGGATGATTCATTGTGTATTCAGGTTTTCCACAGATGCAGGGTACATCAAGTTGATTGTGGTGATTTAATCTGCTGCTCCTGAGGCTGCTGGGAGAGATTTCCCTTTCTCCTCTTTGTTCACACAGCTCCCGGGGTTCAGCTTTGGATTTGGCCCCGCCTCTGCATGTAGGTCGCCTGAGGGAGTCTGCTCTTCGCTCAGACAGGACGGGGTTAAAGGAGCATCTGATCTGGGGGCTCTGGCTCCCTCAGGCCGGGGGGAGGGAGGGGTGCGGATATGGGCGAGCCTGGGGCGGCAGAGGCCGGCATGACGTTGCAGCAGCCTGAGGCGCGGCGTGCGTTCTCCCAGGGAAGCTGTCCCTGGATCCCGGGACCCTGGCAGAGGCAGGCTGCACAGGCTCCCAGGAGGGGAGGTGTGGAGAGTGACCTGTGCTCGCACACAGGCTTGTTGGTAGCGGCAGCAGCAGCCTTAGCGTCTCATGCCCGTCTCTGGGGTCCGCGCTGATAGCTGCAGCTGGCAGCTGTCTCTGGAGCTCGTTTAGGCGGTGCTCTGAATCCCCTCTCCTCGCTCACCGCGAAACAATGGTCTCTTGCCCCTTCGGCAGCTCCAGACTCCTCCCGGACTCCCTCCCGGCCAGCCGTGGCGCACTGACCCCTTCAGGCTGTGTTCACGCCGCCAACCCCAGGCCTCTCCCTGGGATCCGACCGAAGCCCGAGGCTCAGCGCCCAGCCCCCGCCCGCCCCGGCCGGTGAGCAGACAAGCCTCTCGGGCTGGTGAGTGCTGGTCGGCACCGATCCAAATCTCTCCGCTTTGCCCTCCGCACCCTGTGGCTGCGCTCTCCTCCGCGGCTCCGGAGCTTCCGCCTTCCGCCATCCGCAGTCTCCACCCGCGAAGGGGCTTCTAGCGTGTGCGAACCTTTCCTCCTCCACGGCTCCCTCCCACTGGTGCAGGTCCCGTCCCTATTCTTTTGTCTCTGTTTATTCTTTTTTTTTTCTTTTGCCCTACCCAGGTACGTGGGGAGTTTCTTGCCTTTTGGGAGGTCTGAGGTCTTCTGCCAGCGTTCAGTAGGTGTTCTGTAGGAGTTGTTCCGCCTGTAGATGTATTTCTGATGTATCTGTGGGGAGGAAGGTGATCTCCGCGTCTTACTCCTCCGCCATCTTGAAGGTCTCCCCCTTGCTTTGTTTTAATATTTATTTGGTTGAGCTGGGTCTTAGTTGCAGCAGGTGGGCTCCTTAGTTGTGGCTTGAAGACTCCTTAGCTGTGGCATGTGAACTCTTATTTGCAGCATGCATGTGGGATCTCGTTCCCTGACAAGCGATCATACCCAGGCCCCCTGCGTTGGGAGTGCAGAGTCTTAACCATGGCTCCACCAGGGAAGCCCCTCGGTTTTGTTTTTACAGGCCTTAACTGTGCAACAATCCGTTCTCGCCCCGCTCTGCCCCTCTGTGCCTTCCTCCTGCTCCACACCAGCCTGCCTCTGTCCAGCTGCCCTGTCCTGCTTCCTGACTCTCTCCTCCCCTTGGCGTCTCCACCAGCCCCGGAGCACGAGCACATGTGTGTACACAAAGCTGCCGCTGATGTCAACTGTGGTAGATAGAACAAGAATTCTTTCATTCAGTCAACAAATACTGACTTGGCACTTCCTATACGCAACAACTAAGGATAGAGCAGTGCAGACAGACGAGACCCCTGTCCTTCTCACGGGGCCCAGCCCGGCCGTGCCCTGCTGAGGCGACCAGGGTGATGGTGCTAGGGGACCAGGCGGGGCGGCCTCGGGGCGGACGGGCCTCCCTGCTCACACCAGTGCCGTGGGGGTCCCTGCTTCTGCTCAGAGCCCACGTGCCCCAGGCCTCACCTATGGAAACACTAGGGAAACCTTGTTTCTCCCACAGGCTTTTGTGTTGTGTGAGGATCAAGGCCTTGGAAATCTCAACATGGCCTGCAGGAGGTTTTTCTGTTAGGGGAAGTTGTGAGGGGAGAGGCTGTGTGTTTTCAGGCCATCACAGGTCTTGAACTTAGGCCTGGCCACTTTCCTTCAGGAGCCAAGCTGTTTCCAACAATGGTGTCAACCCGTGGAACGGTTGTGATGCCCTGCCAGCCACTACCGTGGAAAGAGAAGGAAGGCAGGGCTCAGCGTTGGACAGGGGATGGGAGGTGGGGGAGAGCTCCAAGGTGCCATAACAGGTAGGGAGGCTGGCAAAGTTGGTTAAGGTGGAACGAGCAGGTCATATAGGTCATAGGACCCCAGAAAGTGAGTGACCTGCACTGAGAACTGACAGCAGGCCAGGTGCTTGTCACTGTGGTAGCCCAGGTGGAGTAGTGGGGACCACACAGTGAGGGAGCCCTGGTGCAACTCCTCCTCTGGCTCACCTCCAGCTGTGTGTCCCTTGGTTAGTTACTTAACCTCTCTGGCCCTCATTTCACTCATCTGGAAAGTATGTTGAATGACACCTATTTTAGAGGGTCATTGTAGAGTTAATGTTTGCAAAGGGCTGGGCACACTGAAGACGTCTCATAAATACTACCCATCATAATGACCACACTTAATGCTTAGTCTGGGAGGTTTATTCCCTAGCAGGAATTTTAGAGATCGCCCAGTTCAGTGGTTCTCAAACCTTAGCCTGCACCAGAACTGCCCAAAGGATGTGTTAAAACTCAGACTTCTGGGCTCCACCCACCCGAAGGCTCTGATGAGTAGGTCCGGGTGGGGCCTGAGAGTGTGCATTCCTAGCAAGTTCCCAGTGGTCCTGATGTTGCTGGTCTGGGGGCCACGCTTTGAGAACTGCTGTGCTAGCGTAAACACTGATTTTGGAGATGAGACTCCTGAGGTTCCGAACATTTGCTCCTTGCCCATGGTCATTGGAGTCTAGGCCTCCCAGCTCCTGGTGCAGGCCAAGGTCAGGACAGGAGAGCACGTTGCCAGGAACCAGGGAGGGTCAGGATGCAGGAAGTCAGAGTCCAGGCAAAGGGCCCGGGATGGACCCAAGGTGCTAGTGAGAGGAGTGAGCTTGATGGAGAGCAAAGCCCACTATTTGAGGAAGGGAACCGGCCTCGGTGTGGGCCTGAGCCACGCAACCTGAGTCTCTGGCTTCAGGCAGCACGTGTGCGTGTGTGAAGGCAGCGGTGTTGTGTAGATGGTGTTGGGTTGGGAGATGAGGATTCGTGAGTGTGTCTGTGCAGATGGTGGGTAAGTGTGCGGGTCTGCATGAGCCTGTGTACATGTGTGTGAGTGATTTTTGTGTGAGAGTGTGTGTTTATGTGTGTGTGAATTTGTGGGAAGGGTGTGGCGGTCTGCTCAGGCTGCCATAACAAAGCACCACAGGTTGGGCAGCTTAAACAGCCAACATCTGTTGTCTCGCAGATTTGGAGGCTGGAAGTTCGAGATCAGGGTGTCGACAGGGTTGGCTTCTCCTGAGGCCTCTCTCCTTGGTTTGTAGACGGCCGTCTTCCCGCTGTGTCCACATGGTTTCCCTCTGTCTGTCTGTAATGACACCAGTCGTACTGGATTTGGGCCCAGCCTAATGACCTCATTTTACCTAAATCATCTCTTTAAAGGCCCTGTCTCCAAATACAGTCACATTCTGAGGTTCTGGGAATGAGGACTTCAACACATGAATATCAGGGGGACTCAGCTCAGCCCGCGACAGTGTGTGTGCGTGTGTGTGCGCGCGCGCGCGCGCGCACATGCATACAGAAAGCCCACATTTCTGGAGGACACCCTCCCTGTAAGAGTGCTGGTGAGTGAGAAGTGTGACTTTCTTTCCTGCCTCATCCTGGATTTGTGAGTTTATGGGGAGGCCAAGGTGCCCCCCACCCCATCACAGGGGAACATGGTTCTTTAGGTCTCAGGATTGGAGATGAATTTCTCCCCAGTTGGTGTAGCGTTTCACCTCCACCCAAGTAATCCCTTCCTCTGAGCCCCATGCAGCGGCAGCTTGGCCTTCCCGAGCCTACCCTCCCGGACGTTCCCTGTGGCAGAAGTTTGGGAAGGGTGGTTTCCCACCCAGGACGAGGGCCCCCCTGGCTCAACCCCACTCCCTGGAGCTCCCCTCACGCAGTATCATCTTTTGTCTCCCTGAGGCTAGAGTCCCCGTTTTCTTTAAAGCTAGAAAAGACATTTTGGAGACCCTCTGTAGTTGGTCAACCTCGTTGTTTCAGAGGGAGAGGACTGTGGGCTTGAAGGGAGATGAGGCAAGAGTTCATTTCAGGCCTTACAAAAGGCATGTTTTCCACTTGGGATGGATTGTTACCTAATAGGCTGTCCTTTATAGAAACAGAACAGAGCCTTGCTGACACAATCTCAACTGTGGGTTTTCTCGGGGCAGCTGGACAATTCTGTTTCTGGGTGCAGCTCGCACAAAAGAAGGGGCCTGGGTGCACCTGGACTCCTAGTTGGGAGCTAGATAAGTCCTGAATAACAAGCCACTGATCCAGGGTCTCGAGGGGGCAGTGGGGCTGTAGGCAGTCAACCCCCCCACACTGAGTGCAGGGCCCAGCCCGGGGCCAGCTCTGCAGTCGGCACTCTTGTTTATTGACTAAAGGACTGATTGAAGGGAAAAAAATAAAATTCAAAGGGAGGGAATTCCCTGGCGGTCCAGTGGTTAGGACTCTGCACTTTCACCGCGGAGGGCCGAGGTTCCAACCCTGGTGAGGGAACTGAGATCCCACAAGCTGGAAAAAAAAAAAAAAAAAAAAGATTTAAAGGGAAAAAGTGGGTTTGAGGTAGGAAAGAGAAGGTTGGAAGTGATGAGAGATGTTCTCACTAGCTTCCTTCTGGAAGAGTCACGGCCAGGGTGACACTGCCTCTGAGAAAAGCTTTTACTCAAGATACTTGCCAGTCTGCCTCAAATGACTTATTAAGCACCCATTGTGTGCAGAGCACTGGAAAGCAAATCAAAGACATCTTCTCAAGAATTTTGACTTTGTTTACATATTGGGTTGGCCACAAAAGTTCATTCGGGTTTTTCTGTAAGACGTTATGGAAAAATCCAAACGAACTTTTTGGGCCAACCCAATATTATATTTAAAAAAACTATAACTGCAATGATAGACATGTATCAGTCAGAGGTCTCCAGAGAAAAAGAACTGATAGGATCTGTATAGATATATGGAAAGAGATTTTCCTCCAGCTTTATTGAGATATAACTGACATATGACATTGTGTAAGTTTAAGGTGTACAACGTGTTGATTTGAGGAAGAGATTTATTATGAGGGATTGGCTTCTGGGATTATGGATGCTGAGAAGTCCCACAGTCTGCCACCTGCAAGCTGGAGGCCCGGAAAGGCTGGTGGTGTGGCTCAGTCCAAATCCGAGGGCCTGAGAACCAGCGGGGGGTCGACGGTGTAAGCCCCAGCCTGAGTCTGAAGGCCTGATGTCCAAGGGAAGAAGGTGATGTCCCAGCTCAAGGAGAGAGAGAGAGAGAGAGAGAGAATTCACGCTTCCTGTGCCTTCTTGTTCTATCAAGGTCCGTCCTCAGTGGATTGGATGATGCCCTCCCACGAGGGTGAGAAAGATCTTTACTCAGTCTACTGATTTAAACGCTAATCTCCTTTGAAACACCCTCACAGACTCACCCAAGGTAATGTTTCACCAGTTCATCCCTTGGCCCTGTCACGATGATGCCTAAAACTAACCATCACAAGACATAAGGGAGAAGACTGGAAGGGAAAGTGAAAAATAAGAGTAATTGATTGGGGCTTCACTGGTGACGCAGTGGTTAAGAATCCGCCTGCCAATGCAGCGGACACGGGTTCGAGCCCTCCTCTGGGAATATCCCACATGCCGCGGAGCAACTAAGCCCTGTGCACCACAACTACTGAGCCTGCGCTCTAGAGCCTGCGAGCCACAACTACTGAGCCCACGCACCACAACTACTGAAGCCCACGCGCCTAGAGCCCGTGTTGCACAACAAGAGAAGCCACTGCAGTGAGAAGCCCGCCCACTGCAACAAAGATCCAACGCAGCCAAAAATAAATAAGTAAAAATAAATTTAAAAAAAATTTAAAAGAGTGATTGTATTGAGGTCATGGGATTATGACTAAATTTATTTCTTCTTTCTGATTTACTGTGTTATGTTTGGGCTTTTAGTATCAAAATAGCTTCTTGGGCTTCCCTGGTGGCGCAGTGGTTGAGGGTCCGCCTGCCGATGCAGGGGACGCGGGTTTGTGCCCCGGTCCGGGAGGATCCCACATGCCGCAGAGCGGCTGGGCCCGTGAGCCTGTGCGTCCGGAGCCTGTGCTCTGCAATGGGAGAGGCCAGGCAGTGAGAGGCCCACGTACCGCCAATTAAAAAAAAAAAAAAAAAAACTCTTCTTAAAGTATGTTAGACCTCCACTGTTGTGATCACTGAAGTTAGCTTGGGGCCAGAGATGCCCCTCCTGCAGCCCTAATCCCAGACTTAGAGAATGGAGGTGTCAGTAACAGAGGGGGTGGCCCCAGCAAGGCAAACCCGAGCCTTTTGTGGCACCACATCTGTCCATGGTGTCTTCTACTCATTTAACCCCAATAACCTGAAAATCTGCCTTTGTTTTTTTACCCCTCTCTCATACTCCTCCACTTATTCGTTCATTCACCAGACATTTATTAAGCAGTTTTCTATGAACCGTGATCCACATCAGGCCCTGGGCAGAACAGAATGAGAATCAGCCCTGGGTTCCCAGCTCTTCCTTGTAGAGGTAGATATTTAAACAAATGGGGACAGGGATTTCCCTTGTGGTCCAGTGGTTAAGACTCTGCTTCCACTGCAGGGGGCATGGGTTCGATCCCTGGTCGGGAGACTAAGATCCTGCATGCCGCACGGTGCGGCCAAAAAAGGAAAAACAAAAACCAAACAAACAAAAAACAAATGGGGACAGAATGGGCCCAACGATGTGCTGTTGGAGCTCAGGGCCAGGAACCTGAGCATCAAGGAAGGGAGGCTTCCTGGAGGAGGTGATGCGTTTGAGGTGAGTTTCAAAGAAAAGTTAGAAGACAGTCAAAGACTAGCTACAAAATTAAGGTACTATGCCAGAAAGGCATGGAGGATTCAGAGAGTTGTGCAGGGTGTTGCATGTGGTTTATAGGAAGGGGCTTTAAGGACATCAGCCTGGGGCCAAGGGTACAAGAAAGAAGAGGCCATAAAGTAGGTGTGGTCAGACTATGAAGGGCCTGGTCTGCCCTGCAAAGGAGTGTGGCCTTATCCTACAGACAGTGGGTTCCTTGGGTCTTAAAGCAGAGTGAGGAAATGGTAGCATTGGCTTTTTAGCAAGAGAATTATGGTGGCCGTTAGAAGGGTAAGGAAGGCAGATCAGGGGCCAGAACAGCAGTGAGAGGACCAGGAGCAGGTGGGGTGATAAAAGTCTGATCTAAGGACCCAGCAGTGGCTGTTGACGGGATGCTGCCTCACTGTGACTCGCAGATCAGTGGGTGGGAAGGTAGAGGATGGAGAAGCCGATGGGTCCAGGCAGCTCTGAGCAATGTCCCTCCTCATCTTCCCTCTGTCTGCCGGCACCGAGTTCTGGGTGCACATCAACCCCCTGGCTCCTGCCTCTTTGCTTTCTCTCTCGGTAGTTCCTAGTGTGAACAAATCCCAGTGCCAGGATACTCCCTTTTATCCTCATGACCCCTCCATTTCTGCAGCTGACACTGTCCTCATGGGGTCCCCAGGGCTGCCCTCCTCCAAGGCTCAGCGCCAGGCTCGCCTCCCCCAGGAAGCCTCCCCACTGAGCTTCCTGGAAGAGTGCTCTCCCTCTTCTGATTCCCATGGCGGTGATTTCCGCGCTCCACCATCCTGGATTTGCACTGACATTTACGTGTTTTGAACATCTGTCACGTCTCTGAAAATACAGAGTAAGCTCCATGTGGGAAAGACGATATGACTTAAACCCTTTTCTGTGCCTCGCAGAAGCCGGCACAATGCAGCCTGCGTAGTAGGAATTGATAGAGAATTATCAGTCGATCCCCTGTCAGTCTGCCCCTCAGGAGACTTATCCACAGCCCCTGTCACTGGTCTGTCCTTGGTGTTACTGGGTGGTGTGCAGTAGGGAGAAGGGGCCCTGGACGTGAAGTCAGAAGCCTTGGCCATTTCCGGTAACTCACAACCTTAGGCCAGCCACTTAACCGCCCTGGACTTTCATTTCCTCATCTGTGAAATGGCAAAGGCTAATCCATGGTTGTTAATTACCTTTTATCCACATTGGAACCCCTTTGGAATGTGGACCTGTTAACCTGCCACAGAGAGAAGGGACCCTGCTATGAACCAAAGTCTCATCTTTCTCCTCTTCCCCCCCCTCCTCCTCCTTCTCCTCCCTTCCCTTCCATCCATAGTAGACTAAGAAAAAATTTTTGATTTTCTTTTTTTTTCTTTTTTTAATTGAAGTAAAGTTGATTTACAATGTTGTGTTAATTTCTGCTATACAGCCAAGTGATTCAGTTATACGTATATATTCTTTTTCAGATTCTTTTCCATTATGGTTTATCACAGGATATTGAATATAGTTCCCTGTGCTCCACAGTAGGACCTTGTTCTTTATCCATTCTATATATAATAGTTTGTATCTGCTAACCCCAAACTCCCAATCCATCCCCCCCCCCACCCTGACTTAGAAAATTTGAAAACCGCCCACACTGGGTGGTTCCTTCCAAGACTCAAACACGTCCATGGCTATAGGATGGCAAAGATGACCCGTGTGATGTCCCCGGCCTGTGTACCGCTCATGTCTACACGTGCTAGGCGGGGTCTAGGTGATGGCTTTGGTCAAACCCATGCTCACTAATTATAGAGAAGCAGTTACTGCAAAATTTCCCGAGGAAACCAAAGCCATGGTTTGGTTTTCACTTAGACTGAGCAACTTCCTTCCAGGGCACTCAGCCCCTCAACAAAACTTCTCTTTCGACACAGGCAGGTCAGTAACTCACAAGGTTTGTTATTGTACCGTTTCATGTAAATATATAATGGCACCTTCGGAAGGAAGTTGGGCCTGTGGTTACTCACTCTGGTGGGGATGTTTATATGAGTTTGACTGTCCACCTTAATGATCTTAAGAACTTGGGCTGGGTTGAGGTCACAGTTAATGGGCAGTGTGTGGAAGCAAAGGACAGCAAGGATATAATGTGAGATTTAAACTAAAGAGAACTACATCAAGTCCCAGAGGACATTTAACATTTCACTGGCAGGCACCTGAAAATAATTAAAACCTGCATTTAATCCATGGACTGGGAGTTTGGGGTTAGTAGATACAAACTACTACATATAGAATGAATAAACAACAAGGGCCTACTGTGTAGCACGGGGAACTATATTCAATTTCCTGGGATAAACCATAATGGAAAAGAACATAAAAAAGAGTATATCTGTGTAACTGAGTCACTTTGCTGTATAGCAGAAATTAACACAACACTGTAAATCAACTATACTTCAATTAAAAAAATCAGAGAGAGAGGGCTTCCCTGGTGGCGCAGTGGTTGAGAGTCCGCCTGCCGATGCAGCGGACACGGGTTCGTTCCCCGGTCCGGGAAGATCCCACGTGTCGCGGAGCGGCTGGGCCCGTGAGCCATGGCCGCTGAGCCTGCGCGTCCGGAGCCTGTGCTCCGCAACGGGAGAGGCCGCAACAGTGAGAGGCCCGCGTACCGCAAAAACAAACAAACAAAAAAAAAACGAGAGAGAGATATATTTAAACCTGCATTCATGTGCTTCGAAACGTTCATTACCTGAAGCCTCCCTTCCAAAATTTTGTCGTCTCTGCAGGATATATGAGCCGCTTTGCTCCCCGCAGCCAGGCCCATCCAGCTTGGCCCCTATGCTGCGCCAGCAGGCTGGGTGGGAAACTCACCGCCTTCAGCCTAGCCAGGCTCCAAGGGGAAACAGGAACCAGTTCCAGGTAGCTAAGTCGGTTGCCTCCGAAAGGCCCAAATTCCTGAGTTCATTTCCTTTGACCTGTTCCTCGTCATGTTTGGACTAGTTTTGGTTGATGGGCTACAAGAAACTGTTTTCAGATTTTCCAACTCTTTCCTCTTTCAAGATGTGGATATCTTGATCTAATTTCCCCAGCCACGACCTATTTATTGGTCATCACTTTCGCCAAGCTTTGACTTCCAGATTGCTAATTCACTTTGGGGTTGCTAATATTCTCTCTCTATAAATAACCTCCAACTTAATTCTATCCCTCAGGGAACAACTGTGGTCAAAGATAGCCCTTTGAGCCTATCTGCCTTGAAACAGCAGAGTTCCTGTTCTCACCTCTGGGGTGGTTGTCACAGGGGTGGGAACTGTATCCCAACAGAAGAGCTTCTCAGAGTAGCGGGTGGTTAGCGTGTCAGGCAGAGCACCGTGCTGTTATATACGCGCCTGTGGGGATTCAGACCAAGAGAACCCTGGATGATGTGATGGTGTGATGGTGTGATGGTGTGTGTGTGTGTGTGAGTGTGTGTGTGTCTGTGTGTGGAGAGAGAGAGAAAGACAGACAGACAGACAGGCAGAGTCAAGCACTCTTACCTCTCACCCAGTGGCTTCTGTCAGTATAGACAGGACCCAAAAGTGAATGAGCCGTCTATTTTGCTTGTGGGATAATTGTCTCCCTTTGGGATTCCATGTCGGTGATGGTTCTGGCTGTGGATATTTACTGTGAAATCCAGGAAAGGGCCTAGAAATGGAAGGAGGTTAGAAGAACTCCAGAATGTTCTGTAGTGGTTTCTAGTCTTCCTAGGGAATGTGCATTGCGCTCTGTGTGGGTTTTGCACTTAATGACTTCCCTGCCCCCAACCTGCTTTCTCTTGTGTAGTCATTCATTTCTGTTTAATTGCTCTCAGCCACCTACACAGTTAGTGGAATTTAAGAGCAACCACCTTATGGGTTCTACAAGATACTATGTTTTTTTTCCCTGTATTACTAGCTTTTTTATTCTTTATTATTGTTACTTTTTTATTTTTTTAGCACTGATAGGAAGAGCAAAAGATAAAAACATAAGCCAATTTCACTCTTAATGTTTTGGTGTATTTCTCTTTTTTTAAAGTTATTACAAAATAATGGCTGTATTTCCCTATACTGTACAATATACCCTTGTTGCTTATCTATTTTATACATAGTAGTTTATATCTCTTAATCCCCTACCTCTATCTTGCACCTCCCTGCTTCCCTCTCCCCACTGGTAACCGCTAGTTTGTTTTCTCCATCTGTAAGTCTGTTTTTGTTATAGTTATTCATTTGTTTTATTTTTTAGTTTCCATATATGTGATAACATAGAGTATCTGTCTTTCTCTGTCTGACGTAAGCGTAACACCCTCTACTTTCATCCATCTTGTTGCAAATGACACAGATCCGCTGATTGTTCATGTTTTGCCACATTTGCTTCATCTTTTTGTTTCTCTGTATCTCTACATGCTATCATTATTGTTATTGTTCCTGAATTATCTGAGTGTTAAATGTATTCGTTTGCCCTTTACCTCTGAGAACAAGGACATTCTCTTATATAACCAGAATCCAATTGTCGCAGTCAGGAAATTTATCATTAATACAATATAGGATCTAATGTACACGCCATATTCAAATTTCACCAACTGACCCAGTAATGTCCTTTAAAGAAATTGCTCTTCCCTGTTCCAGAATCCAACGATGCTTGCAGTGGCCGGGTCACCTTAGTCTCCTTTTTTTTAAAAAAAAAAAAATTATTTATTTATTGGCTGTGTTGGGTCTTCATTTCTTTTTTTTTTTCTTTTGCAGTACGCGGGCCTCTCACTGTTGCGGCCTCTCCCGCTGCGGAGCACAGGCTCCGGACGCGCAGGCTCAGCGGCCATGGCTCACCGGCCCAGCAGCTCCGTGGCATGTGGGTTCCTCCCGGACCGGGGCACGAACCCGCGTCCCCTGCATCGGCAGGCGGACTCTCAACCACTGCGCCACCAGGGAAGCCCAGGTCTTCATTTCTGTGCAAGGGCTTTCTCCATTTGCGGCGAGCGGTGCCCACTCTTCATCACGGTGCGCAGGCCTCTCACTGTCGCGGCCTCTCCCGTTGCGGAGCACAGGCTCTGGATGCGCAGGCTCAGTAGTTGTGGCGCACGGGCTTAGTTGCTCCGCGGCATGTGGGATCTTCCCGGACCGGGGCTCAAACCCGTGTCCCCTGCACTGGCAGGCGGATTCTCAACCACTGCGCCTCCGGGGAAGCCCACCTTAGTCTCCTTTAATGGGGGACAGCCCCTCAGCCTGGCTCTGTCTCTCCCGTCATTTCCTGCAGAGTCTGTAGGGTGCCCCTCATTTGGGCCTGTCTCATTTGTCCCTCATGATTAGGTTCAGATGATGTGTTTTGGCAGAAATGCTTCACAACCATATCTTCTTAGTGCATCACGCCAAGAGGCACATGATGTTACTCTTAATCTGTGGGGAGAAACTATGAAGCTATAAATATCCCGTTCCTCTCAAACTTGCACCCAGGAAATGAGGGGTAGGGTTATCTCAGCTGAATGCACCTGATATCCGAAAAGAATGGGGAAGGGAGATTTTGTTGCCAAGTACAAAGACATGAATGCACTTTGCCCTCCTTCTTGCATTCCGGAGCCAGGGCTGTCTGGGCAGGGCTAGGACCCTCTGGGCGGTCTCTGCTTTACCCTCTGCCACTTCAGGGGAACAGCAGGGGCAATCTTGCTGGCAGGAGGAGGTGGGCAAGCACGAGGCAGGGATACATGACATTTAGGCAAAGGGCTTAATCTCGCTAAAGCTCGGTGTCCCCTTCTGTGAAATGGAAATGGGAACAGTAATCACCTCAGAAGGTGGTGCTGAGGATTCCATGAGACAATGTACGGAAAGCCCTCGTGGCAGGGACTTCCCTGGTGGCGCAGTGGTTGGGAATCCGCCTGCCAATGCAAGGGGCACGGGTTCGAGCCCTGGTCCAGGAGGATCCCACATGCTGCGGAGCGGCTGAGCCTGTGTGCCACAACTGCTGAGTCTGCGCTCTAGAGCCCATGAGCAACAACTAGAGAAAGCCCGCACGCAGCAACGAAGACACCCCGCACAGCCAAAAATAAATAAAAGAAATTTTTTAAAAAAAGCCCTCGTGGCAAGGAGGCCTGGACCACCAGGCATTCTGGGAAATTCTTAGTTACCAGCCTCTTTCTCTTTTGCTACCCTAAGATGATTGCCAAACTAGCTTAGTTTCAGAACATCTCTCTGTATGTTTGGAACACAGCTGATATAAGATGGGCTGGGTTCCAGTAATTTCTGCCAAACGATGCCTGCAGCTTTCACTTTCTAAACACCTTCCCAGTCAGCTCCCAGGATCAGGGGCTGGAGATCACTCTTGTACAAACTCTAGCTGGGTGTGTTTCTGTGCAAGAACCAGAGGAAAGCCAGCACTGCCCTGTTGATCTCCTCTCTGCAAAGCTATTGAATTGCTCATGTTTATTTTTCAAAGCCCTGTGCTCAGCACTGCTTCCTCTTTCTAGAAATTGGGGATGGAATCACATAAGTGCTTGCGTCAAAGCACCAGGGAGAAGGCGTGTGGATGCAAGTGTGCGTGTGAGTGCGTGTCATCTTGGTCTAGGTGGTGGCTGAGTTCTCACTTCCACTTTTCATCTTATGGCTCCTGCATCTGATGCTCAGCCCAGACCAGGTAGTTTGGCCAATGTTTATGCCTGATGCTGGCAGGAATTGTGAGCACTGTTTTGAATTCTGTCCTTATCAGATGGCACCGGGTTGCAGTGTGGCCATAGTTACAGGTCAACCTAGAGTTTCACCGGGACAAAGGGTGGGGCTGCTCTTGGTTGCTGAGATTACAGAGCCGTCCAAACTGTTCCACCCTCTGTGTGGTGGGGAACAGAGGACAGAGGGGGACCCTGGGACCGTGGGGTGGCAGCTGTGAGTCCCAGCCTGCTGTGCTTCTCCCCTCAAAAGCACAAGCCAGCAAGTACAACACTCGGGGCTGATCCCTCAGCGGTCTGCAGGAGATGCTAGATTTGAACTCCTTGTGGTCAGGGCCTGTGCCTAATTCATCCTGTTCTCCCAGAAGCTGGCACAGGACTTGGTTCAGATTAGCTGTTCGGTAAGTGTTGGCAAAATCGAAACAAGGGTGGAAGGAATATGACTGAAGCTTAAAACAAGTAGCTCTCACATCTTTTTGTAGTGCAGCTGGCTGAAACGAATACCAGCTCTTATGCACATAACAGGATCTCACTGCCACCTTATTGGCTTCTGATCTTTTTTTTTCACTTTAGAAATGCAAACCACAGGGTCCCCCTAGATGTTATTCACACCAACATTCTTTTTTTTTTTTTTTTTTTTTTTTTTTTTTTTTTTTGTGGTACACGGGCCTCTCACTGTTGCGGCCTCTCCCGCTGCGGAGCACAGGCTCTGGACGCTCAGGCTCAGCGGCCATGGCTCACGGGCCCAGCCGCTCTGCGGCACGTGGGATCCTCCCGGACCGGGGCACGAACCCGTATCCCCTGCATCGGCAGGCGGACTCTCAACCACTGCGCCACCAGGGAAGCCCTACACCAACATTCTTGTCACCTAAGCGGTGTATTCCTGTTTGCATCTGGATAGCATTTCTGCACCTGCAAAATGCCTCTGACGATTCATTCTCTGCTTCACTGTCCCAAGCAAGGCCCTGGGGCGTCTCAGTCTCCGCTGCAGGCTCCAGGTGGGAACAGGGCGGGAGGGGAGGAGGTGCTGTTGGCCAGGGAGGAGACACCTGGGGGGCCAGCCTGTCCTTAACCTGCTGAGTCAACCCCCCTGACGCTTCAAGAAACAAGAAACAAAGTTTCCTTCTGCGCGCTGGCATTTTGCATCTGGTCTTCCCCATTCATTCCAAGGCATCTGGTTCTTCCAAGGAGCTGCTGACAAGTTGCAATCCATTTTAGGCAGACACGAGTCACAGGAACCCATTGTGCTGAGCTGGCGTCCTCAGCGAACTTTTTTTTTTTTTTTTTTTTTATAAAGCATTGCGGTGAGCGGGCGTCTCATTGGATGGCTTCTCTTGTTGCAGAGCACAGGCTCTAGGCGCTCCGGCTTCAGTAGTTGTGGCACGTGGGTTCAGTAGTTGTGGCGCACGGGCTTAGTTGCTCCACGGCATGTGGGATCTTCCCGGACCAGGGCTCGAACCCGTGTCCCCTGCGTTGGCAGGTGGATTCTTAAGCACTGCGCCGCCAGGGACGTCCCATATACACAGACAATTTCCCTCAAAGATTCCTTCAGCCTTCTTAGCCTGTTTGGAGCCAAAGAAGTTCTCTGTCTCTGGATAAGCTTCATCTATCAGAGAAAGTTGGTCTTTTTATAGTCATTGTCTTATGTACAACAGTAACAGAGTTGATATTCTTCTTTTTCTCCTTCAGCAAATCAATCTCAGGTCTGAAAAGATCTGGTTGAAAACTCAGTATTCCAATTCAGATCAGGAAGGTCAACCTGATCAGAAAAAGGACAGGTTTTCACTTTATTACCAGTCAAGTCCTGCTTTAAGAAGAGGACCATGACAGCTGTCCCGATTGCTAGGCATCGGAAGAGGAGTTTTAGAATTGTAAGACATAGTGGTCTCTTGACAAGCGAAGGCCGTTTTCTGGTTTCCCATGTCTTGGGTTACAATCAGTTAAGAAGCAGTAGAAAGAACTGAAATGCCACCTGCTCTGTTGTTACCATCTGTGTTTCCTTAGCAAAATCCAGAACCTCTTGGCACTTTTGCAGTGGCAGACGGCCCAGCTGAACCGTTCAGCCCCTAGCTCCGTGCCAAGGTACCTGGGTCCAAATCCTGACCCCGTGTTTTCTTTTTGAGCGACTCTGGGCAAATTACTTAATATACCTTGACCTCAATGATCTCAGTTGTAAAATGAGTATAGTACTTGTACTTATATGTAGAGTTGTTCTGAGGATGAAATGACTTAATTTATGTACAGCTCATAGAATAATACCAGGGACCATGGCAATCACTCAGAAATAAAAAGGGGGGGGCGATAGTAGCTATATTATTTACAAAGTGAGGCTAATAATGCCCACTTTCTAGGAAAGTTGTGGGGAAGATTCAAAGAACTAATATTTAAATATTGGGCACCAACTAGGTCATCAGCTATGCTTCCATCCCTCCCCCTCCTAAGGCTGCTATACCTGGGATGTTGACAATCACACATGTGCAGAAGCTTTGAAAGTGAAGAAAGCAGGAAGCAGATAATGCAGGTGAGGGTGTGGGAATTCCCTGGCAGTCCAGTGGTTAGGACTTGGCGCTTTCATTGCCATAGCCCCAGGTTCAATCCCTGGTCGGGGAACTAAGATCCCGAAAGCTGCACAGTGCACCAAAAACACAAAAAAGAAAGAAAAAAAAAAAAGAAGTGCATGCAGCAACATGGATGGACCTAGAGATGATCATACTAAGTGAAGTAAGCCAGACAGAGAAAGACAAATACCATATGATATGACTTATACGTGGAATCTAATATATGGCACAAATGAATATCTATGAAAAAAAACGGACTCACAGACATAGAGAAAAGACTTGTGGTTGCCAAGAGGAAGGGGGATGGGGGAGGAATGGATTGGGAGTCTGGGGTTAGCAGATGCAAACTATTATCTATAGGATGGATAAACAACAAGGTCCTACTTTATAGCCCAGGGAACTATATGCAATATCCTGTGATAAACCATAATGGAAAAGAATATTTAAAAAGACTATGTGTATAACTGCATCACTTTGTACAGCAGAAACTAACACAACATTGTAAATCAACTTCAAAAAAAAAAAAATGCAGGTGAGGGTGTGTTGGAGCACAGGGCAGGTGGGGCTGTTGATACCACAGCGGCCCCATCCTCCCGAGCATCTGCTATGCCTCTGGCCTTGCAGCCCCATAGAGCAGGCCCTTTTGGGCGCTGAACTGGATTCCCCCTTTTGATGAACATTTCCCTGCAGGGTGGCTTTTTTAAGAAGGGGTCCCCCAGTCTGGACCCTGAGGTGGGTCCCCTCCGGGGTGGTCCACCTTCCTCTTGAAGTACTGTCCACCTTCCAGAGCAAAGGGCCAGCAAATGGCTCGAAGGGTCATGTAGAAAATATGTTTGGCTTCACAGGCCATATGGTCTCTGTCACCATTACTGAAATCTGCCATTATGGCTCAAAAGCACCATGTACAGTACCTAAAGGAATCGGGGCGGGGGGTGGCCTATGTTCCAGTAAAGGTTTATTTAGGGGTACTGCAATGTGTATTTCATTTCATGGTCATGTGTCACGAAACAGTACTCTTCTCTTGCTTTTTTTCTCAACCACTGGAAAATAGGAAAACCATTCTTAACTCCCAGGCAACACAAAACCAGGCAATGGGACGGGATTTAGCCCGGGGGCCACGGGTTTGCCCAGCCCTACAGATCCCTTTTGCCAGTCTAGGGGATTTCCTTTTGATAATGTCTCCTCATTGTTTTCGATTTTTTATTCTAATTTGATGTCAGATGTAATGCCAGCCTGATAGGCTCAGCACGATGTATGCGGCAGTTCTTTCTCCTTGAGTAGATGGGATTTTGCTCATAACGTTTGTGTATCTGTGAACTACGGTATAGACTCATGTGATAATGGACTTGGGCAGCTTTGAGCTTTTGATTCTTTATTCATTTCTGAATTTTCATTTCTGAATCAGTGTGTGATGGATGTGCGCTGATTACCTTTTATTATGAGAAAATACGCACTAGATAAAAATTACCACTGTAACCACTTGAAGGTGTGCAGTGCAGTGGCATTAGGTACATTCACAGTGTTGTGCAACTATCAGCATTCTCTTGTTCCAGCACTTACTCACCATCCCATCATGAATTTATTCTTCCATCCCTTTGGAGGTCGTCTGTAACAGGCTCTTAGAGAACAGGGCCCCATTTTGCAAGCAACAGTCAACATTTTACAAACACGGAAACAACCCTGCCTTCTTCATTGAGTTCAGAGTCGAAGAGTGAAATGAAAACAGCTAGACTGATTTTCAGGAAAAACAATAATTAAGTTTAATGTGTCTTCATATTTGTTTCTGTCTTGATTTTCTCTTATTCTAGCATCATTTTAAACATGCAGTTATGCATACCATGACTTTGTAGGCTTTGCTTTTTAAGACTATCTAGAAAAAGAATTATTTTCTCCTCAAATAGCTGTAACTTCAGTCCCTCTTTCTTGGTAAAGAGTGGCACCTGTAAACTATGGCCACAAGGACCAAACCAAATGGTGTCCAGTTGGTGTGAAGTAAAATAAATGCGTGTGCAGTTTCCTCAGTCTTTCTCTTTACACATCGACATCTTGGACAAATTGTTAAAGTAAAATAATAAATGGCCTGAAATACTGCTGCTATATCTATGAAAACCATTAATACTGCTCTCTGTAGAGTAACCAACCCTCTGTGGTTTTTTTTGGTTTTTTTTTTTTTTTTTTTTTTTGGCTGCATTGGGTCTTCGTTGCTGCGCGCAGGCTTTCTCTAGTTGCGGCGAGCGGGGGCTACTCTTCGTTGCGGTGCGCGGGCTTCTCACTGCAGTGGCTTCTCTTGTTGCAGAGCACGGGCTCTAGGCACGTGGGCTTCAGTAGTTGTGGCTCGTGGGCTCTAGAGCGCAGGCTCAGTAGTTGTGGCCCACGGGCTTAGTTGGTCCGCTGCATGTGGGATCTTCCCGGACCAGGGCTCGAACCCGCATCCCCTGCATCAGCAGGCGGATTCTTAACCACTGCGCCGCCAGGGAAGTCCCGACCCTCTTTTTAATACAAGGAAACCCCTGGAGGATCCCTGTAATGCTCTTCAGCTTCCTGTTTCGTATCTGATTTGTCTAAACCGCGCATCATCAGACCTCTGCAGACAGTGGACTGTGAAGACACCTGATGCTTATTCTGGAGTCAAAATACCACTGGGGTATATATAAAGCTAAGTTGTAACTCCGTCAGTGTGGGGCTTCGAGACCGCTTGGCCTTGAAAACCTTTTGAGGTGGTTTTTCACCAGTTGGTCGTCTTCTGCCTGACCTCTGAGTTCCTGGTTCTTTGCATGAGAAAGAAACATGCTTTATGAACCACGTGGCTTGGCAAATCCAGGCGGCGAGGAGTAAGCTTGAGACCTGCACTTAGGTGATTCAACCCCAGCTGCTGGCAGACCTGGGAGAAATTAATTTCCCCCATATAAGTGATAGTTTTCTCAGAACTAGGTTTATAGCATCTTTAATATATTATTTTTCCCTGAAATACATATTACTGACCGAAGCTGTTTCATAGCCATACCTCTTGTCACTGTTTCATATATGAAATATAAATATATGTTTACATGTATATATTTACAAATATATATACATGCATATACATATATACAAACACATACCCATATATACATGTATGCATATGCATAAACACATACATGCACATATATATACGTGTGTGTGTGTGTGTGTCTACACACATGTGGCTAAAAGATTGACTTCTAAGTGTGACCTCTAAGTTATATCTGCAGGCTGCTAACCTCAACATTTCAGATCTTTTTTCCTCCAGGAGGAGAAGGGATAATAGTTTGCTTAGATTTTTGGGTGTGATTGAAGATTGAATGTACTTTCCCCCATGATCTGTGCTCAGGCAGGAGTGTTACAACATCAGAGCGTGAATCCAATTACCTCGCTGTCACTTTTTCTCTTCCCACCTGTCAGTATCACTGTGCGTGACAGAAAGGAAATAGACCCTTCAAAAGAGATGAGAGGCCTTTGATCTGTGGCACCAAGAATTTA
The DNA here is from genome assembly GCF_026419965.1 of Kogia breviceps. Taxonomy (NCBI): domain Eukaryota; kingdom Metazoa; phylum Chordata; class Mammalia; order Artiodactyla; family Physeteridae; genus Kogia; species Kogia breviceps. Next base: position 79,615,650 of record NC_081311.1, read on the forward strand.
TTGGAAACCTTAGGAAAGTCATGACTGTGGTGAGCTGAACCCAACCTGCTCAGGGCTCTTTGAACGGTTGCTACTGGACTTGCTCTCCTGTTTCAATTACTGCTGAGCTGTAGTCCTTGACTGGGACAGGCTGCAGAATATGACATGGGGAGGAGCCTGCAATTGGATTGTTAGACATGGGCCTTGAGGGACCTTGGCTTTGTCTTTTTGGCTGACTTGTCTGGACCACATGACACCATCTACAAACTCCCAGGGTGCTTTTAGCTGGTAGAATGAAAGACTCTTAGCATTGGAATGGCTTTAGTGGGCATTCTCTGGGCTGCTTCGTCCAGCACAGGCACTGCCACTGCAGGATCAGCAGATTCTGCTGCAACACACACAGCCAGGGGCTCACTGCCTTCCTTCCCCACCTAACCCGCAGCCAGGGCCAGCTTCATGGATGAGCGGCCTGTACAGTTGCACAGGACCCGCACTCAGAAGGGCCCTGCACTTGGTTTAATGCTCTGCTCTTGCTGTCTTAAAATTCTTGGTTTTTCAGCAAGGAGACCCTGCATTTTCTTTTTTCTTCTTCTTTTTTTTAAAATGTTTTTAAATTTTATTTGTTTATTTATTTATTTATTTTTGGCTGTGTTGGGTCTTCGTTTCTGTGCGAGGGCTTTCTCTAGTTGTGGCGAGCGGGGGCCACTCTTCATCGCAGTGCGCAGGCCTCTCACTGTTGTGGCCTCTCTTGTTGCGGAGCACGGGCTCCAGATGCACAGGCTCAGTAGCTGTGGCTCACGGGCCTAGTTGCTCCGCGGCATGTGGGATCTTCCCAGACCAGGGCTCGAACCCGTGTCCCCTGCATTGGCAGGCAGATTCTCAACCACTGCGCCACCAGGGAAGCCCAACCCTGCATTTTCATTTCACACTGGGCCTCACAAATTATGTAGCCATCCTGCCAGGACACGTAAGCTTCTTTTACCCACCAATCACACACAGCACGTCTGCACCCAGCGATTACCTAGGACCTTTTTGCCTTGGATCCTGCTCTGCTGCAGGCTCAGACAGCTTCCAGCTCTGGGCTTTCCCACCTGGTTCCAGTGCTGCTTTGACGTGACCCGCCTTGAACCCTAGGACTTGAAGTCTGGACCTTGCTTCTCTCGTCTGACATTTCAAGGTTAAATGCTCCAGAGGTTACAGGCTCTGTTCACATCTTGGTTTTTCTCACTTGGATGACTTACAGTAAATTCACTGCCCAACCCAGCTCTGCTCCCCAGACTCCTAACCTAGGCAGGCCCCAGCCAGAAGGGATCAGTCAGCTGATTCTATTTATAAAGAGTTATTCTGGAGTATATTTTACTTTGATATCCTTTATATTGAGCCCCAAATCTACTTTCCTGTAACTCCTACACGTTACTTGGTAAATGTGGTAGACTGCTAGTGATCAAGTTGGCAAGTCAATCAACACCCAAATAAGCTTATTTAGTCTTCTTTCTTTTTTGGCCACGCCGCGCAGCATGTGGGATCTTAGTTCCCCGACTTGGGATCGCTGCCCCTGCAGCGGAAGCTCGGAGTCTTAACCACTGGACCAGCAGGGAAGTCCCAGAACAAGCTTCTTTAAATTAAGTTTGCCTGTTATATTTGACAATATTAAACACTCCTTCCCCTTGATTAAAACTTCAGAATGTTTCTTCCAGTCCCTGTTAACACATCCCTATACAACCAGCCCAGCCTCAGACTCCAGCTTCTAAGTCAACACTCTCCACCGCACCATCCCCCAATCACCCAGTCTCCCCATTCAGATGCGCCTGCTCAGGGCTCCTTATCAGACCCTCTTCTCTGACCCCATGACTCCTCCCAAGTAGCCACCAGGCCTGGCATGTCCTTTCATGGGGACAAAAGTCTTCCTAAACATCTTTCACTGCTTTCTGCTTTGGTAGCCCTCACACTGCTAGCATCCCCAGGCCCTGAATTTTCCCTGGCTCTGGCACAGCTGCACGTGTGCGTGTTTGGGTATACACACAAGGATCATTTCACCCCTACCGAGAGTGTTCATTTCCTCATGAGGAGCTAGCTTTGGACATCACCACGCACTTGACATTTGTGTTCCGATGTCAACGTTAGCTCAGTACTCTACAGGTTAGACGACAGCATCTGCAAATGCCTCGTCTCATATCTGAACCCCAACCCTTGCTTGGCCCCGTTTTACACAGCAGTGTTCACTAACCCAGTGGTGCCCACAACTGGCAGCCCACTGGGATCACGTAGAGAGCATTTGTTTCATGTATATTCTGTGGTAGTACCTCTGAATCAGAGGCTCTGGGAGAGGGGCCCTGGAATCTGGATAGTTCCCCAGGCTGAACCAAGTTTGGGAACCACTGCCTTACTAGCAGGCCACCCTCTCCCAGACATAAACCTCATAAGTGGACCTTAAGTGGGCATCTGGTCCATTAGGGTAGGAAGGTATGATGTTCTCAGTTTTATAGCCGGAATCACCAAGGCCCTGGAGACTATGTGGCTTGTCCAAAGACAGAACAGAGCTAGGACACTGTGTGTTTACCTCCTAGAGGCTTCTCTTTCCACTGTCCATGGGACCGCTCACCCGTGTGTGTATGGTGAGATCCATGAGCCCTCAACGTGTGCTTGCTGCACGGCATTCTAGATCATAGCCCTGGAACTGACACAGGCCACATCTGCACTCCACCTGCTGGAAGTTGCCTCTAAAACCCCTGCCTCCCATGCCCACATGCCTACCCTGTGCTCCCATGGTCTTTGCACAGAGCTGTCATAGAACTGCCAGGTGTTTTTGCTCACGTCTGTCCCCCACTACACTCTGGGCTCCTTGAGTTGGTCATGCACTCTAGTCAGATGTGGACAGACCCAGGTTTGCCTCTCTTTGCAGTATTAGTTTGCTGGGGCTGCCATACAAAAGACCACAGCCGGGGCTTCCCTGATGGCACAGTGGTTAAGAATCCACCTGCCAGTGCAGGGGACATGGGTTCAATCCCTGGTCCGGGAAGATCCCACATGCCGCGGAGCAACTAAGCCCATGAGCCACAACTACTGAGCCTGAACTCTAGAGCCCGCGAGCCACAACTACTGAGCCCACGTGCCACAACTACTGAAGCCCACGTGCCTAGAGCCCATGCTCCGCAACAAGAGAAGCCACCACAATGAGAAGCCCGCGCACCGCAACGAAGAGTAGCCCTCGCTCGCCGCAACTAGAGAAAGCCCGTGCGCAGCAACCAAGACCCAATGCAGCCAAAATAAATAAATTAATTAATTAATTAAAAAAATAAAATTACCAAAAAAATAACAATAATAATAATTTAGAAAGATCACAGCCTGGGTGGCTTAAAACAATAGAAACATGTTGTCTCACCGTTCTGATGTAGAAGTCCAAGATCAAGGTGTTGTCAGGGTTAGCTCCTGCTAGGCTGTGAGCAAGAATCTGTCCCAGGCCTGTGCCTTAGCTTCTGGTGGTTTGCTGGGAATCTTTGGCATTCTTTGGCTTGTAGACACATCGCCCTGATGTCTGCCTTCATCTTCATGTGGTGTTCTCCCTGTGTGGGTATCTGTGTCTAAATTTCCCCACTTTATAAGACCCTAATGACCTCATTTTAACTTGACTACTTCTGTAAAGACCCAGTCTCCAAATAAGATCACCTTCTGTGCTACTGGGTGTTAGAACACCCACATAGCCTTTCAGGGTGGGGAGCCACAGTTGAACCTGTAACTGGTTTCGTGACTTTAAGCAAGTAACTGAAACCTGTAGAATCTCAGTTTCTTCATCTGTGAAACCAGGATTTTAAAAAACACCTACTACACAGGCTTTTTCTCAGTAATTATTACCAGATTTAGATGAGGGACTTAAAGTTTTGTTTTTCAAAGCAAGGTACAGAGCAGTGAGGTTAGTTGTTATAATCTGGGTTAAAAGAGGTGGGGTAACCCTCCATCCATTCTGTGTGTGTGTGTGAGTGTGCGTGCCCACGCGTGTGCACGTGTGTGTGTGCCCGTGCGTGCATGCCGTAGACTGACTAAACCGTCAGACCATCAGAGCCTAAGGCAGACTCGAACAGAAACCACACATCAAATAAACATAATAACTTCCAATTTTCACTCAAACTGCAAGGCGATATCAACACGAAAATCACAAACTAGGCACTTTTGGTGCTGCTAAATCGGCCTTATCGTTTTGTTTTGTTTATAGTTGGTGATGTGTTCCCCAGACTTCCTGATCAGAACCATTAAAAGCACAGATCTCCTTCTGAGAGAGCCAGGTCCAGTTGGTCTGGGTGAGACTGAGGGATCTGCATTTTCCCACCTCCTCATCTTGCCTCGTGGGACAAGCCCGGGAACCCTGGCAGAGTGAACCGGGGCTGGCTGCTCTCACTGGGGAGGGCCTGGCTTCTCATCCCCTGCCGCTGACTGGCCAGGTGTAAGTCCATGAACCTGGGGGGTGTTGGGGGGCAGGGGGCAGTCTTCTCAACTCCAGCCTTGTTCCTGACTTTTAGTTGAGATCTCACAGTCCTTGCCGGCTCTAAAATGCCATCCCTTGTCAGTTCAGACTTGTCTCCATTATCATATGCTCCTTGAATACCTCCGGCATCTTTTCCCATGTGTCTTCCCACCAGCTGGCGAGGTAAGTGTTCTATGCTCAGTGGGCGTCCAGCCAAGCTGACCTGCTGATGGGCCAGAATAAAATATGCAGAAGAGCAGCTGACCGGGGAGCCAGCGCACGAGAGAACAACTTGTGCGCAGTCTTTTCCCTCTAAAGCATCTTGTTCTGCCTTTCAGGGAAAGCTGTGGACCAGCTGGGTGAATTTGTTTCAGGCTTACCTTTCCACACTTGGTGAATCGTTGCGAAAGGTGGTGGGTTATTTAAATGTCCTTAGCTGACACAGTGTTTTACGATGAGCAAATCGTTTCAGTTTTGTTTTGTTTCATCAGAGGAAAGAAAGAGTTACCCTCCTGTTCTGCTTGTGGGAATGCAAACTGGTGCAGCCGATTTGGAAAACAGTTTTGCAGTTTCTTAAAATGTTAAACATGGCGTTATATGACCCCGCAATTCTACTCCTACGTGTACACCCCAGAGAAAGGAAAGCATGTCTACACAGACACTTGTGCATGAATGTTTATAGCAGCATTATTCGTAATAGGTAAAAGGTGGAAACCACCCAAATGCCCATCAATAGACGACTGGATAAACGAGTTGTGACATATCCACACAATGGAACGTTATTCAGTCACAGAAAGGAATGAAGTACTGTTATATTCAACAACTTGGATGAACCTTGAACATAGAAAATTAAGTGAAAGATACCAGACAAAAAGGGTCCCATATTGTATGCTTCCTTTTTTTTTTTTTTTTTTTTTTTTTTTGCAGTACACGGGCCTCTCACTGTCGTGGCCTCTCCCGTTGCGGAGCACAGGCTCCGGACGCGCAGGCTCAGCGGCCATGGCTCACGGGCCCAGCCGCTCCACGGCACGTGGGATCCTCCCGGGCCGGGGGTACGAACCCGCGTCCCCTGCATAGGCAGGCGGACTCTCAACCACTGCGCCACCAGGGAAGCCCTGTATGCTTCCTTTTATATGAAATGTCCAGAAAGCAAATTAGTGGTTTCTGCCAGGACCTGGGGGAAGGGGAAACACGAGTGACCCCTCACTGCCTGTGGGGCGCTCTGGGGTGATGAAAAAGGATTGAAACCAGAGAAGAATGATGGTCACACAGCAGTGAATGCACGAAATGCCCCTGAGTCATACATACCCTTTAAAATGTTTCGTTGCGTGTTATGTGAATTTCACGTCCGTAAAAATAGAGGAAGGGGTAGAGGAGCGTGTCGGGGAGCGAAGGAAGGAAGAATGGGAAAGAGAGGGAGGGAAGTGATATGATTACGGCTGACATGAATTTTCTCAGTTTAAAGGAAAATGTGACCCTGTGTCACTGAGATAGAACAGAGTACTACTCTGATTACAGCGACCGCAGATCTCCTCTGAGGGCTGGAAGCGTCATCATTTCCTCTCTCTAAGAGCAGCCTCTGGTACTGTGAGTCACAAGATGCGCTGGTCAGCGTGACGTCTTCGCCAGCGCAGAGAACCCTGCTCAGACTCTGAGCCAGACAAGGTTCTTCCAGCCCTGGGGTCTGGTCTCCCACCTAGGGGCTCAGTGGGCACGTGGGGGACCCAGGGGAGTGTGAGCCCTTCTGGGCTGCAGGGTCACAAGCCCACATGGAGGGACTCCTTCTTGTCAGCTCTTAACTGGGTAAATCCTACTTTTCCTACTGCTTGGCAGGGTAAAGACTTGGGTTAAGAAACAAACAGCAAACCCCGATGGGGATTCGAGGCGGATGACAGAGACGACGTGCTGGTGGCCAGTTTCGAGGTCACACTTGGAAGGGTTTCAGCGCAAGTCCTTTGCTGCCCCCATGTCAGGTCGCTCTCAGATGAGCCTGGGTGAAGTTCTCAGGCAGGGTTGACCGCGTAACAAAACCCATTCCGTATGAGAATGGAGTTCTGCACGATTCATTAACTCAGCCGTCAGACCCACGCAGGCTGGTGGAATGACTGACCTTGGCTGCTGGCCTAGACTGCCGCCTCCAGGACCCCCCTGCTGGGGGCTAGTGTCCACGGGTGGGCTTCAGCCACCGCCCCCAATGTCACGCATAACCAATGGCTGCTTCCCAGACCTCGGACTACACCCATGTCCCGCTCACGGGCACTCAGTTCTGACTCTGACCATTCCCGGATTCAGGGTCTGGACTGACAGCTGTGCAGAATCACAGCTGAGAAGTCATTTGAAAAGAGCCTGTTGTATTATATGTGGAATCTAAATTACGACTCAAAGGAACGTATCTACGAAACAGAAACAGAGTCACAGGCACAGAGGACAGACTTGTGGTTGCCAAGGGGGTGGAGGGCTGGGGGAGGGAAGGACTGGGAGTTTGGGGTTAGCAGAGGCAAACTATTACATATGGGATGGATGAAGCTGTAGAGCACAGGGAACTATATTCAATACCCTGTGATAAACCACAATGGGAAAGAATATGGAAAAGAATATATATACGTGTAACTGAGTCACTGTGCTGTACAGCAGAGATGAACACAACCTCCTAAATCAACTACACTTCCATCACATTGAAGAAAGAGAAGAGGCCATCGTGACTCCCAGCCTAGGCCTTGCCACAGTCAGCGTGAGGGTCCTGGGTGCGTCCCAGGCTTCTCAAAGGACACACACTCTCTCGGGAGGCTGAGCCTGGACAGACCCAGAGCTCCACTGTCTCCAGGACAGCCAGGCAGCTCCCTCCAGCAGTTCAGGCAGTGCTTTGTGGTTCCAGATCAATGCTCAGAGTGTAATAGGGAAGAACATTCTGTATTCTGTTAATCGCTACAGGGATGTTGCCTATAAGGTTAAATTATACACAGTGGCCCATCTCTGGGAGCCCTAACCCTAACCCTTACCCTGCTCCCCAGGTAATGAGCATTAAGCTAAGATACCTTTGGTTAGCTCACAGGAAATATCCTGACCAGGCCCACCTGTGAATGACTGCAGGCAGCAAGAAAGTAACACCTCCCCTCCGGAGGCTGAGGGGAACAAGCAGACGTTTGACTTTACTCCCTCCCCTTTTAATATAAAAGAAGCCTGAATTCTAACCCAGGCAAGCTGGTTCTTTGGGACACGAGTCCACAGGCTTCTTAGCCTCCTGGCTTTCCAAATCAAGTTGCTATTCCTTACCCCAACACCTCATCTCTCGATTTATTGGCCTGCCGTCGTGCGGTGAACAGTATGAGCTTGGGCTCGGTAACAAGGTGGCGACCTTCTCAGCTTCACAGCCCCCTGGTAGGTCCCTGCTGGAGTCCCCTACTCAGTGGGAGAAGACGGGGTGGTCCTTGAAGGGATGATCTCCCTTTAGAAGTCCTCACTGCCCTGAGCCTGTTCTGATGTAAAACACACGATTCCCTTAGATTCCTGTTATGATGGCTAGTTTCTTCTTCTTCTTTTTTAGTTTATTTATCTATTTATGGCTGCGTTGGGTCTTTGTTGCTGTGTGTGGGCTTTCTCTAGTTGTGGCAAGCGGGGGCTACTCTTCATTGTGGTGTGCAGGCTTCTCATTGCGGTGGCTTCTCTTGCTGTGGAGCACGGGCTCTAGGCACGTGGGCTTCAGTAGTTGTGGCACACGGGCTCAGTAGTTGTGGCTCGCGGGCTCTAGAGCGCAGGCTCAGTAGTTGTGGCGTACGGGCTTAGTTGCTCCACGGCATGTGGGATCTTGCCAGACCAGGGCTCGAACCCGCGTCCCCTGCATTGGCAGGCGGATTCTTAACCACTGCGCCACCAGGAAAATCCGCTAGTTTCTTCTTATTTGAGTATTTTGGCTAAGGACTTCATTGTTCTCAGGGCTAAGACTTTCAGTAAAGCACCCAGTCTTTTAATCAGATCATTAAAGTTAAATGAAAAATTTAGTTTTTATTTGAAAAATTTAAATTTCATTGAAAATTAAGTGAAAACTGAAGAAGAGTATTTACATTTACAACAATGCAGCACAGTTGTGAGACTAGAGTTTTGAACTGCTCCCCCCTCCTCCCATCCCCCCAGACATAATCCTACCTGAATACCACCCTCCAGTGATGGAATCTGTGCCAGGTCATGTCTCCAGGGCCTGAGCTCACGCCGCCCCATCACATGGTGTGGCAACTGATGCTTCTTAATCAGAGCATCAGATGATTTAGTCCGTGCAGTCGTGCTTTTATTTTTACAAAGCTTTTCCCCAGCCAGGCCTGCTCTGAGCTCAAGGGCCTTTCCTTGGCTCCACTTCAATAACTCAACTAATTTCCTGTGCCCGGGGCCCTTTCTCCAAGATTTCTTCTCACATGAGCCACCCCGTTAGAGCCCAAACCGACTTCAGAGTGTGCTGTGAAAAAAGAGCCCTGGAATCAGAGACTGAATGAAGCGTGGGCTTGAATTCTGCCTTTGCCCTTAGTAGCTGTGTGACTTTGAACAAGTTAGTTAACTTCTCTGGGCTTCCACTTCTTCGTCTGTGAAACAGGACTTACAAACAGGATGCAAAGAGAGAAAGGAGCACAGGCCCCAGAGTGGGACAGAGATGCATTTAAACCCCAGCTCTGGGGCTTGCCCAGTTCACAGCCCTGGCAGTCCCCGACCTCCCAAAGCCTCCGATGCCACCGGCTGTGAAGGGGAGAGATTCCACCTGCCTCTGGGAGTTCTTTGGGAAATTAAAAGAGAAAATGTACATGTGCCTTGCCTGGCATGTGGTTAGGTGCTGAAGAAATGTTTTCGTTGACTATAAAATAAAGATAAAACACACCATATATCTACCTCCATGGACTTTTGAAAGGATCAGATTCACAATATGTATGAAAATATGCCATAAACTGTAAAGAATGTAAAGTGTCATTATCATTATTAGAATCTATTTTTTCTCTTAGGCCTATCAAAGCTTGAAAAGGTTGGGAAAAACAGTACCATAAACATCTGAATATCCTTTCCCTAGATTCACCAGTTATTAACATTTGCTCCCTCCCTCTGTATATCAATATCTATCTCAACCTCTATTTATTGACTTACCACCTATTTATAATTTGTTGAACCATTTGAAAGTAAGTTGCAGACATCATACTTGACACCCAAGTACTTTAGCATTTATCTCCTAAGAATAATGTAATTCTCTTTATATAAGTACTATTATTACCAAGAACTTTACCATATATACAATAATATTATCTAATATACAGTCTACCCTTAAATTTCCCCAATTATTCCCATGGTTTTCTTTATAGCTATTTTTTTTGTTCCAGTACAGGATTCTAATTTCATTTGGTTGTTATGTCCGTTTAGCCATCTTTAGTCTAGAGCTGTGCCTTTCAATACAGAACCCCCCAGTCCTATGTGGTTCTTGAGCCCTTGAAATATGGCTGCTCCAAATTGAGTGTACTCAAGACTTAACACACACAAAAAAAATGTAAATTATCTCATCAGTAATTCTGTATATTGATTGACTATTGAAATGATAATACATTGAATGTATTGGGCTAAAAATACATTATTAAATTTAGTTTTGGGCTTCCCTGGTGGCACAGTGGTTGGGAGTCCGCCTGCCGATGCAGGGGACACGGGTTCGTGCCCCGGTCCGGGAAGATCCCACATGCTGCGGAGCGGCTGGGCCTGTGAGCCACATCCGCTGGGCCTGCGCGTCTGGAGCCTGTGCTCCGCAATGGGAGAGGCCACAGCAGTGAGAGAGGCCCGCGTACCGCAAAAACAAACAAACAAACAAAATTAGTTTTACCTGTGTCTATTTAAAAAGTTTAAATTGCATGTATAGCTCACATTATATTTCTGTTGGACAGCACCGTTCTAGAATATTCTCTCGCCTTTTTTTTCTCTTGTGACATGGACATTTTTGAAGAGTCCAAGCCAATTGTCTTGTAGAAGGCCCTACAATCTAAATTTGTTTCCTTTTGACTAGATCTGATTTAATCTTTCTGACAAGGATACGACCTAGGTGGTATCGGTACTTTACATGGCATCACATCAGGAGGTTCCCAGCGTCTTGTTGGGATTGCAAAGTCTGATCACTTGGTTAAGGTGGCATCTGCCAGATCCCTCCAGTATAAAGTCCCCCGACTCCCTTGTAATCAATAAATAACCTTAGGGGTGATCCTTTGAGATCACGTGCACATTCCTGCTCCTATGCTCTTTTATCCAATGGTTTTAGCATCTAGTGATGATCTTTGTCTCTATCAATTATTATACATCCAAGGTTGCAAAAAGCACTGGTGTCTTAACTTTTTAACTCAGTGGCTCGATTAATTTCCTATTTGTGTCATTTATGAACAATTTCCTGTTAGTGTGAACAATTCACTAACTTATAAATCTCACCGATTACTGGTTGCGTAGCTTTTCCTTGCATAGAATCCAGACCTAGGATGCAAACATATTTTATATAATCTTTATTAATGGTTATTTAGGTCTGGTTTTTTGCTATTAAAAATATTGATTCCATGAACATCTTTTTAAACTGTCCATGCAAACATTTCCTTCTTTGACATATATTCCTAGAAGTGGTATTGCTGAGTATGTTTAGTGAAATTTTTGGTACATGTAGTCAGATTGCCCTCCAGAAATACTGTGCAGTTCACACTTCAATGAATATCCAGGATGCTTTCAGCTGCAAAGGAACAACAATCCCAATACAAGTTGGCTTAAAGAATAAAGGCATTTATTTTCTCACACAAACCAGAACTCCAGATGGAAGGTACAATACACTCTATTTTTACTCGACCTCAGTATTTTGAAAGACATTGGTTGGGACCCACCAAACAAACTTCATGTTTATAGCTTGAAAAATACTGGCTTAAAATGCTTGGGTTCCATTCTGGACCTGGAGACAGGAGGCTACCTGAACAAATTCTGACTTAGGAAAGGAGGAGTAGAAGTCCATCATCTTTATCTACAAGCAGTAGCAAAGCACACTTTTTGCCAGGCCCTCCCCACCTTAGACATCACTCAGCTTCCTAGTCTTTGCCAATCTAATAAGTGAATAAACTATTTCTCTTTTTAAATTTCTCCCGTATAACAGTGAGATTTCATGGGCAAGCAGTATTGCATAGCGTAAGATCTTGTGAGAGACCTATCTGGATTCATAATCTGGAAGCACCACTTATCAGCTGTGTGACCTCAAGCAAGTTATTTAACCTCTCTGTGCCTCTGGCTCCTCATCTCTAAAATGGAAATGATAATACCTACCTTATAGGTTTCTAATGAGAATGAAAAGAGATAACTTGTGTAAGTGCTTCGCACAGTAAGTGCATTTCAGAAAGCAATGCTTTGTCATGTGTAGATTTCTGTTGCTGTATCGGGATGGAGCAGAATCTGGGCTTGAACCCACCTCATCAGGGAAAAGAAGTCAACTGGCACGTGATCTGTGCCGGCTCGACTGCGTCCTGGTTTTCTGACCCCACACAGCTCATGGTACAGATCAAAGGGAAGGACTGCTCGTGAGGCAAAGCCCTGGAGCCCCTGAGAAAGAAGATGACCAGGACTCTGTCTTCTAGGGCTTCACTAAGGAAAAAATGGCAAGCAAACATGAAAATACAAATGCCCTCAGTACAGACATGTTTCACATGCAGTACACGCAGCTCCTTGTCCTTGCTTTGCCCCCCGTTCTTAGGCTCACGGCGGCTACTTCACCAAGTCTGGTATCTTCCTTCAGGGTCTTATTTTTTTTAATTGAAGTATAGTTGATTTACAACGTTGTGTTAATTTCTGCTGTACAGCAAAGTGATTCAGTTATACATATACACATTCTTTTTAAATATTCTTTTCCACTATGGTTTATCATAGGATATTGAATATAGTTCTTTGTGCTATACAGTAGGACCTTGTTGTTTGTCTAATCTATACATAAAAGCTTACATCTGCTAACCCCAATCCATCCCTCACCCCCTCTCCCTTGGCAACCACAAGTCGGTTTTCTATGACCGTGAGTCTGTTTCTGTTTCATAGATAAGTTCATTTATGTCCTAGTTTAGATTTCACATATAGGTGATGTCATATGGTATTTGTCTTTCTCTCTCTGACTTACTTCACTTAGTATGATAATCTCTAGTTGCATCCATGTTGCTGCAAATGACATTATTTCATTCTTTTTATGGCTGAGTCGTATTCCATGGTATATATGTACCACATCTTCATCCATTCATCTGTCGATGGACATTCAGGTTGTTTCTATGTCTTGGCTGCTGTGAATAGTGCTGCTATGAATATAGGGGTGCAAGTATTTTTTGAATTATAGTTTTGTCTGGATACATGCCCAGGAATGGGGTTGCTGGATCATATGGTTTCTCTATTTTTAGTTTTTGAGGAACCTCCATACTGTTCTCCATAGTGTCTGTACCAACTTACATTCCCACCAACAGCGTAGGAGGGTTCCCTTTTCTCCACACCCTCTCCAGCATTTGTTATTTGTAGACTTTTTAATAATTTGTAGACTTTTAAAAAAGTCTGACCAGTGAGAGGTGATACCTCATTGTAATTTTGATCTGCATTTCTCTAATAATTAGTGATGTTGAGCATCTTTTCATGTGCCTACTTGACCATCTCTATTTCTTCTTTGGAGAAATGTCTGTTTAGGTCTTCTGCCCATTTTTTGATTGGGTTGTTTGGTTTTTTTGTTGTTGTTGAGTTGTAGGAGCTCTTTGTATATTTTGGAAATTAAGCCCTTGTTGGTCACATCATTTGCAAATGTTTTCTCCCAGTCTGTAGGTTGTCTTTTCGTTTTGTTTATGGTTTCCTTTGCTGTGCAAAAGCTTGTAAGTGTGATTAGGTCCCATTTGTTTGTTTTTGTTTTTATTTCTATTGCCTTGGAAGATCCTTCAGGGTCTTCTATTTGGTCTGAGATCCTTGAGCCTTGGTCCATGTCCTTCCATCTTGGACAGGTGCCAGCACCCGACACACGTGAGTGCTGAATCAATGGTAGATGATTGGCTAAATAAATACAGTTCACAACCATGTGAGGAAGACTCTTGCCCAGGTAATTGGAATGTAGTTTTTCCTTTGATTTCAGTTTTCCCTCTGGGATCCATAGTGGTTTATGTACAAAATCTCATGGTCAGTGTCTCTTTAGTGGGGGAAGGGAGCCTAAGTATTTAGGGAAAACAGGAAGCGTCAAAAGGATGAAAAGAAAGAAAAAGAAGTGTTAAGTGTTCTTGCGGAAGAACTGATACCATAGAAGGAAAGTCTGTGAGAGGATGATGAGTAAACTGTAAAGGGGCCTGTGAAATCTCCCAGGTTTCAGTGCAGACCTAAGCCAGGGCTGCTTTGTTTTCTCAAGGTCTAAGAGCCTTGACACAGTTGCCATGTGAATGCATGCAGGTAGATTTCGGTTGAGATTAATAAGGAAAATGTGACTTGCCCCTAACTGAAAAGTGGACAGATGACAAGAGCAGGTAAATCATAGAAGAACCACAAATTCCCCCATAAGAAGTAAGATATTAGATTGACATTAATCACCCAGTGTCACTTTCTGAAACGCATTTTCTGTGCTAAGCACCATCCATGAATTATCTCCTTTAATCCTCACAATAAATCTATAATGTAGATATCTTTAATCTCCCTTTTAGATACCCCCATTTAGATGTTTTTATCCCCATTTTAGCGGGAGGCTCCTTAACAGAGAGGTTAAGAAACTTAAAGCCACACGGTAGATAAATGGTTCCAGATGACACACCCAGGCAGGCACCTCACAGAGCCTGCACTGTACAATATTGCTTGTACGTGAAACCTCACTGTTATACAGATGGAACAAAAATGCAGTGGCTTTCTGTAACGTAAGTACACTCTACAGCATTAACTCAAATTCTAGAGATGTCCCCCAGATTGGTGACACCAGTTATTGTAGGATAATGGTGACGCCGAAATTTTCAATGACCTTGAAAAATACATGGGGTTTGGGGAACCACTTCTTCAACCTTCATTGTGGGAAATAATCAAATATAAGTCATCTCCACTCTGTGACTAGTTCCCTTTTCCAGGGCTGTCCCGTTACACTACAGTAACCCCTGTGATGACTAAGCCATCAAGACTAAGCCATCATTTTACTAATGATGTATGCTGCATAGGACCAAATTCTATTAAGCCAGTCTTGAGTCTGGACCTGGAGGGGAGATTATATCTCTGTCTTTCAAAACTGGGCTCAAAGGGCCAGGACCTATTAACATAATGGGACCCTCTGTCTAGGAAGCCTGACCCCGCCAGCTCATTCTCTTCTCTTCCCTGAATCTGCTTCAGGCTCCTTGTGGGGTACCTACCATGACCTAGTCTCCCTGAGAGTGGGGTGTTGGGCTGGGCCAGGTCTATAAGCCCCCTCAGTGCCTATCCAGGCAACATGCCTCCACCTTGGGTTATTTTATAGTTACTCGGGGCCACAGAAGACAGACAGTGCTAAATCAAGGCAGCAAACCAGAAAAAATCCAGGACCCATCATTCAGGGCACCAGTGTCTTTATTTTTATGCCAAATGCGGCTGGAGTCCTTTCTGACTCTGACATCCTAAATTATGATCCTAATAAATATTTATCTAGACAACAGCAGATAAATCAGTTGATGACTTCCCCTGTTACTTATAAACTGCAAGGGTCAGAGGTAAAGAACCAAGGACAATTAAGTGTCTTAAAATTGAAGTTCCAGATATTGAAATAGAATTACAGGCAGACCTCATTTAATTGCACTCTGCTTTATTGTGCTCTGCAGATACTGCGTTTTTTACAAATTGAAGGTTTGGGGCAACCCTGCATCGAGCAAGTCTATCGGTGCCATTTTTCCAACAGCGTTTGCTCACTTTGTGTTTCTGTGTCACATTTTGGTAATTCTCACAATATTTCAAACTGTTTGTTTCATTGATATTCTATTTGTTATGGTGATCTGTGATCAGTAGTCTTTGATGGTACTGCTACGACTCACTAAAGTCTCAGCTGATGGTTAGCATTTTTTAGCAATAAAGGTTTTTGGGTTTAAAAAAAATTTTTTTTTGGCCACGCCTCGCGGCATGTGGAATCTTAGTTCCCCAGCCAGGGATTGAACTCATGCCCCGTACAGTGGAGGCGTGGAGTCTTAACCAGACCGCCAGGGAAGTCCCAGCAATAAAGTATTTTAAAATTAAGATATGTACATTGTTTTTTTAGACATAATGCTATTGCACACTTAACAGACTATAGCATAGTGTAAACATAACTTTTTACGCACTGGGAAACCAAAACATTCTTGTGACTTGCTTTATTGGACTGGGCTGGAAATAAACCCGCAATATCTCCGAGGTGTGTCTATTACTGAAATTTTCTGAGTTTTAATGATTGGTGTATTTAGACTCTCCTCAGCTAAAATCCTTGCCTTGTTCTCAGTTTCTGATAATAAAGAAAAGCCGATGAGCCCATTATCCTGCTTAAAACTTGTCAGTTTTCCCCCCAGGATAAAAGCCAACCCTTTTATCATGGTAAAGAAAGCCCTTCCTGGGCTTCCCCGGTGGCGCAGTGGTTGAGAGTCCGCCTGCCGATGCAGGGGACGCGGGTTCGTGCCCCGGTCAGGGAAGATCCCACGTGCCGTGGAGCGGCTGGGCCCGTGAGCCATGGCCGCTGAGCCTGCGCGTCCGGAGCCTGTGCTCCGCAACGGGAGAGGCCACAACAGTGAGAGGCCCGCGTACCGCAAAAAAAAAAAAAAGAAAGTTCTTCCTAATCTGTCACCTGCTTACCTGTTCGTCTTCGCTCTCAACACCCCTGACTTCTGCCCCCAGCTAAGCGTCAGCCCTCAGGCACCAACACACCAAGGCCAAGGTTTCTCTGTCTCTTGGTGGGCCCACGAGACCCCTCATCGTGAAACATCTCCTGGCGTCCTTCCCCCTCCATCCTCACCTGGCTGAGTGAGTCTTTGTGCATCTGTCTCCGCTAAGGTGTCCTTTCCTCCCAGAAGCTTTCCTCCCTCCCACCAACCCCCGCAGGTGTGGGAGCTGCTCCTGTATATTCCCATGGAAGTGCTCAGCGTTTACCATGCTGTGTTACGACTGCCTGTGGATTTCTCTGGCTCCCGCTCCAACTGTAAATTTTTTGAGAGCAAAGCCCCTCACTGCTGTATTCTCAACACCCAGCCGTTGTGTCTGGCACTTGGTAGATGCTTGATAAATATCTGTGACTGAATGTTATTCATGCCCGTAGGATTTTTGATATTTGTCACTACGTAAACTGCAGTTATCCATTCTCTTTGTATATATACTCTCTGCCACTTAGAACAACCGAGTGACTCCTCTTTTCCCCCACCCCAAGTTGACACCTACTCCAGCATCCCGGGGGGGGGGGTCCTCTCCCCACTCCTCACACACTCTCAGCCAAGTCTCAACCCTGCTGTGTAGGAACTTGAATGTTACCCTGAGGAACTGGCTTTCATTCAACAAGGAGGGTGAATCAGTAGAAGTGTATTTAAGATCAGGGGAGCATGAAATTACAGCTCTGGGCCAAGGTGGAGATGGATGTATTGGCAACACAAAAACATGAGACTAAGGGAGGTTGGTTAGGGGACGGTGACACTAATCGATGTAAATTGGGTTACTGGGGGTAGGAATGGAGAGGAAGAGGCAGATTTGAACTGAGATGTAGGATTTGGCAATTCATCGGATACAGAGACAAAAAAGAGAAAGGCTCAAAGTTGACTTCAAACTCGTGTGGGTCTAGAAAATGGGAAGGCAGGGACTTCCCTGGCGCTCTAGTGGTTACGACTCCACGCTTCCACTGCAGGGGGCGCGGGTTCGATCCCTGGTCGGGGGACTAAGATCTCGCATGCCATGTGGTGCAGCCAAAAAAAAAAAAAAATTCAAAAAAAGAATACAAAATGGAAAGGCAGGTGACACCACGCAAAGAAACAGGAACCATTGGAGGGTTTGTGTGAAGTGTTTCATTTTTTCAGGGAGGAGAGGTGTGCATTGGATCTGCTAACAAAGTATGCAAGTTAAAAAGCTTAATTATTCAAATAAGAATTACAGATAGCATGTGTTAAGTGACTGCTAGGTGTCAATCACTTTACAGCATTCACTTCTTTCATGCTTACTACAACATCAGGAAGTCCGTTCTGTGATTCTTTCCACTGTACGGATAAGGAGACTGAGGCTTGTCACTGGTCCACATTCACACAGCTTTTCTGGGTGGCAGAGATGGGTTCCAGCCTGAGCTCTGTGACCCCAGCACCTTCAGTATGGTGGGAACAGGGGCATGAGGGAGGCTCCGAGCTCTCTGTGAATTTCAGGACCGTCCACTTTAGCATGCTAATCGAACGCTGATTGGATGAGGTTATCAAGGGAGATAACATGCAGGCGAAGAAGTTGAGAACCAAGGTGGGAAATGGAAGTCTAAGATGAGCAGCCAAGGGAAGAAGAGAAGACAGAGGTGGAGATGAAGCAGGAGCAGCAGAGAAGGGGAATGAATGGAGTAAAGCATCTTTGAAGAAGGTAGAAACATGTTTTGGAAGAGAGTGATGGTCACATCAGTGCTGCACAGAGAGGTCAAGAAGGAAAAATATTTTAAGGCCATGGGATTGTTTATTATTTGTTGATTGGTTGGGTTAATAGTGTGTATGTTTGCCTAAGTCTTCCCAGGCATCTCCAGGCAGAAAGCAGGGAAGTGACAAGGAAGCAATTTGGGCGGCATCAGCCGCATTCATAGGATTGTACCAGGACCAGTACAGAAAGGTCAAGGCAAGTTTGTACTGTGGGTTCCATGCATCAGAGATACAAAGCTGTGACATGCCAAGCATTAAGGTTGCTTGAAACCCGCAGGGTATCTCTCCAGCCTCAGAATCGCTCTGCGTTAACAAATTGGCATTTAGTTTGAACACACAATCTGAGATGGCCTTGACTCTCATGTACTGGGGCCCCTAGGATCATTTGCCAAAGATCGAGATCTTATTTCAAGCTCTCCTTTCAGGCTCCAGCACCAGATAACATGGGAATATGGCCATTTCCAGAATTAGCTAGAACTACTGTTCATTTACAACCATTCACATAATACTTTATGTGCAGTGACAGAATTTACAAACCAAGATCATTCTCTTCAACTTTGCCAGTTGCTAATTAATCTTTCAGCTTGATCTGCACAGTTTCTGAAACTCAGGGAATTTCAGACGATCTCTGCTAACACTGGCCTCTTTGAAAGAGGAGAGGTTTCTTTCCTTTTCCTTGGTTAAATAATAAATGAACTGGCATCCAAGCTGCTAAAACTGAGCTCGCATTGGGGGCTTACTGACTTCAAAGTGTACGTGCTGGGGAGGAGGGATAGGACATCCTGCCTTTAGAAATTGTAGGACATTAAAACTAAAACACATGGGGACTTCCCTGGTGGTCCAGTGGTTAAGACTCCATGCTTCCATTGCGGGGGACACGGGTTCCTTCCCTTGTTGGGGAGCTAAGATCCCGCATGGAAAAAAAAAAAACAACTAAAGCAGCACCAGAAAACCATCTCACCCAAGCCCTTATTGTTCAGATGAGCAAAATGAAGCCCAGAAATGCGAAGGGTTTGCTCAAGTCCCCGTGCTGATTACAGCTTTAGGACTAGAGACCCTAAGTCTCTTAGTGTTAATCTAGTTCTCTTTCTACTATGCTATTCAAAAAACAATGCACTGATCCACTCATGTCTTCTAACATCCTAGCACGTTAGCATCTAATACCACACACTATCTTTATAAGTACACTTGTGCCTTAGGCAAGAGAGAATGGAAGGAGCCTGGCAGACAAGCTCTTCAAAACATACTGAGCAGATACCCAAGAAGTTTCTTAAGAGGTAACATAAGCTTTAGGGAAAGACTACCCAGGCTTTGGAATATTCACTCTTGGTTTTCATCCGGGGTTCATCCTATCTAATTTGTGACGTTGCACCAGTTATGACTTAAAATCTATATTAGTTTTCTTTTTTGCTGTTAATATTAATTTATTTATTTCGTTGCACTGGGTCTTTAGTTGTGGCTTGCAGGCTCCTTAGTTGTGGCATGCGAACTCAGTTGCGGCATGCATGTGGAATCTAGCTCCCTGACCAGGCATTGAACCCGGGACACCTGCATTGGGAACGTGGAGTCTTAACCACTGCACCACCAGGGAAGTCCTTATATTAGTTTTCTTTTGCTGCTGTGACAAATTATTACAAACCTAATGGCTTAAAACCACACCAATGTATTCTACTACAGTTGTAGAACAAGTCCAAAATGAGTCTTACTGATTAAAACCAAGTGTCAGCAGGGCAGTGTCCTTTAGGAGGCTCTCAAGGAGAATCTGTTTCCTTACCTGTTTCAGCTTCTAGAGGCCACCCGTGTCCCTTGGCTTGTGGCCCCTTCCTCTCATCATTCCAACTTCTTGCTTCTGTCATTACATCTCCCAATACTGACTTTGACCTTCTTGCTTCCCTGTTATAACGGGTTACATGTGCTTATATCGGGCCTACCCAGACAAGCCAAAATAATCTCCCCATCTCAAAATTTTTAACTTAATCACATCAGCAAAGTCTTTTTTGCCATATAAGGTAACGTATTCATAGGTTCTGGGGATTAGAATGTGGGCATCTTTGGGAGCCAGTATTCTGTCTTCCACAAACTCTGAGGCTCAGAGATAACTCTGGAGATGAAAATTTTCATCAAATAGGGCTTAGACATCACTTCCCCCAAGAAGACTTCGTCGGCACCCCAAAACTGGGTTAGGATATCCTCCTATGTGCTCCCATAGCCATCTGGGCTCACCTTTTTGCCCTTATTATACTATATTATATTTTTTTTCTTATAAATACAGATATATTTGTTTTATTTTTTATAGTAGATCCTTGTTGGTTATCTATTTTATTTTATTATTATTTTTAAAAATTTATTTATTTTTATTTTTGGCTGTGTTGGGTCTTTGTTGCTGTGCACGGTTTTCTCTAGTTGCGGTGAGTGGGGGCTACTCTTCATTGCGCTGCATGGGCTTCTCATTGCAGTGGCTTCTCTTGTCGCAAAGTGTGGGCTCTGGGCACACAGGCTTCAGTAGATGTGGCACGCGGGCTCAATAGTTGTGGCTCGCGGGCTCTAGAGCGCAGGCTCAGTAGTTGTGGTGCACAGGCTTAGTTGCTCTGCGGCATGTGGGATCTTCCTAGGCCAGGGATTGAACCCGTGTCCCCTGCACTGGAAGGCAGATTCTCAACCCCTGCGCCACCAGGGAAGCCCTGGTTATCTATTTTAAATACAGCAGTGTGTGCATGTCAATCCCAAACTCCCTAACTATCCCTCCCCCCCGACCCTTCCCCCTGGTAACCATAAATTCATTCTCTAAGCCTGTGAGTCTGTTTCTGTTTTGTAAATAAGTTCATTTGTATCATTTTTAGATGCTGCATGTAAGTGGTATCATATAATATTTGTCTTTCTCTGTCTGACTTACTTCACTTAGTATGATAATCTCCATGTTGCGGCAGATGGCATTATTTCATTCTTTTTGATGGCTGAATAATATTCCATTGTATATATGTACCACATCTTCTTTATCCATTCATCTGTTGATGGACACTTAGGTTGCTTCCATGTCTTGGCTATTGTAAACAGTGTTGCAATGAACACTGGGGTGCATGTATCCTTTTGAACCATGTTTTTCTCTGGATATATGCCCGGATTGGGATTGCTGGATCACATGGTAGCTCTATTTGTAGTTTTTTAAGGAACCTCCATACTGTTCTCCATAGTGGCTGTACCAATTTACACTCTCATCAACAGTGTAGGAGGGTTCCCTTTTCTCCACACCCTCTCCGGCATTTATTGTTTGTAGATTTCTGATGATGGCCATTCTGACTGGTGTGAGGTGACATCTCATTGTATTATACTGTATTGTAACTTCTTGATCATGAGTATATTTTCTAAACTAGACTATACAACTCTGGAGAGCAGGGACTGTGCCCAGTTTATTTTTGTATCTCTGGTTCCCAACAGTGTCCAGCACATGCAGTTGTTCAATGAATATATATTTGTCATAAGGATTAAGTGGAGAGCATACAAAATGCCCAAATGGTACCTGCCTCAAATAGGTGTTCAGTAGAGGAAGGATGCTTTTTTTGTGTGTGTGTGGTACGCGGGCCTCTCACTGTTGTGGCCTCTCCCCATTGCGGAGCACAGGCTCCGGACGCGCAGGCTCAGCGACCATGGCTCACGGGCCCAGCAGCTCCGCGGCATGTGGGATCTTCCCGGACCGGGGCACGAACCCATGTCCCCTGCATCGGCAGGCGGACTCCCAACCACTGAACCACCAGGGAAGCCCAAAAGGATGCTTTTGCTAACACCCATTATGCCCAAGAAAGTGGGAAAATTTCTATGGGTGACAGGTAAAATGTCTCCATCCCTAATGGGAAAATGCAAGATTGCATGACTTCTAGGTTAGGGACAAAGACCCTTTGGGGCAATTAGAGTCAATGTCATGGTTCACCTTTTCTATTTTTATTATAATGTTGTTTTGCCGAGAACCCAGCACACATTTGCTGAAGAAAGAGTGCTGGCTGACTTTCAGAGGCCCAGTGGGACAGGAACAAGTGAGAAGAAAGAAACCCACCACCTGTATATCTTTACCCCAACAGGGCAGAGCAGAAATGCAACCTGGTCTGTCTTTACCTTTTCAAGAGCTGTGAACTTTGGCATCTGTTTCTTCTCATCTCAGTGGCCAGAATTGCTTTTCTCTACTAATGTTCATACTTGGTACAGTGGAGGGATGAAAAGATGGGCAGCTGGCCCAGTAGTTCTGGGCAGCCTCATGGCGCTGGAGCCACTATATCCTTGGAGTTGCCGTGTGGCCTCATGCAAGTCATTCCTCTTTCAATTCTGTATCTAGAAAATGCATGACTCACCTCTCAGATGCCAAGAAACTCAAAGACTCTGTGTTCCTGTCATTAAAGGGTAATATTTAAATTTTAAAAAGCTGCTGTAGACATACCTATCAGACTATTATTAGATGAAAGCTCAAGTCAGGGCCAAAGCAAGCTTTGATTTTATTTCAAAGCCTGGAGCAGGAGATCTAGTGCTGGAACTTTAAAGGTGCCTGCTGTTTAAAGTGGGCCTGCCCACGCTACAGCTTGGATTCAGATTCAAACACGTCCTGCTGTCGGTACACTGATTCCCCTGCAGGGACACAGAGTAGGACTTGAACCAGCAACCTTGCCTTTCTAGCCAAGCAGTAACATGTACTGATCGCACCCACAGCCAGAGCCTGATGGGTATGCCTATCATGTTTGCTGACAAAACTAGGCCACGTGGTCTGCAGAAGAAATTTTTAGTGATATGTGAATGTATTTCCATGGAAAGTATAACGAAGGAACAAATATTAAACCAAACTTAGTTTTGCATTCAGCAAGACACTCTTTTTGAGAAGAATGAATTGTATAAGCAGCCACCATGAGCTTCTTGAAGACCACTGAATTTTATTTCTTTTTAAATCCCTACCTTTAAAATATCTTTAAAATAATTTGTGCTGAAATAAATGTTAACTGGTTAATTAAGTATTCAGAATTAAGCACTAAATCAAACACTAGTTCTGTTGTCTGTTGCAAGGATCAGAGGGGACTAGAGACAGTTCTTGTGACCCATGGGAGGCAAGAGAGCAAACAGATTAAACAGACATATAGCAGAGGGGCATTGCATAAGGGAAAACAAATTTGCCTTTACATGGAACTTATGCAGTTTGGTATATTGACCATTCATTCATTTACCCTCTCATTTTTATCATTCCACAAATATTTTCTAAGTATTTTCCATGAGACAACAAGGGAGCAGGCCGCGTTAGCCTGAGTTACGCTCAGCATTCTTGCGTCTTCTTGGCCTTATTACGCAATAAACGGGCAATTATATGGACAATGCGGTGTGGTAAGTGCTGCTTTAGGGAAGCAAAGGATACCAGAGAGCTAAGGAGGATGCCAGCCCAGTCCGGGGGTACCAGGAGGTCAGTCTCAACCACCAAAGAGCACCGCCTTCAGTCACATTATTTTCAAAGGTGAGGAGCAGAGAAGGGAAGGTACAGCAGAATATTCTAGAAAAAGAGCTTGTCCCATACCTCAGGAACCGTAATAGTCAGCAGGCTGGGACTACTGGCATTTGATGAATGCCTTGGATTCAGAGATTTAGAATTGTGTTTAACAAAACCAATAATCTTAACATAAGTGACCTTTCACTCTGGATAAAGGCAACTCTACTATCATCAGCACCACCCCCAGCCTCCGTCCAGAAGAATCATATTCCTCTTCAGGACCCTCTTTTCTTCTGTGGATTTCTGCAACTGTGGCCAACCAAGCCCCCAATGACTCAAGTTCTCCTGAACCTTCCCCTCCAAAGCAAGTGGGGTTCTCAAGAAACAGGAGGCTTCTTGAGCAAGTGATTCATTGGGGCCGTATTCTTAGGAAAAGGGGAATGAGGGAAGTAAGATAGGACAGGGGCAAACCCAAGCAAGGTGGGGCTCTCAGCTGGAGGCTAACTCATCCCTCCAGGCAGCCCTGGAAACCCCCATTACACCATGTAGTCAATCCCCTTTAATTCAAGGGCCCCAAGCTTTTGTGCCTCAGTATACACAGCCTGGTGAGGGTGGGGCATGGCCTCACAGGAGCCATGATTCCTGTTTGCTAGAGGCCCATTCCCAGGAGAAAGGGGCAGGGAATTGTCATCAGCCAACACCCATAGAAGCTGGGGCACAGAGGCCCCTGTCAGTAAAAGGGATCGGGGTGGGGGGTGGGGGGGGCGGTCCTTATGTCTACAAGGATGAGCACTGCTCACCCATGAGTTGAGTCCTCACTGCTGTGTCAGGAAAGGCCATTTCCCAGAATGCAAGGGAGCTCAACCGAGGGAGGTGTGGATGCCACAAAACGTGCTTGTTGCTGTTATGTCTGCACATCACCCAAAGCCTCTGCCTCCCTCCCTGCCCTTCACACCTGGCTTCTTCTGTGCCGCCCTTTGTATCCTGCACTTCAGCCAGACTGCACGTCTTTCTGTTCCTTGAGCACACACACCGAGCTCATTCTCTATTCATTTGCTTTTCTTTTTCCATCTGGAATATTCCTGCGCTTTGACATAATGGTGCCATTTTCTAAGGGCAGGATGGAGCGAAGTGGTCTGAAGGGGGAGGGCAGCTCAAGGGAGGATGTGGAAATCAAGAGTTCTTTCTGAGGAACCTATTAGGTTTCTAAGTAGAGTTGTAAAGATAGACACTTGGATATGTGATTCTGGAGTCGTGGTTCTTAAAACCAGCCTGTATCATATTACCTTGCAGGGCTTGGTAAAGCAGACTGCTGGGCCCCCGCCCCCCAGAGTTTCTGACTCAATAGGTCTGGGGTAAGAGCTGAAAATCTGCACTTCTTATTTATTTATTTATTTTTATTTGTTCGGCTGTGTCGGGTCTTAGGTGCGGCACAGGGGATCTTCAGGTACGTGCGGACTTCCCTCTAGTTGTGAGCCCATGTAGTGCATGGGCTCAGTAGTTGTGGCACATGGGCTTAGATGCTCCACGGCTTTGGCATATAGACAACATTTAAGCCATGGGATGATGCAAGATCATCTGAGATGGAGCAAAGTCCCAAGACTGATGTTATGGATTGGATTGTATCCCCCTCTGCAAAAAAAATTTCATATGCTGAAGTCCTAAACCCTAGTATCTCAGAATGTGATCTTATTTGGAAATAGGATGGTTGCAGATTTAATTAGTTAAGATGAGGTCACATTCGAGTAGGGTGGGCCCTTAATCCAGTATGATTGGTGCCCTATCAAAAGGAGATATTTGGACACAGAGACATGCACACAGGGAGAATGCCATGTGAAGGCGAAGGCAGAGATCTACAAGGCATGGAACACCAAAGATTGCCAGTAAACCTCCAGAAGCCAGGAGAAGGGCCTGGAACAGATCCTCACTCACAGCCCTTGGAAGGAAGCAACCCTGCCAACACCTCTTTGTGCAGGGGAAGCACAGGTGATTTAGAGTGTTATGTTAATTTCTGCTGTAGAGCAAAGTGATTCAGTTATACATATACCTTTTTTTCATATTATTTTCCATTATGGTTTATTGCAGGATATTGAATCTCGTTCCCTGTGCTCTACAGCAGGACCTTGTTGTTTATCCATCCTGTAGGTAACAGCTTGCATCTACCAACCCCAGACTCCCAGTCCTTCCCTCTCCCACCCTCCTCCCCCTTGCCTGCCCACACCTTGATCTTGGACTTGTTGCCTCCAGCACTGTGAGACGATACATTTCTGTTGTTTAAGCCACCCAGTCGATGGTAATTTGGTACAGCATCCCTAGCACGTTAATACAACTGGGATCCACCAAAATTATGCAGAGATCCGGTGGGTGAGGAGAAGCCAGCAAAGAAGTGGCCAGTGGAAAGCCCAGAGAACGTAACATCCCAGAAGCCAAGGAGAGACTGTGTTTAAGCGGGAGAGTCATCTTTGTGACAAGTGCTGCTGAGAAGTCAAGTCAAAAGAGGACAGGGAGACGACTCTGATAGGGCTGAAATTTTATAAGGCAGCGTGTTGTCTCTGACGACCTTGAGAGAACAGGCTTCGTGGACGGGGAGGGGCCAGAGCCAACTGCAGTAGCTTGAAGAGAGGAAGACAGAAAAGGATGTGGACAGGTTTCCTGGGTGGGGCAGCAAAGCCATGGGGCCGTAGCTGGAGGGAAGTGTAGGGTTTTTGGCATAAAGATAGGACCCTGGAAATAATAGGCCGATAGACATAAGGAGAAACTTATGATGCTGGAGAGAAGGGATGATTGAGGGAGGAAAGTCCTTGAGAAAGCTAGAGGCTTCTCAGAAGGGGTAGGGTCTTCATTCAGGGTAACAAGGAGAAAGGCTGAGAGGGACGGGGGGAGAGAGGCTGATGTGAAATTCAGTTTCGTTTCTTGTGCTCTCAGTAATTGCACAGAATTTCAGCAAAGGAGATGTTCAAAACAAAAAAAACCCTTATGATTAAATGTGGAGTCCACACTGGAAAAAATGTGTGTGTTGGTGGGGGAGAGGGGAGGTGGAAGCATAGCAGGGGGAAATATGCGAATTGTGTAGGTTGCAGTTGTGAAATAGCCATTCAAAGGAAGAGATGTAAATAGCAACATTTGCCAAACTAGGCTGGACGGTAGAACTGGAATTTTGAGACGGGGCACAGAAGCCAGGATTCCCCGGACTGGGCTTCTTGAAGACTCAGGGAGTCTTCAAAGTCCCGCTGCGGGGTCTTTGACTGGCTCAGCAGATGGGAAAGGTCAAGGCTATGATACGTTTGGAACATAGTATCTGTGGTAGTTCAAAATCTGTCATTAATTCGAAGGAGATAAATAGATACCCTTTACCTCTTATCTTCCCACCTACCCAGGGTTGAGGCCCCGCCTCTGGAGGAAGGGATTCTGGGAGTCCAGTAGCAGCACGATTTCACCTCCTAGTAGCTATTGACCTTTGGCCAATTACATCACCACCATCACCATCATCATCATCATCATCATCATCATCATCGTCATCTATTGAACGCTTGCTATGTGCCAGGCACTGAGCTGAGTGCTTCAAGTATATTATCTTATTTAATCCTTATGTAGATCTATGAAGTATAGACAATTAGCATTCACATTTTACTCTCGAAAGGAATCTGAGTCTCAGGGTGATTAAGTTGTAGGAACTGTGATAGAGGTAAAGGTGGAAGCTAGTCTGTCGCCAGAGGCTGCATTTACTTCTTAAACTCTCCCAGCCTCAGTTTCCTCATGGTAAAACGGTGCTAAAAACACCTCCCACACAGCAGTGTTCCATGGATTACATGACGTCATGCATAAAGTAAACAGTCAAAAAAGTTAGCTATTATTAGTAGATTTGGGCTATTATTACAAAACTGTGTTTACATTTTTACATTTTAATAAAGGACTATAGAGAAAGAATGTGGGTTTGTATGAGTGCTTATGTGTGTCAGAGAGAGAAAGAGAACAATAATCATCAGAAAGTCATAAATTCGAGCTGGAGAATTTTGAGTGTTGATAGAAGAGAGTTTGTGTGGGCTGCTTTCCCTTAGTGCCTTAAACCCTATGATATACAAGTTCCTCAAGATGGTTTTAATTTTTCAGGGCTGGGGCTAGGGTGAGGTGAATGAGGCACTAGGCTCTGGTTTAACTTCT
This sequence comes from Kogia breviceps, assembly GCF_026419965.1. NCBI lineage: Eukaryota > Metazoa > Chordata > Mammalia > Artiodactyla > Physeteridae > Kogia > Kogia breviceps. Next base: position 79,643,290 of record NC_081311.1, read on the forward strand.
AAAGGGACACGAACAATTCAGCCATCAAGATACATTTTACGTGTGTATGTATGTGTATATACACATACATATATATTTTTAACACCTCTGAATGCTCTAGTTCTATAAAAGCATGTGTTTGTCCTACAACATTCTAAGATGGATTTTGATATTTTAGCTTTTTACTGGTAGGTGAAATGGATGATTTCTCCTTTTTTGCCTTACTTTGCAACTTATTTGGAAATAGTATCTAAGTTCTGTGGCTCTCCATTTCTGCCCAAAGAGTAGTTCGAAATTCTGTGCAGTTTTGTTTTTGAGATATACTTAACATATAGCATTATATTAGTTTCAGGTGTACCATACAACGATTTAATATTGGTATGTATTGTAAAGTGATCACCTCATTAAGTCGAGTCAACATCCATCACCACACATAGTTACAATTTTTTTTCTTGCGATAAGAAGACCTATTAGCAACTTTCAAGTTTACAATACAGTATTATTAACTATAGTCACCATGCCGTACATTTCATCCCCAGGACTTATTTATTTTATAACTGGAGGTTTGCACTTTTTGACTCACTTCACCCATTTCACCCACCCCCATGCCCCACCTGTGTATCTATGAGTTTTTTGGGTTTGGGTTTTAGGTTTTTTTGTTTTTACGTTTTGTTGGTTTTTTAAATTTTTTTAAAGATTCCTCATATAAGTGAGATCGTATGGTATTTGTCTTTCGCTGTCTGACTTTTTTCACTCAACATAATACCCTTAAGGTCCATCCATGTTGCTGCAAATGGCAGAATTTCCTTCTTTTTTTATGGCTAACATTCCATTGTATATGCATACTACATTTTCTTTATTCGTTCATCCATCAATGAACACTTAGATTGCTTCCATGTCTTGGCTATTGAAAATAATGCTGTAATGAAAGATCTTTTCAATTTAGTACTTTTGTTTCCTTCAGATAAATGCCCAGAAGTGAAATTGCTGGATCATATGGTAGTTCTATTTTTAATTTTTTGAGGAACCTCCAAATTGTTGTCCATAGTGGCTGCATCAATTTACATTCCCATCAACAGTGCATAAGTGTTCCCTTTTCTCCACATCCTTGCCAAAACCTGTTATCTCTTGCCTTTTTGATAATAGCCATTTTAACAGGTATGTGATATCTCATTGTGTTTTATTTTATTGAAGTATAGTTGATTTACAATGTTGTGTTAGTTTCTGCTGTACAGCAAAGTGGTTCTGTTATACATATATACACATATTCTTTTTCATATTCTTTTCCATTCTGGTTTATTACAGGGCATTGACTGTTGTCCCCTGTGCTATACAGTAGGACCTTGTTGTTTATCTATTTTATATATAGTAGTTTATATTTGCTAATCCCAAACTCCTAATATATCCCTCCCCCATCCCTTTTCCCCTTTGGTAACCACAACTTTGCTTTCTGTGTCTGTTTCTGTTTCTTCTTTGGAAAAATTTCTATTCTACCCATTTTTAATTGGACTGTTTGGTTTTTTTGCTCTTAAGTTGTGTGAGTTCTTTGTATATTTTGGATATTAATCCTTTATCAGATATCTGACTTGCACGTATTTTCTCGTATTCAGTAGGTTGCCTTTTCATTTTGTTGATGGTTTCCTTTGCTATGCAGAAATTTGATGTAGTCCCCCTTGTTTATTTTTGCTTTTGTTGCTTTTGCTTTTCGTGTCAAAACCAAAAAAATCTTTGCCAAACCACAGTCAAGGAGCTTACCACCTCTGTTTACTTCCAGGAGTTTTATGGTTTTAGGGCTTATGTTCAGTCTTTAATTCATTTTGAGTTGATTTTGGGATATGGTTAATTTTATTCATTTGCATGTGGCTGTCCAGTTTTCCCATCACCATTAATTGAAGAGACTGTCCTTTCCCCATTGTATATTATTGGCCATATTTTGTGGGTTTCTTTCTGAGCTCACTATTCTGTTTCACTGACCTATGTGTCCAATTTTATGCCAACCTCATACTGTTTTGATTACTATAGCTTTGTAATATAGTTTGAAATCAGGAAATGTGATGCCTCCAGCTTTGTTCTTCTTTCTCAAGATTTCTTTGGCAACTCATGGTCTTTTGTGGTTCTATACAAATTTTAGGATTGTTTGTTCTATTTCTGTGAAAAATGTCATTGGAATTTTGATAAGGATTGCATTGAAGCTGTAGATTACTTGAGTAGTATGGACATTTTAATAATATTAATTCTTCCAATCCATGATCATGGAATATCTTTCCATTTATTCGTGTCATCATCAATTTCTTTCATCAATGTCTTATAGTTTTCAGTGTACAGGTCTTTCACCTTCTTGATTACATTTAGTCCTAGATATTTTATTCTTTTTGATGCAGTTGTAAATGAGATTGTTTTCTTAATTTTTCTTTCTGATAGTTGTTGTTAGTGTGTAGAAATACAGCTGATTTTTGTATATTGATTTTGTATCCTGCAAATTCACTGAGTTTGCTTGTTAGTTCTAACAGTTTTTTGGTGGAGCCTTTAGGAATTTTTAATATATAATATGTCATCTCCAAAAAGAGACATTTTTACTTCTTCCTTTCTGATTTGGATGCCTTTTATTTCTTTTTCTTGCTTAATTTTTTGGCTAGGATTTCCAATACTATGTTGAATAAAAGGGGCAAGAGTGAACATCCTTGTCTTGTTTCTGGTCTTACAGGAAAAGTTTTCATATAGATAATACTTTATTCCAGTATTTAAAAAAAAATAAAATTGACAAACTATGGCCTGTGAGCAGCCACTTGTTTTTGTAAATAAAATCTTACTTCTAATTTAAAACAGAACTCTTATTAACACTCTCATACCAGCAAGCATATAAAAGAGTTCTAGAATATTTCCAGACCTTCACTGACACACTGATAAAGGTTCATGTTCCTAGCTTTGTATGTTTTTTTCTTTGAATGCTGTATAACAGATCATCATTATCCAGCTTTGGATATAATGTCAGAAAATATAACGTTACCAAAAATTTACAGAAAAAGCTCTCTCTAAAATGACTAGCTGATAAAGTCAGTCTTGGATTATTCCCCAAAGCTACATAATGACACTACATAATAAAGTTCTTTTATACACAAAGTGTTTCACAGTATACTATTCAACCTTAGAAAGCACGAAGGGAGTATGGGGAAGGCCCATTCAACGGTGGAGTAGCTATAACACGTGTTATCCACATGATTTGTGTCTCTCCTAATACGCGCATTCCCAAACAAAGGATATTTATAGGAATTGTGTGTGCATCAGAATGATGGCATCCTGCCATACTCAGCAACGTTTTTTCAGTTTTGAGCCCTAGTACTTAAGAGAAAAATGAAAATTAATTCACGATAAGGCTAGTTGGACTCTAGACCTTATTAAAAAGTTCTTTCTCCCTTCAGTCATTCTTTAGGGCCCAGAAATGTTAATAAGCAACACTACAGCTGCCTTTTTTGTCTCTAAGAGAAAGACAGAAAATGGAAGAAAGAGCTTTGCATCTGATTTATGAAGGATGAGCAGCTCTCCTCCGAGAGAGAGAATTGTCTCCACCTAACAGTGGCTACACCTGCTTATCAACTGTCTGAGCTGTGGCAGGTTGCTCACCTGTGCATTGGTCCCATCATCCCCCCAAAATGGGGAGAACACCTCTTGCAGCTTTTGTACCGAGTAAAGAAATCAATGCAAGCAAAGCACTTAGAATATACGTAGCACATAGTAAGTGCTCAATAAATGATAGCTATTATTAGCAATTAGCGATTGGTTACCCAAGACTAGGGGAAATTGGAAGGCAATGGGAACAAGATTAACAAGCATGGAAGAACAGATAACTAGAGAGGATGCTGACTACATCTGTCTTTCTCTCATTCCAGCTGAGGACAAATGTTCGGGTTTCCCTGGGTACCATCCTTGGGCCACTGCTTGTTGCATTTCACATGCTCTCCAGAGAGTGATGACTCCCAAACCTTGAGTTCCAGCCCTCCTTTCTGGGCCTGTTCCTCCCAGGTTCCTACAAGCACCTCAGATTCAACACATCCCAAACCTGCTGGATCGCCTCACTCTCTCCGGCTCACCAAACCTGCTTCCCCAGGGTGCCCTTGGTTGATGCAATCCCATCATCATCTCTGCATCCCCCAAGCTCTTGACTCTTTCTCAGCAACCTTCAGCCAACCTGCCCCACACTTCTTCAGTAACCGAGTCCTACCAGCTTGACTTTTAAAGGTTCTGGAAACTCTTTCTGACTCTCTCTCTGTGACCTCTGCCCCAGGTCAGAGCCTCATCAAATTCACCGGGTCTCCTGCCTCAAAATGCATCCTCTCAAATCCACCACCTCCCACCCCACCACCCACCCCTCATTAAAACTTTCAGGGACCTCTTCCTACTTAAAAGTCCAAGCTTCTAACCATGACTCCATTGCCTCCTGATCAGGCCCCAGCTCATTGCTCTGACTTATTTCTCTGACTGCACTTGATTTTCTAGCAATGCTAAAGGGCTGACTGTTTTCCTGTCCACAGAGTGTTGCTTTTCTGTCCCATATCTGGGCTCATGCAGTTCCCTGCTTGTAATGCCTTCCTCCCCTTTATCTGGCTCAGATCCGATGACATGTCCTCCAGGAAGAAGGATCTTTCTCTCTCTCAAAGTGGATTAGATCTCCTTCCCCTATGAGGCCGTCTTTGTCTTTTATATAGCAAATCATTGCACCTGCTACAGAATATTATAATTATGTGCTTCCGTTGCTAGACTGGGAGTTCCTTGAAGTTAGTAAATGCTGTATCTTATGCATCTTTGTATCCTGAGTGCTTAATATACTGCCTGGCACTTCCTAAGTAAATGCTGAGTGAATTAATATTTATTGAACCCCCATCCCAGCACCCCCTGGAATGGAGTGCCATTTGAAGAAGCTAGATTAGTGTCATGAATGGTTCCCTGAGGTGAGGGGAGGGACTTCACACACTGAACAAACAATACAAAAGAGCAGATATTTCACTTCAGAGCTGCAGAAGGTGAAATAGAAAACAGGAACTCAGGGACGGGGGGATGGGAGGGATCAGAAATGGCCTGGGGGAGGCTCAGATCAGAAAGAGAGCTGCCCAGAGGGACAGGTCACAGAGATTTGACAGCTACCTTGCATATCACAGTGCTATGGGTTTATAAGCCACCAAACCAGAGGAAAAGTGAAACGGCTATTCGCTCATTGAACTAGTGTTTATTGAGCATCTATTAAGGAGGCAGGCAGTGGGGATACAGCAGTGAACCAAACAGGCCTTGCCTCTGTTGTCGTTGAGCTTACCAGGCGGTGGGGAGACAGAAAATCCCCAAGCAAAGAAATATATAATTACATATAGTGATAAGAACTGTGAAGGGACAAAACAGGATGCTCTGTGAGAAAACGGCAGGTAGGGCAGGGAAGGTCTCTCTAAGGATGTGGTTTTTAAGCTGAAGTAGACAGGACCGGAAGGAGCAGTCCAGGAAACGGGCCTAGGACTGAGCAAGGAACTAAAAGAGGCCAGTGCAGCCTCGAAAAGCTGGGCAAGGGATAGCAAGGCCTGTCAACATCCAGCATCTGCCGGGGAGGCGGGCAAAGGCAGAGCAAGTGGAGTCAGGTCAGACGGGTTAAGGAGTTTAGATTTTGTTTGATGTACAGTGGCTGAGGAAGTGTTTTAAGAAAGGCTGTGATGGAGTGGTGGGACGCGATTTACATTCAAAAGGGAACATCCAGGATGCTGGGAGGGAACAAGAGAGGAAAGGAGTTTCAGAGTTGGAGGTGGTCATGACTAGTGTTGAGCTATCGAGCTCTTCTTTTTAAGAAATGTCATTTATTTCATTAAAAAAAATCTTTGGCCACGCCTCACAGCATGTGGGGTCTTAGTTCCCCAACCAGGGATGGAACCCACGCCCCCTGCAGTGGAAGTGTGGAGTCTGAACCCCTGGACTGCCAGGGAAGTCCCTCAGTTATCTCATTTTATAGCTGAGGAAACTGAGGTTCTGAGCTGGAAGGAGGACCCAAGTCTGTTCTATCCCGGAGTTGGAACTTCAACCCCTGTTGCCTCTTCTGTGACCCTGTGCTCAGTTACATGAAATTTCCAGACGGGCAAAGATTAAAAAGAATGATAGTATCCATTTTTGCAAGGCAACAGGGGGAAGGTGAATTTTCAACCCCTGTAGGTGGGAATGTAAATCAGTGCAGTCTTTCTAGAAGAAAACCCAATTCCTTAAAAGATGTGTGCTCTAGAGTCACCAGTTCCATTTTTAGAATCTTAAAAAGATAAACCAAATACTGAACTGAGATGTCTGAGCAAGTCTTATTTATCAGTGTTTGTAATGACATAATAGGGCATTCATAAAATAGACTCCAGTACTATGCAGTTAATAACACGCAGTATTACTGCATGGACTCTACAGTATATTGCCTGGTGATAAAACTGGGTTACCAAAAGATGTAGAATGTGATTTCATTTTCACAAAATATATGTTCACATAGAAAACATTCTGGAAGGATTGACATCCAAATATTTAGAGTAGCTATTGTCAGGGAGGAAAAAATTCCCTTCTGACCCTTAGGTTCAGTGGCTGGTCTAGCAATAAAAGTGATGTAAGACAGATTAATGGGAGAAAAACAAATTTCATTATGTACGTACCATACAGGAGCCCTACAAAGACAGTGAGACTGGGGGCAAGTTGGGCGGTTGAGGCTCTTATGCCGTCCAGAGCTAAGGAACTGCGATGGGATAGCGGCTTCAAAGGGGAGGAGGGCCCTTCACAGCACAATAGGAAGAGCAGAGGTCTGGTCATTAGATGTTCACCCTGCCAGACAGTAGGTCTTTCAGATATAAAGTTACCTCTGGTACAAGCTCTCTTTCTGGGCCAGGCCCTGATCTAAATTAGTTTAGGTAGTCAAGAGGGGGGTAAAAGTTTTCCTCGAGTCTTCTGTGTCTTGATGGCTTTCTCCTCAAAATAATCCATGTACCAAAGTGGCACATTTTGGGCAGGCTTGTTAGGAACGCCTTCACTGTCTCTGGAAGATGGCGAAATCTGGAGATATTTATCGTTGTTGCTGTTGTTTTTTATCCACGGTATCTAATTTTTCTAAATAAAAAACTTTCAGTTTTTGTTGAAGCAGGACATACGTACAGAAAAGGGCACACATCCTATGCTCAGAGGGGTGAGTGATCGCAAACTGACCACACCCGTGTCCACAACACACAGATCAAGAGAGAATGTTCCCAGCCCCCAGAAGCCCCTCTGTAGACTCACATAGAACCTGCTGTATTGAGGCTGGCTTCCTCCACTTCACATTATGTTTCGTGCAGTTCTTCTATGTGGTTGCAGCTGAATTGCAGTACATTAACTGCTTCAAATCTTATCATGTTACTATGTCCACTTTGCCCTCCAGCTTTATGAACAACATTGGTTACAGCCTCTTTAGCGATCATATACAGGCAGTTCACTTCTCACGTGCGGTCAAATATCTGGTGTCAGCAGGACTGGGGTAGAACTCGGGCGTTCCGGCTCACGGCTCTTAGGACCACACGTCAGTGCCTGAAGTGAGAAAATCCATTTCTACTTGGAAACATAAACAACGATGGTCCTGATTGTTAAGAAACCTGTGAACGTGGTTTTTTTTTTTTTTGTTCTATAAGGTAGAACTTCATGGCTTAGCTTTATGTACCTTACCATCACATTTCACTCTAAAATCCACAATGATCCTTCTTTAAAATCTTGTGCTTCTAGGTGTCTGTAGTGTGAAACGAATTTCACAATCCAGTACGCTTTGTAGACTTTTCAAAAGAAATTAGGTGAATTAGTAGAGAAAACAAAGACCTATCACCTCAGATATTTACTTCAGTGCTGACACAAGTAGCCTTGTCTTACCGGTTAGGATCGTCAGCCCTTAAAAGCTGAAGCGAGGTAAACAAGCGGCTTAGTCTGAACTCCCCTTCTCCTTCTTCCCCACGCCTACTCCCCCTCCTGTGGATAGTCTCTTTTTTTGTGTTAATTTTAGAAAAAGCACAGACAAGTAATTCGTGTCTGCTGTCCTTCTGCCTCTGAATCTAGCGCTAGATGCCCTGAGTGTGGGAGAACGTAGGAGACACCACTCCTCCCACATTCCCGGGTTACCTTTCAGGAATCCAGAAGCTGCATGGTCTGTTTTTCCTGACCAAAGAACAGTATCTGCAGGTCAAAGGATAACTGATAAGCCTATTTATTTTCCCAGACACTTTGGCCAGACACTTCCCCTTTCTTAACTCTCCTGGTCAGCCTCACACAGCCTTGACCAGTCCTACTTGGCAGGCTGTCTACGGCTCCTCTGTGAGGGCCTCTGTGACTCTCTAGCTTCACAGTTACTTTTTTATAAGCAACAGCAAGGGGGAATCTTTTTTTTTTTTTTTTTTGCTTTTATTTTTGATAATTAAAAAAATTTTTTTTTATTGGAGTCTAGTTGATTTACAATGTTGCATTAGTTTCAGGTGTACAGCAAAGTGAATCAGTTATACATATACATATATCCACTTTTCTTTCTTTTTTTTTCTTTTAAGATTCTTTTCCCATATAGGCCATTACAGAGTACTGAGTAGAGTTCCCTGTGCTATACAGCAGGTTATCATTAGGTTATCATTTATCCGCACCCCCTTACCCCCTGGTAACCATAAGTTTGTTTTCTACATCTGTGACTCTACTTCTGTTTTGTAAATACGTTCATTTGTACCCCTTCTTTTTTTTAGATTCCACTTATAAGTGATATATGATATTTGCCTTTCTGTGTCTGACTTACTTCACTCAGTATGACAATCTATAGGTCCATCCATGTTGCTGCAGATGGCATTATTTTGTTCTTTTTTATTGTTTAGTAATATTCTGGAGGAATCTTTATTTATTATAATTTATTTTATTTATTTATTTTTGGCTGCATTGGGTCTTTGTTGCTGCACGTGGGCTTTCTCTAGTTGCGGTGAGTGGAGGCTACTCTTCGTTGCAGTGCGTGGGCTTCTCGTGGCGGTGGCTTCTCTTGTTGCGGAGCACGGGCTCTAGGTGTGCGGGCTTCAGTAGTTGTGGCATGTGAGCTCAGTAGTTGTGGCTCGTGGGCTCTAGCGCGCAGGCTCAGTAGTTGTGGCACGCGGGATTAGTTGCTCCCCGGCATGTGGGACCTTCCCGGACCAGGGCTTGAACCCGTGTCCCCTGCATTGGCAGGCGGAATCTTAACCACTCTGCCACCAGGGAAGCCCTTTTTTTAAAAAAAAAATTAATGGAATCTTTAAATAAACAGACAAATGAGGTCTCAGAGCTATTGCCCTTCTAATGACCTTTAGACATAACAGAAATACCTTGGCCTCAGAAGCAAGGAAAGGGGCCCTCAGAGCCCTGTCCCAGTGCAGGACCCTGTGTGTGTGGGCGGCTGGAGGGGGGGAGTTGTCCAGGCGCACAGTTTGAGTGCTGAGGAAATAGCCTTCCGGGTTTTCAGTGGGAGTTCTCCCATTTAGAACACGCCACATGGCATGACTCTTGTCTCTTCTATAGAAAAGGGCTGAGCCTTGGGGCTCTTGTCTACTCGCCTGGGTTGTAATAGAGACTGGCAACTCTCAGAGGTCCTCATGTGTCCTCATGTGTCCTAAAGCTCAGAGAAATTTGGTCAGGGAAAGCTTGAGGGGAAGGGACTGCAGGGGGGCAGTGACAGTGGCCTACAGGTGGCCTCCTCGATGAGGTCTGTGGTGGGACCAAGGCTGTGGGCTGGGCAGCTGGTCAGGATGAAAGTGAGTTGATGAAGGGGAGGGGCTCAGAGCAGAGAGGGCTCCCCCTCCCTGAAGGAGGGGCAGGGTCTCTAGGAGGAACCTAGAACCTCCTTCCTGAACTCTCACTGGAGTCCAAAGGCCTTAAGAAATCTTGTTTAAGAAGTGGCACATATATACGATGGGATACTACTCAGCCATGAAAAAGAACAAAATAATGCCATTTGCAGCAATGTGGATGGACCTAGAGATGATCATACTAAGTGAAGTAAGTTAGACAAAGACAAATACCATATGATCTCTTATATGTGGAATCTAAAATAGAACATAAATGGACTTATCTATGAACAGAAACAGACTCATAGAGGTAGAAAAGAGACTTGTGGTTGCCAAAGGGGAGTGGGTTGGAGGAGGGATAAACTAGGATTTGGGGATTAGCAGATGTAAGCTGTTATATATAGAAGTGATAAACAACAAGGTCCTACAATACAGCACAGGGAACTATGTTCAATATCTTATGCCTAACCATAATGGAAGAGAATATTTTCAAAAATAATGTATATGTGTATATATATATTTATATATATATCTGAATCACTTTGCTGTACAGCAGAAATTGACACATTGTAAATCAACTATACTTCAAAAAAAAAAAAGTAAATACATTCATCTGAAAAAAAAATTGAAAAGAAAGAAATCTTTTAAAATTGCTGCTCCTGGCCACCAGTTCAGTATACTTGCAGTTAGTTCTGTTTGGCTTTTTAAAAAAACTTTTTATTTTAGGGCTTCCCTGGTGGTGTAGTGGTTGCGATTCCGCCTGCCCATGCAGGCGACACGGGTTTGTGCCCCGGTCCGGGAAGATCCCACATGCTGCGGAGCGGCTGGGCCCGTGAGCCATGGCCGCTGAGCCTGCGCGTCCGGAGCCCATGCTCCGCAACGGGAGAGGCCACAGCAGTGAGAGGCCCGCGTACCGCAAAAAAAAAAAAACCAAACTTTTTATTTTATATTGGAGTATAGTTGATTAACAATGTTGTGATAGCTTCAGGTGTACAACAAACTGATTGTTATACATATACATGAATCTATTCTTTTACAAATTCTTTTCCCATTTAGGTTGTTGCAGAGTTCCCTGTGCTATACAGTAGGTTCTTGTTGATTATCCATTTAAAATATAGCAGTGTGCGGGCTTCCCTGGTGGCGCAGTGGTTGAGAGTCCGCCTGCCGATGCAGGGGACACGGGTTCGTGCCCCAGTCCGGGAAGATCCCACGTGCCGTGGAGCGGCTGGGCCCGTGAGCCATGGCCGCTGAGCCTGCGCGTCCGGAGCCTGTGCCCCGCAACGGGAGAGGCCACAACAGTGACAGGCCCGTGTACCACACACACACACACACACACACACACACAAAATATATATATATATATAGCCGTGTGTACATGTCAATCCCAGACTCCCTGATGTGGTACATATATGCCATGGAGTATTACTCAGCCATTAAAAAGAATGAAATAATGCCAGTGGCAGCAACATGGATGGACCTAGAGATTGTCATACTGAGTGAAGTAAGACAGAGAAAGAGAAATATTGTATGATATTGCTTATATGTGGAATCTAAAAAGAAAAATGATACAAATGAACTTATGACAAAACAGAAACAGATTCACAAACTTAGAGAACGAACTTATGGTTACTAGGGGGTAAGGATGGTGGGAAGAGATAGTTGTTAGGCTTTTTGAATGGTAAGCACTACATTCTGGATAATGATTACCTCTGGGGAGGAGCCATAAGAGAAAGGTATCGGGGCTTCCCTGGTGGCTTAGTGGTTGAGAATCCGCCTGCCGATGCAGGGGACACGGGTTCGTGCCCCGGTCAGGGAAGATCCCACATGCCGCGGAGCGGCTGGGCCCGTGAGCCACGGCCACTGAGCCTGCGCGTCCGGAGCCTGCGCTCCGCAACGGGAGAGGCCACAACAGTGAGAGGCCCGCGTAACACACACACAAAAAAAAAAGTAAAAAAAGAGAAAGGTATTGATGATGTTTCATATCCATAATATTGTTGTTATTATTTTTAATAAATGTTTTATTTTGGAATAATTTTGGATCTATAGAAAAATTGCAAAGAGAGTACAGAGAGTTCCCATATACCCTACACCAAGCTTCCCCTAATGTTTACATCTTCATAACCATCATAACATGGATCAAAACTAAGAAATTAACATTGGTACAACTAAATATTAGACTTTATTCAGATTTTACCAGTTTTTCCACTATTTTTTATTCTGTTCCAGGATTCAATCCAGGATACTACATTGCATTTAGCACAGCCCTACTCTTTTATATTTTTAAAGAGTCTGAAGAAGCTACAGCAAATATTAAGATTTGATTAAACTTTCTGGCAAGAACAGGAAGTTCATTGTATTACTTTCTGGTTAATATAGGAGAGAAAGTATAATGTAGTGGCTATCAGGGAGGCTCTGGAAAGAAACTGCCCAGGTTCAAATTCTGGCTCAAGCACTGTCCATTTGTGTTACTTGGTGGTTACTTAATTTCTCTGTGCCTAAATTTCCTATCTCAAAAATAGGGGTAACCACAGCACCCTTAGGATTACTCTGAGGCTTAAATGTACTAATTCCTATAAAGCAACTAGAATAGCACTCAATAAAGGTTAGCCATTATTATTAATTACATATATAATATTTCACAATACATTTTAAATTGTTAAAAAATTTATTTTATTCAAGTATAGGTGATTTACAATGTTGCATTAATTTCTGCTGTACAGCAAAGTGATTCAGTTATACATATATACATTCTTCTTCAGATTCTTTTCCATTATGGTTTACCACAGGATACTGATACAGTTCCCTGTGCTATACAGTAGGACCTGGTTGTCTATCCATTCTATATATAAGAGGTTCCATCCACTAACTCCAAACTCCCAATGCATCCCTCTCCTGTGGCCCCTCTCCCTTGGCAACCACAGGTCTGTTCTCTATGTCTGTGAGTCTGTTTCTTAGATGAGTTCATTTGTGTCCTATTTTAGATTCCACATATAGGTGATATCATATGGTATTTGTCTTTCTCTTTCTGACTTACTTCACTGAGTATGATAATCTCTAGTTCCATCCATGTTGCTGCAAATGGCATTAGTTCATTCTTTTTTATGGCTGAGTAGTATTCCATCATATATATGTACCACATCTTTTTTATCCATTCATCTGTCGATGGACATTTAGGTTGTTTCCATGTCTTGGCTATCATAATACATTTTTAAAAAATTAGCTCCTTTGAGCTTTTCTGGATCCCATTTTAACAGGAAATCCCAATCTTCTTTGTACATTCCCTACCTGTGTTATAAAACGTACCACATTGTATTATAATTTGCTTCTGTTGTGTCTCCAACAGTGGGCCCCACCTAGCCCATCATGGCATGCACAGGATTAAAGTGTTTTCGGTCTGGAGGAAGGAAAAAATGAGGAATGGGAAAGCAAGCTGAGTGAGTACACAGCTCTCCCAGCAGCTTTAACGGGCGAGGGAGTGGGGGGGGGGGGCTCAGGCCAGAGCGGAAGCACAGCATGGGTTGGGATTGAGAGAGCCACATATTTCAGAGCAAGGCTTTAGCGGGGATGGGAAGATGGTGTAACAGCGTGGAGGGCTCCCAGCATAGAGCAGGGGTGCCTGGATATGTGGATGAAGATGCAAAGAACGAGCTCTCTGCACAGTTCTTTCCAAAAGCATGAGCAGTGCAGAGGCCTGGAAGCACTTTTCATCCCCAGGGCTGAACTGAAAACTCCAGTGCATTCTAACTGGAGCTCTGCTGGGACCATGTCCGCAGTTAGCTTTCATCCTGGGACACTGAGTAACAAGTCCCCGCCAGATCGTCAGATCGTTTTCTTCTTCTTCTTTTTTTTTTTTTTTGCGGTACGCAGGCCTCTCACTGTTGTGGTCTCTCCCGTTGCGGAGCACAGGCTCCGGACGCGCAGGCTCAGCGGCCATGGCTCACGGGCCCAGCCGCTCCGCGGCACGTGGGATCCTCCCGGACCGGGGCACGAACCCACATCCCCTGCATCGGCAGGTGGACTCTCAACCACTGCGCCACCAGGGAAGCCCCTGACATATTTTTAATATGTCATTCTCTCATCTCTAATAATAATAGTAGGCAACCTATAAATGGGAAATATTTAATGACTTATCGTTTCCTGTTGATATGTTTTAAAGAGTACAAAAACTCTTCAGGGATAAATGGTTTATCCCCCCCTTGAATTTAATGCCAATTAATTTAATGCTGATTTAGTGCCATTTATCTTTATCAGATACAAGATTAAAACTTTTTCCCTTCTTTTGGTCTGACCTGTGGCAACCTATGGCATCCATCTTATTTCCTTTTGTGCGTTGGTTACCAGGAATCTAGGCCAAATTCAGAGCCCAACTATAATAATCAGCTCATCTCAGGTAACTGGTTATATTCACCCATTTACAGAGTCCCTATTGTATTTTCAATCTTCAATTACCCTATTTTTTATTATGTTCATGTTTGGAAAACTATCTTGTGCCCTTTCAGAACTAGGCAGGATTATAAATTCTAAATAAATGAAAGAATAACACAGCTTTACAAAGGTAACTCTGTCAAACTACCTGAGTCCCATTTAGTGCATTATAGTAATTGAGCTGCACAGATTCTGCAAGTTAGAAATATCTTAGAGAAAATCTAGTTTACTGTTTGTGTTGCCCTGACTGTTTATCTGGCAAAATCAGGACCTCTCTGACCTCCAAGGAAGGATCACTGCTACTGAAAATATATCAATAAATCAGGCATTTTGGAATCTGCATCAACTTTCAAGCCATTCGGTATCATTCTGTGCCTCAGAAGAGTGTTTAACTAAGTGGTTGAAACCTGTAAAGGTACTCTGTCTTCCAAATGAATCATCTGCATCCTGTTCATTAACAAGAGTCTCTAAGTTCCTAACTGGGCCAAGACAGTTTTTCCTCCAGCAAGCTTCCAGGAAGAAAACATTAATTCATTACATTGAGCAGCAGTAAATGATCATACAGCAGTAGTATTAAATGAGTCAGGAAGCATCATGATAAACGCAAGGAACTCTTGGAGAGGTAAGTCTTCAGAGGTATTCAAAATACTTCAGGGCATTTTTTGTGTGTTACAATGTGAAACACAGGTAACAAACCTTTCAAAGTAAAGAGGAATTTTTTCCTCTAGAAGTATACATTGATGGTGACTTTATTATCTATAGCATTCAGACAGTTTTCATGTTGGAAAGATAAGGAACTTTCTCTCCGTCCCTTTGACCCTGACATCTCTGTTGGGTGTGTGTCACTGAGTTGTCAGCTAGACATGAGAGCTGACACAAGGTAAATACGGTCCGCCTACACTCATTTCACTGAGCGTGGCTGGGGGAGTCCCAGACACAGCCCAAGCACTGACAGTCATTACAAGCAGAGATTGCAATCACTTTTCATTGAAAAGATATTCATCAAGGGCCTAATATATACCTGGCACATAATATATTTGAATACATTTACAGATATTTGTTTAGGAACTATGCCAGGTGCTTTGGTGTTCAGCTGGGCATGGAAACTGAGAACCACAAGTAATGTGATGAAACCTAGTATAAGCATCCACTTTAATAGCCACTGTTCTAGGTGCCACCATGATGTTATAATATAAATTTGTTTAGCTGTAATCTGTGTCCAGAATATAACATAATTAGCATCAATTTCTAGGTACAGTAATAACACTGAAAGTTTGGAGCAAATACATATAATACATAATACCACACACACACACACACACACACACACACACACAGCCTCGTAAGTAGTTAAGAGTGTGGAACTGGAAGTTAAACTAACTAGTGCTACCATTTAAAAGTAGTGTGACAGACTTATGGTTACCAGAGGGGAAAGGGTAGGGGGAGGGATAAATTAGGAGTTTGGGATTAGAATATACAAACTACTGTATATAAAATAGATAAACAACAAGGTCCTACTGTATAGAACAGGGAGCTATATGCAATATCTTGTAATAAATCATAATGGAAAAGTATCTGAAAAAGAATATATGTGTGTGTGTGTGTGTGTGTGTGTGTGTGTGTATATATATATGTATATGTATATAGTATATATATATACATGTATATATATATATATACATGTATATATATGTATATATACACTACTGAATCACTTTGCTGTAGACCTTAAATGAACACAACATTGTACATCAACTATACTTCAATAAATTTTTTAAAATTAAGTAAATATTAAAACAAATAATTGACAGGAATAAAGCAACTAAATAAATAAATAAATAAAGCAGTGTGACATTGGGCAAGTCTCACATTTCTTATCCATAAAATGGGAACAAAAATGCTTATTTGGCGGAATTGTCATGAGGATTAAATACAATAATGTTTGTAAGGTGCTAACCTAGGGCCTGGCTTAAATGCTGAATAAAGGGTAACAATTTATTGTTTTATATATATATATATATATATATATATATATGCACATGAATTTGTTAATAAAAATATTAGTCCAGAAATCCATAACAGGCATGAGATTAAAAAGAATGAGAGTATTTTTAAATCAAAATTTTAAAAAAGAATAATAGCAGAAAGAAAAGGAAAGGGGCGGATGTCAGCACAAAAGAAGGGCCAAAAAAAATCTACACTGCAAGTTTGGTGAAAGTTTGCAACCAGATGGTGAGTTGCAGCAGCCAGGATCAGGACTCACATTCTGGCATTTAGTTTGGTCCCAGGTCCTCCAAGGACTGCAGACTTCTCCGAACAAGAGTAATGGTGATCCTCACGGGGACAAGCACAGGCCCTCTGCAGGAGAATCAGGGAGCTATGACTCACCGCAGCCATCACAAAATCACTAACTGGAAATCCTTGCTGCAGCTACACTGCAAAAGAATCGGACTCGATTTGCCAACTTCCCCATGTGATCCAAGCATGGCCATCTGCCAAAGAGCCAGAGGGAGAGAGGGCCACTCGCCTTTGCCGACAACACAGAGATTGCCGAGCCCCATCGCCAAATGAAAAAGCAGCAGAGGGCTCATAGGAAGTCCTTTCCAATGACGATCTGGCTTTGAAAAGAGCAGCTGTAGTGCCAGAGTGTTTGGTGCATGGCCTCTTTTGGCCGAGTATCCATTCTTCCGTGGGGAAGAGGTGTTGGGAGGTTCTTGTGGTGCACGAAGCTATTCCTCTACCATCCGCTCCCAGTGACATAAGAGAAAGGCAGCAGGAGTTGCCTTTGCCATTTAATGGGGTTTCAGTTTGTTTGACTCAACTGGGCATGTTCTTATAACGCCAGGAGAAGGCTTCTATCCTAAGTCGGCTGAACAGAAGCCAGAAGTGAACTGCAAACAAGAGGCCCGGCTTGCATAACAGCATGGAGGAGACCAGTTTCACTGCAGCCACACAGAGTAGGTGGTTGCTAATGAGCCTGCAGTGAGGATGCCTACGGAGCGGCGACCGAAGGGAAGAGTTCCTTGCTCACCTGAAAAAGACAATCACTGTACAGGTAGGTTAAAGTGTTTCTGAGACCTCCCAGTACCAGCCAAGCAGGTGCACAGATTTGGTGGGCAGGCTGGGTACAGGCTGAGAGCTTTAGAACCACCGAGGACGATGATTAACAGCTGAATTCCTGGCAGCCTTGGTGCCTTCAGGAGCTGGTTCTACAGACTGCTTGCCCGGAGATACCACGCAGAAAGGAAGAATGTGGTGAGACAGTGACCCTTATTGGAGAGAGTCCAGCTCTGATTCTTGGATGCCAGTACACTGAGGTTGACTGTCTTGGGCATGGCAGAGGTACAAGGACTCATGCAGTAAGTGGGTGCAGGTGAACTTCTGTGAGATGTGATTAGATGAGGTACATCAAACCCAACATATCCAAAGTGCATTTTCTCTCTCTCTCTCTCTCTCTCTCTCTCTCACTCTCACCCCCACTGCTAGACCTCTAACCCTTCAGCCTCTACCATATTCCTGATCTGTGCTAAGGATAGCTCAAGTCCCTCTCTCTCAGAGGCTAGAGACTGGTCTAGGCGGCGGAGGAGGGAGACAGCACAGAACTAAGGATTGGAGTGGGGAATTATGAAGGGATAAATAACAAATTCTGCGGCTGGAGTTGGAGGGGAAGGGAAAGACTGCGGGTGAGATTGGAGGGAAAGCTAGCAAGAGCCAGAATGCCTGCCAGATGGAGAGGCGGCTGAGGACAGTATGGAAGTCGGGGGTTTAGGTATTGGGAGGGAAGAGTAAGCCCAAGTAGGGTCAAGGTTGGGAGGGGTATTGAGTGCTTGTTCTGAGACAGGAGACCTGGAGGACTTGTGGGTGGGTCAGCTGGGCTGGGGATGTGGATGAAAAGACAGAAGTGGATGAGAAGACCACACCGTGCGCTCAGAAACCAAGTCGCCTGGGCTGTCCTCCACTCCACAAGCTTTCTCACTCCCCTCCTCCTGCTAAACAGCCCCCTCCAGTCCACGTCCTCTCAACTCGGCCCTCATTGTCTCTCTCTCAGGCTTTTGCCAGACTCTCTCCACCAGCGTCCCTGCCTCTAGTCTTTTCCCTGCAGCCCATTCTTCACACAACTGCCAAGCATTATCCTTCCAAAATGCAAGCTTAAAGGACTCCAGTCTTCCCATTGCCTACAGAATAAAGCCCCCAATTCTTGCATGGCACGCAGAGGGCCTCAAGATGCCCCCCACCTTGCCGTGGAAGCTTCATCTCTTGTAACTTGCCCACAGGTGCGCAGTCACCTTCAAGTGTCCAGTCCCCTGGATAAGTTGCTATACAACCTTGTAATTTGCCTTCTAACTCCCCAAAGTTATTCCCTCGGCCTAGAGGAGCTTTTCCTTCTCTCCTGCCTGCCAAACCTCTTCTCCTCTTTCAGGGTGAAACCACCTCCTCTGAGAAGCCTTCCTTATATTTCTCCCTCCAGGTTAGGGTTACTTGTTCTGTCTCACGTGTGTGTGTGTGTGTGTGTGTGTGTGTGTGTGTGTGTGTGTGTACTAAACTATGTAAAACAGAACATTTATCATTTTAACCATTTTAAGTGTACAGTTCTGTGGCGTTAAGTACACTCACACTGTTGTGCAAACTTCATCACCATCCATCGCCAGAACTTTTTCATCATCCCCAAGTAATACTCTGTCCCCATTAAACACTCACTCCCCATTATTTCCCCCCACCAGGCCCTGACAACCATCATTCTACTTTCTGTCTCTATGAATTTAATTATTCTAAGT
Organism: Kogia breviceps; assembly: GCF_026419965.1. Taxonomy (NCBI): domain Eukaryota; kingdom Metazoa; phylum Chordata; class Mammalia; order Artiodactyla; family Physeteridae; genus Kogia; species Kogia breviceps. The sequence goes on from NC_081311.1 coordinate 79,662,266, forward strand.
GCCTCATATATGTGGAATCATATATTCTCCTTTATGACTAGCTTGTTTCACTTAACATAATATCCTCAAGGTTCATCCATGTTGTAGCAAATATCAGAACTTCCTTCCTTTTTAAAGCTGAATTACATTCCATTGTATGCATAGACCACGTTTTGTTTATCCATTCATCCATGTATGGGTACTTGGGTTGCTTCTATCTTTTGACTGTTGTGAATGACGCTGCTATGAACCTCAGAGTTACGAGTACCTGTTCAAGTCCCTGCTTTCAGTTCTTTAGGGTATATACCCAGAAGTGGAATTGCTGGATCATATGGTCATTCTAACTCCCATTCTTTTCCCTCCCTTGAAAGTAATTGTGCATGGTAAGTGTGCATCTTCAGTATCATAATATAAATACCCTTGGAGTAATGCTCAATAATTAAAACACAGCAAAGACCCTGGAAAGAGTATTTAACTCTTCCCTGCAGTAAAAGTATGTTTTTCACATAGAGAAGTTACAAACCAGTTGAAACGTGACAATGCTGTTATCACTTGAACTCTAAAATTAGACTCTGGCAAAATGCTTTTAAGAAAATCCTTTCAAGAAATCCAGTCAGGGCTTCCCTGGTGGCGCAGTGGTTGAGAATCCGCCTGCCGATGCAGGGGACGCGGGTTCGTGCCCCGGTCCGGGAGGATCCCACATGCCGTGGGGCGGCTGGGCCCGTGAGCCGTGGCCGCTGAGCCTGCGCGTCTGGAGCCTGTGCTCCACAACAGGAGAGGCCACAGCAGTGAGAGGCCTGCGTACCGAAAAAAAAAAAAATCCAGTTATTAAGTTTTGTAGTTATTACTCTGTCATGATCTGCTTAGGAATTTGGAGTCAGGAAACCTGAGTTCCAGCCCCGCCCTGCCGGTTACTAACAGTTAAGTTACCTAATTTCTCTAGGCTCTAATTTTACCATCAGTAAAATAACAGATGCTCCTGTACATTCACGAGAGAAGAACAATCCAAATGAAAGCATTCTGGTAACCTAAAAAAAAAAAAAAAAAAAAAAAGGATCACCTGAATTATCACAATGACCGCCATCCCATGCAACACTGGGGCCTATTTATCCAACCTGAATGACAGTACATTGAACTCATGTCCTTCCTCAAAGGAAGCTAAATGGAATTCTTTAAAGGATAAAGTGCAGCCATACTTTTCTTTTTGAGGTTTGAATAAAACATTTTTTAAAATTTAATTTTTATTTTATATTGGGGTATAGTTGATTTACAATTTGCATTAATTTCAGGTGTACAGCAAAGTGTTTCAGTTATCCATATACATATATCCATTCTTTTTCAGATTCTTTTTCCATATAGGTTATTATAGAATATTGAGTAAAGTTCCCTGTGCTCTACAGTAGGTCCTTGTTGATTATGTATTTTATATATAGTAGTATATACCTGTTAATCCCAAGCTCCTAATTTATCCCTCCCCCCTCGCACATTTCCCCTTCGGTAACTGTAAGTTTGTTTTCTAAGTTTGTGAGTCTGTTTCTGTTTTGTGAATAAGTTCATTTGTATCCGTTTTTTAGATTCCACATATAAGGATATCATATGATATTTGTCTCTTTCTGACTTACTTCACTTAGTATGATAATCTCTGGGTCCATCCATGTTGCTGCAAATGGCATTATTTCATTCTTTTTTTATGGCTGAGTAATATTCCATCGTATATATGTACCACATCTTCTTTATCCATTCATCCGTTGATGGACATTTAGGTTGTTTCCATGTCTTGGCTATTGTAAATCGTGCTACAGTGAACACTGGGGTGCATTATCTTTTCGAATTATGGTTTTCTCCGGGTATATGCCCAGAAGTGGGATTGAAAGTGCAGCCATACTTCATCATTCCCATTTGGATAAGAAAAATCTTTGAGTAAGAAGTGGAATTCCAGGGACATTTGAAGAGTGATAGGAAAACTGCCGGAAGGACTTTAAGACTGGGCAAAGAAATAGGCACAGAGAAAGAAAGCCCTGAGCCAAGATTACTAAAAAATACTCTCGGAAAAAATAGATGGTAATAGTCCTATATGCTATGCGTGTATTTCATCCAGGCAGTCTTTACATTTTTATGAAAACTTGTAGATAGAAGAAAAAACTCGAACCTGCTGCACATGGTTATTTCTGGCCTATAGTACATATTACCTGTGGTAAAAGCTGTTGAGAGTCACTGTTAAGATGTTGGTGCCAAACCATGAAACTTTTCCTGAGTCATAAATAGGCATAGCTTTCTTACCTTAGAAGAAATGACCAGTGAACTTACTTTTAGACCTTACAGCCTACATTCTTCTCTTCTGTGTTTTCAGAATGTCTGTTATTGATTCTTTAGAAGGGAAGGCAGGACAAGGCAAGACTACTGATCTTGTTTTCACACTGACTGGTAAATTACCATTGAATGGGATATACTCTTCCTCCTGCATTTCTCCCTCTTCACTTCCTGAAATTGAAGAAGTGGCCAGTAAATAGAATACAGGTTTGGAACAATTACGGAATTCAAGTGATGTAATCAATCACTTGTGTATACAAGACAGAAGGCACGGTGCTACATATGGAATAGCAGTGAAATTGAAGAAAAAATGAGACAGCAGTTATTCCTCTGCAGATTGAGATCCATTTTCAGGGCTATCAGTTTACAGGTGTATATTTCTCTATTTTAGAGAGTTCAGAAACAGCCTGGAAAAGAGAAAGAATGTTAGTATGGAATAAAGATGACATTTCTAATCAGAGGGGAAAAGATGAGTGTGATGCATGGTGTTCAAACAAGAGACTATTTGGAGGAAAATCTTTCTCCCTGTTCTCTTTCTCTTGAAATGGTGTCTTTCACACTAATTCTCAGGCATCTGGTTAGGGAGCCCAGAAACAGAGGTGGCACTTGGGATGATGGCATTTGTAAACCGGTCTTCCATTGGCCAAGGATTTATCTTATTTTCGAAGACATCTATTATAGGTCTGACTTGAATTTATCCTATTTCAGGAAACTCCCACCTACCTGCAAGTGCATTCGCCCTGGGGATGAATGTTCTAAAACCAGGTCTCTTTATTAAGAATCAGCCACAGGGTCCAGTGGTCCCGGGTGGTCCAGTGGTTAAGACTCTGCGCTCCCAGTGCAGGGGGCCCAGGTTCATCCCTGGTCAGGGAACTATGTCTTGCACGCATGCCGCAACTAAAAGAGCCCGCACCCTGCAACTGAAGATGCTGGCAACTAAAAGGGATCCCGCATGCCACTAAGAAGATCCCGCAGGCAGCAACGAAGAGCCCGCGTGCTGCCACTAAGATCTGGTACAGCCAAGAGAAAAAAAAAAGCATCAGCCATGGTGGTGGGTAGGATACTTACCTGAGATCTGACTTCAACGTGTGAGGAGCTGGCTTCACTCAGTTGCCTGAGTTGGGTGTGGTGGCGGAGAGTAAGCACAGGGTCAAAAGCCAGGTTTCCAACAATTAGCAGAGGCATAGCAGCCAGCAAACCTAGTGTTGTCTGCATCCCGTCACGAAACTCTCGCTCTCTATTAGACCTAATTATCAGTCAGCAGCTGACTTCCAGAAATGGTGCTATAGGTTGGGCAGGACAAAAGTCAGGAGAGGTTATCCTGAGGGGCGAGTGGTCCTGTGACAGTGCTTTATAGTACATTTCCTGGCCATTTAGTTCTTTGATTTGGCGACCTCACATTCTTGGTTGATGCTTTTAAGGTCTGGAGAAGAAACTCGTGCAGTCTAAAATCATTCTTTTTCTTTCAGGTGGCTGGTATCTGATTCTTAGGGATGTTGGGTTGGGGAGGGAGAGTGGGATAGAGTAGGGGAGTATATTCCAGAAGTCACATCGAATTCAGGAGAATCTGAGTCAAATGGCAGCTTGTACCCCAGCCACAAAGACCACCCAGAGAGCCAGAGCCACTTGCCACAAAGCAGCTCTCCCCTTGCCCAGGGAGGCACTGCGTTTTGGCAAGACTGTCTCGTGGCCGGGAGTCTTTATCCAGCTGAAGGCTGAGCTCACTTGCTCCTGGGTGTGCCTGCTTGGTGTGACTGCCCTGCGGCTTTGCTGACTAAACTACTCTACCACAGTGACCCATGTGAAGTGACATGATCTTTTAAAAAATATGGATGAAAATCCAGAAGACTATGTTATTAAATAGACCCAGATGTTTTTAAATACCGTGCTTATTTAAGGTCCTTTACAGTTACCAAAGGTGCTTTAAAATATCTTACTTGTATTCCTCAGATTTTTAGAATTTTTTTCCCGCTGCGCCACGTGGCTTGCGGGATGTTAGTTCCCCGACCAGTGATCAAATCTGGGCCCTCAGCAGTGAAAGTACCAAGTCCTGACCCCTGGACCGCCGGGGAAGTTCCCACCCTGTCTTCTCCATTTTATATTTCAGTGATTGACTTTCCAACATAATGTCTGCATTTTCCCCAATATTATTGTGTGTTTCAGATGACTTTTTACAGGTTGGATGTTGTTACACTTCCAAACAGAGTCTATATTTTATTTTCAATAAGATAGCATGCCTGGCTGCATCTCTACTACTAAGTGATACAGCTGTCTCAGAACTTTACTCACGGAGTAGCTGCTTGAAAAAGGCAAAAGCTGGCCACAAGCCAGCTGTTTACAAAGTGAATTCTGTGTTCCCGTGGAGTCCTTCATTTCCTGCGTTGCTCTAATGTCAGCACAAGCTGGGCAGGGAGAAGGGTTTTTGCTTCAAGCCAAGGCTCCCGGCAAACACCTAAGGAAATGAGTGCCCTCCCTCCGCTGTGGCTGGCGCACTGCAGGCCCCTCCCCATGGCACAGTAGAGCTGTTCCCTTTTCTCTGGTGTGACTGCTTGCTTGCATGGGTCTTAAAGGCAGAGCTGCCTGGGACCAGGGATTCTACAGACATTTTAGTGAAAACAGGCCTTTCAGTTTCTCATCTCAGATCCCTTTGAAATACCTCTGAAAGCTCAGGACTTAGAAATATCTCAGATGCTGATGAGGAGCAAATTTCAATACCAGCCACCATGCTGTACATACATTCCTCCCTTCCCTTCTGCGGCCCAAGTTTTATTACTAGATGAGCTTGTGTACCAGAGAAACTTAGAACGAGAGCTTCCCTAGCATACTCTTCACTCACTCATGTAGGCTATTCCTGGACAGCCCCACCGGGATCCCTACAACTCCCACCATCTGAATTCGACAGGTAAATATAGCTTAGGCTGAAGGTGGGGTCACACTACATTAATATTCAGTTCTGGGCTTCCCTGGTGGCGCAGTGGTTGAGAATCCGCCTGCCGATGCAGGAGACACGGGTTCGTGCCCTGGTCCGGGAAGATCCCACATGCCGCGGAGCAACTAAGCCCGTGAGCCATCGCCGCTAGGCCTGCGCGTCCGGAGCCTATGCTCCGCAACGGGAGAGGCCACAACAGTGAGAGGCCCGCATACCGCAAAAAAAAAAAAAAAAAAAAATTCAGTTCTGATTCCAAATATATGACAGGCCTATGCCTCTCAAATTAGTTTACATTGTGAACTGGGGAAATGATTATGTAATTTTTACAAGTTTGATTTCTCGTTGCATAAAATAGCGCTTTATTTTTTTAAATTTATTTTAGTGAAGTAGAGTTGATTTACAATGTTGTGTTAATTTCTGCTGCACAGCAAAGTGATTCAGTTATATATATATATATATATATATATATATATATATATATTCTTTTTCATATTTCTTTCCATTACGTTTTCCTACAGAATATTGAATATAGTTCCCTGGTCTATACAACAAGACCTAATCATTCTATATATAATAGTTTGTATCTGCTAACCCCAAACTCCCAATCCCTCCCTCCCCTACCCTCCTTCCCCCTTGGCAACCACAAGTCTATTCTCTATGTCTGTGATTCTGTTTCTGTTTTATAGATAAGTTCGTTTGTATCATATTTTAGATTCCACGTATCATATGGTATTCATCTTTCTCTGCCTGGCTTACTTCACTTTGTATGATAATCTCTAGGTCCATCTATGCTGCTGCAAATGACATTATTTCATTATTTTTTATGGCTGAATAATATTCCATTGTATATATATATATACCACATCTTCTTTATTCATTCATAAAATAGCACTTTACTATCAGGATGCCACATCAGAATGCACATAGATATGAAATATTCTGATATTCCAGGCACAAAAGTCAGGATTTAAATAAAATCTCCCAAAGTGTGAAAGGTATATAACCTCTAACAACTATTGACCATGAGACCACAGGTCATGGAGAATTCTTTCAGCTACTGTATTTTTCTGTATCATCCTCCTCCTTATTTATTAAAAAAAATTATTGAGCAGCTACTGTCTCAGGCACTTGGGAATACAGAATGCTAAAATGCAGTCCTCACAACTTATTGAATTCAAAGTATATTTGAGAAGACAAACAAATTACAAAAATAACAATAGGTACTGGGAGTTCAGGAACATAGGGAAGACTACTGTATTCGATTGTGTTCTGGCTTGTCTGTCACACTCACTTGGGATATTCTTTCCCTATTAGCAGATAAAAGAGATAATGCATACTTTATATCTTAACTTATAAATACCAAGAGGGCAAGATGTGCCTTTTGTTCATTCAGTACAGCCTTATGCTGGCACAGGACAAAGACTAATTGAGACATCACAGCAGTTGGGTGGGACAGGCTCCTTCCATCTCTGTGATGTAGCAGTACCCTGGCTTAGGGTAAACCTTTACCCTTTGGTGTCTGGTCCTTAATTTTTGTTTTGTTTGTTAATTTTTTTTAACATCTTTATTGGAGTATAATTGCTTTACAATGGTGTGTTAGCTTCTGCTTTATAACAAAGTGAATCAGTTATACATATACACATGTTCCCATCTCTTCCCTCTTGCTTCTCCCACCCTCCAACCCTCCCTATCCCACCCCTCTAGGTGGTCACAAAGCACCGAGCTGATCTCCCTGTGCTATGAGGCTGCTTCCCACTAGCTATCTATTTTACATTTGCTAGTGTGTATATGTCAGTGCCACTCTCTTACTTTGTCCCAGCTTACCTTCCCCCTCCCCATATCCTCAAGTCTGTCCGGTCCTTATTAAAACAGACTCTCCAACAGTCCCTCTGGAGAGTTAGCCCAACCTATGAGTATAGTTATGATATGCTTTATCAGAATCCCACTAATTGCCCCACAGTAGGCCCCAAATAAGATATTTGCCCCACAAGAGTTTAACCTGTGTTTTGTGGTTCTTCAACAGTGATTAGACATTTTAAAAAATATATTTATTTATTTATTTGGTTGCATGGGGCCTTAGTTGCGTCTCCAGGGCTCCTTAGTTGCGGCTCACCAGCTCCTTAGTTGCGGCATGCAAACTCTTAGTTGTTAACGGCATGCATGTGGGATCTAGTTCCCTGACCTGGGATCGGACTCGGGCCCCCTGCATTGGGAGGGCGGATTCTTAACCACTGTGCCACCAGGGAAGTCCCTAGTGATTAGACATCTTAAGCAGCATGGAACATGGCTTAGTTAAGAACAACCAGGATGAAATAGGGAGCAATTACCTATCTGGCTACAGTTGGAGCAGAGGGAGATGTTAGGTATTTTCACCCACCTGCCCACCTGCCTTCCTAACATCACTCTCAATCTCCCTGAAATGTGGCCTTTACTCTTTCTATTTTAAAAAGGACCTTCAAGCCACCACAGTCTCTCTCACCAGTTTTTTTAAAATTGAAGTATAGTTGATTTACAATGTGTTCATTTCTGCTGTACAGCAAAGTGATTCAGTTTTATATATATATATATATACACATTCTTTTTCATATTCTTTTCCATTATGGTTTATCTCAGGGTATTGAATATGGTTCCCTGTGCTATACAGTAGCACCTTGTTGTTTATGCAGTCTATATGTAATAGTTTGCATCTGCTATCCCCAAACTCCCAGTCCATCTCCTGCCCCGCTCGGCAACCACAAGTCTTTTCTCTACGTCTGCTCTCTCACCAGTTTTCACACGTGCTCTTCCCCCTCCTAAAAGAGTGCTTCTTAAACTTTAATGTGCATAGAAATCACCTGAGTATCTTGTGGAACTGCCAGGTGTGACTCGGTGAGTCTGGGGCGCGGCCTGAGATTCTGGATTTCTCACATGCTGGTGCTTGCTGGTCTGAGGAGGAGCATATGGGCCTAGAACTCCCTGCCGGCCCATCCTGGTCTCTGGACACATGGATTTTATAGACCGCTACCAAAAAGTTAAAGAGCAAAGCAATAAACTCTTTCAGGGACCAATCAGCTCGCCAACTTTTTATTGCTAGTTAATTGGTCCAGAAAGGCTGTTAAACATATGCATGGCTCTGATTGTTGTATTATAAAGAAAGGTTATTTAAATTCCAAAAAAGTAGGAAGGGCATAGTTTCAGAATACTAGAGGACAATCTTTTGAATTGAATAAACTCAGCTTTGCGGAAAAACTCACTACATTGATCTCATTTAAAAAATTTTGTCCTAGATTGGGGGCAGTAAAAGCAGTTAGGAAAAATTGGCCTGCCTGAAGCCTACTGAGGCTTTTAAGTCTGAAGTCTAGAGTCAGCTTTTCCAAGATGTCTTTTCTGACCCCAGAGGTGGGGTTGGACATCCCTCCACAGTGCCTCAGGGATCCCTGTGTGTGACACTGTCATAACCTTCATCACCATCCACCGTAATTGCTTGTTTATTTGTCTGGAGCTCCCAATAATCCTAGAATGTCTTTTTTTAAAAATTAAAGTTAATTTACAATATTGTGTTAGTTTCAAGTGTACAGCAAAGTGATTCATATACATATATTTGTATATTCTTTTTCAGATTCTTTTCCATTATAGGTTACTACAAGATATTGAGTAGAGTTCCCCATGCTATACAGTAGGTCCTTGTTGTTTACCTATTTTATATACAGTAGTGTGTATCTGTTAATCCCAAACTCCTAATTTATCTCTCCCCCCACCCTCCTGCTACCCCTTTGGTAACCACTAGTTTGTTTTCTATGTCTGTGAGTCCATTTCTGTTTTGTAAATAAGTATCATTTTTTTTAGATTCCACATATAATTGATATATTTGTCTTTCTCTGACTTACTTCACTGAATATGATAATCTCTAGGCCCGTCTATGTTGCTGCAGATGGCATTATTTCATTCTTTTTTTATGGCTGTTATTCCATTGTATGTATATATACCACATCTTCTTTATCCATTTATCTGTCGATGGACATTTAGGTTGTTTCCATGTCTTGGCTATTGTAAATAGTGCTGCTATGAACATTGGGGTGCATGTATCTTTTCAAATTATAGTTTTCACTGGATATATGTCCAGGAGTGGGATTGCTGGATCATACGGTAACTCTATTTTTAGTTTTTTAAGGAACCTCCTTACTGTTCTCTGTAATAGAATGTCTTTTATCTACCTCTATATCCCAAAGCCTCAAACATTGCAAGTTCACAGAAAAGAGTCAGTAATTGAATGAAGGCCTGAAATAAGGCATCAGTGTTACAATCTCACCAGTGGATTCCATTTGTGGTGTTAGGTAGAATCAGAGACATTTTCTGAAGTGGTCCAAACTAGTAGCGTGTATGAAATTATAGAGAAAATGTACATTAAGAATATTCTTATGGGGCTTCCCTGGTGGCGCAGTGGTTGGGAGTCCGCCTGCTGATGCAGGGGACGTGGGTTCGTGCCCTGGTCTGGGAAGATCCCACATGCCGCGGAGCGTCTGGGCGCGTGAGTCATGGCCGCTGAGCCTGCACGCCTGCGTACCAAAAAAAAAAAAAAAAAAAAAAGAATATTCTTATGTAGCACAGATTTCTTTGAGTAGGCAGTGAAACACACACACACACACACACACACACACACACACACACACACACATATGAATAAAATCTTTACCTGTTCCTTACTTTGAACCTGACTGGCGCTTTCCAACTCTTGCTTTGAACTGGTCAAGTAATATTCTGTTCTGTGAACTTGCTGATACCTTGAACTGTTTCTTTGTTTTTCTAGTCTTCTGAATGAGCTACCATGAGATTTAGAGGGTTCTTATGAATTTTTAATCTGCTCTGATCCCCTGGGCTCTTGGCTTTTAACAGGAATGGATAGCAAACATGCATTTCTTATGATAACATTTCTTAATTTCCTTCCACTTCTTAGCCTGTCTGTTGTATAGGATAGACTTAGTGTTCTCTTCCAAAATAAACAGCCACGCAGTTCATAGCTCAAAGTTAATCAGAAACTTGTTTACCACAGGAATATATTGGGAATTAAGACAGACAAATATCAACTATAAAAATAAGAAATGGCAAGAGAGAAAGTAGGACACTAAGACACACTCAGTATGAACTTTCCACAGCAAAGAAGGGAATATTTGGGTTGTTTTAACGCTTTTAGCTGGTTGAAAAGATCTTCCCACAAATTTTTTTTTTGCTGTTTACCAGTCTTTTGATGCAATGTCACAAGAGTTTTAAAGTAAAGTATACATATTTTGGGGGATTTAAAATGTTATCAGTGATTATAGTAGAGAAAAGTACATAAAAGAATCTTATTAAAACCTACTCTGATAAGCTTTGCAAAAAAGAGTGGATGTTACTAGTAACCTAAAGGAGACATTAATTATGAATTGACTTCTTCAATAAAGTTTCAAGGCACCTATTAAAAAGCATGTTTTTTTTAAAGATCCATATACATCCTAATAAAGTAAAGCACTCCAAAACTAACTTTATACAACTGTAATTTTTTAATGTAGCAAGTGCTTGGTCTGTAGGCAAAGGTGGACCATCTGTATAATTTTGGCCATGTTGCTGTTCCTGAAATGGCAACCCTACATCCCCTCTACCACTTCTTTACAAATCCATTTCTATGCCAGCGCAGTGCAGTAGGCATTACAGTTGTCAAACTTCATCTCAAAGTATGAATAACTTATTCTTTGGATATTTACTTGAATTTGAACAAAATCTTCTTTTTTTTTTTGCGGTACGCGGGCCTCTCACTGTTGTGGCCTCTCCCGCTGCGGAGCACAGGCTCTGGATGCGCAGGCCCAGCGGCCATGGCTCACGGGCCCAGCCGCTCCGCGGCATGTGGGATCTTCCCGGACCGGGGCACGAACCCGTGTCTCCTGCATCGGCAGGCGGACTCTCAACCACTGCGCCACCAGGGAAGCCCCGAACAAAATCTTCTTAATTAAACTATTCATTCAAAAAATATTTACTGAGTGCTTACTATGTGCCAGGTACTATTCTGGCACATGGGATACATCATAAACAGAGCAAGTGTTGCTGCCTTCGTGGAGCTTATAGTCTAAATGCAGGAGACAATAAAAATAAACCTAATAAATGGCTAAAATATGAATGTTTGAAGCTGATGGGTTCAGTGAGAAAGATGATGTTTAGGATCACACAGTGTTGACTTCGGCACCAGATCCCAAGCTGACAGAAAACCTGTATGTTCTTTAAAAAAATTATTTGGGGGGGGGTATGTTAGTCTGCTAGGGTTGCCATAACAAAATACTACAGCCTAGGTGGCTTAAGCAACAGAAATTTATTTTCTCATTGTTCTTGTGGCTGGGAGTCCCAGATCAAGGTACCAGTGGGGCTGGTTTCTGGTGAGACCTTTCTTCCTGGTTTGCAGCCAGCCGCAGTCTCTCTGTGTCCTCACATTTTCCTCTGTGAATGTGTGGAAAGCTCTGGTGACTCTTCCCCTTCTCATAAAGATACTAATCCTATTGGATGAGCCCCCCCACCCCCACTTATGACCTCTTTTAACCTTAATTAAAAGGCTGATTACCTCCTTTAAGGCTCTGTCTCCAGAGTCATGTATGGGTTAGTGCTTCAGCATATGAATGTGGTCAAGGGAGTGGGAATCGATTGCACTCATAACAGATGGCATTTGTGACATGAGGGAGACTTAAGTATGCGACCTAGGGCAGAGTCCCATCTTGTTCAGGTTTAAGGGCAGTGTTGAGGTAAACTTCATTGAGAAGATGAAATTTGAGCAAAGACACGAAGGAGGTAAAGGGGTTCTCTATGTGGCTATCTGGAGAAAAAGCATTGCAAGCAAAGGGAACAGCCAGTGCAAAGGCCTTAGGACAGGAATGTATCTGGAATGGTTGGTAAACAGTAAAGATGCCAGTGTGCCTGCAGGATGGCAGAGAAGGAAGAGATGAAGTTGTGAGGAGCTGGATGGTGCAGAGTTCTGCAAGCCATTGTAAGGACTTTGGTTTTACCTGAGTGAAATGGGGAGCCATTGCAGGGTTTTGAGCAGAGGTGTGACATGGTCTGATTTACATATGCATGTAGTCACGAAATAAGTATTTTAACATATTTTGGTGAATTCAGTGTGAAATGATGCACATGTACATTAACCACATCTTTTAAAACCTTGATTTTAGAATCTCCTCTTAGATTCTAATTTTAGAGTCAAATTATCTGGAGAATTGCCCACTTACAAAGTTTTCCAGTATGCAATAAATACATAAGTAGGGCTTCCTTTTAGATCTCTTATTACTTTTCTTTATTCTTTCTTCTATTGCATGTGCTTGATTACACATTATTTTGTGTGTTCATTTGAAATATTTTAAATTAAGTTTTATCTAATATGTATACTTAATATCTACGTTCTAAGATACTCTTGCACAGAGTCAATACTATGGTAGCTTGGTTAAAATACTTTGTAACTCAGATATGAAGAGAAAAGAATAGTCACAAAAGACATTACTTTGTGCCTTTTACAAAAAAAGTAGTACTTTGAGGGCCGGTTGTGTACCATTGTCGTATAAAGTTTATTTCGTTCTCTTTGACTTTAACGAAATCATGACCATCTATTATTTTCCATTCAAGAGAAACAGAAACCGGCTTGTTACTTAACACTTCTATGGCTTATTTTTTCCATTAAAGAAAAAAAAGAGGTGGTTTTGAGAATAGTGTGTGAAAGTTGATGTATAAACAAGAGTAGGTTTGGTTATAGGTAAAACCGTGAAATATGTCAAGTTTGGCTTCCTCTGAGTTCAGGGAAATTCACCAAAGCATCTTGGGCACTTAGCACACAGTACCCAGCACATAGTAGGTGCCCATTACATATTTGTTAAGTGAATAACATCTCTTTCACTAACTTGCTGGGGACTTCGTGTGTTGCCCATCCCTGGAGTATTCCAGTTTTACAAGATTGCTGTAGGAAGTGTGCGACCTCTGCACAAACGTATGAATTGCTAATAGTTGCACTTCAGATGTCAGTGGGAGATATTTTAAAGTACAGGATCTTCCCCAGGAGCCCCTTCAAACCACATCTCTGGGCACCTGTTTACTTGGTTTGTCGTTGGGGCAGATGGAAGTTGCATTTGGTATACAGCCTTAGGATATAATATCCTGAATTATTTCTATTTCTTGATTCCTATGCAAAAATTACTGGAGTTGTTGATTCTAAAGCAGCTCCTGTCAATTAGTAAACCATTGCTTGTACAGCTGACCCTTGAACAACAGGTATGAACAGCACGGGTCCACTTACAAACAAAATTTTTTCACTAAATCTGTTTTACAGTACACCATCTGAGGTTGGTTGAATCCATAGATGGAAGGCTGATTATAAAGCCATATGCAGGATTTTTAACTAGCAGAGGGTCGGTGCCCCTAACAACTTCTCCCTTGTTCAATGGTCAGCTGTACTTTGTATTAGGTAGGACTTGAACCCCCGACCCTCAGACCTCAAAGCCCAAGAGCTTTCCCAATACCTTTGACATTCCACCGCAAGGCCAGCCTCAGTGACTGGGTGGTGACGTGAGTTGTCCTCTAAAATGCCAAACTGCCGGCATCAGTAGTCTGTCAGCCGTGTGCTGGACCTGACAGTCAATGATGCAGCTAAAACATCCTTATATGTAACCTAGGGTTCCCGCCCTCTGGAGGCACTGCTGTTATAAGACATACAACGTTGACAGTGCACGCTGCCTACAACTGTGTTTTAAAAGGGCTGAGTTGAAACATACACATTTGCGCTGAATTAATTCTAGGGTAGCTTCGTAAACCTCTTTCCGGTTTTGTAAGAAGCCTACAGTAACCTTTGTAAACTGTTTGTTTTTTTTTTTTTCCAGCCCCAAAGGAAGGGCAGGGTTTCTCGCGGGTAACCCTTTCTCCCTCTCGCGACCCCTTCCCATACTTCTTCTACCCCCATCCTCCGGAGCCACACAAGCGGGACGGGATGACAGTCGGTGTTGAACAGAGAGGACGCTGCGCATGTTTGATGCTTTTCAAACTAAGCAGGCTCACCGCAGGGGGGCGACGCAGCCTCCTCGCAAGCCGCTTGGAGAGTGAGGACGGGGAGAGCCTCCCCCGCCCTGGGAGGAACACCGCGGCCCCAGCCCAGTGGCTCGGCCCGCCCTCCTCCCTTCCTCATTGGCTCCCGTGCTCTACGTGTCACGCCTGCGACGCTGGCGCTGCCCTACCGGCGAGGAGCGGGGCTCGGGACGCATCCGGGGGGCAAGTGCGCAGGCGCAGGAGAGCAGGTCTGGGGCCGGACGGGGGGAGGGAGGGGTGGTGTTCCCGGTTTCCTGGGTTACCTGAGGGGGCGGGGGTGGGGAGTTCGCGGCGGCGGTGGCAGGGGCAGCTGCTACGACTCGGGATTTTCACGGTGAGGCGGAGCGTGCGGCGGCCAGAGAGCAGGTAAAGGCGGCCCCCGTACCCGGCGATGCCGGCAGAGGGCTAGGGGTCCCGGACCCAATAGGTGGCCTGGAGAGAAGGCGGTTGACGCGGGGGGCGGGTAGCAGTCAGCCCGGGATGGGGGTCGCGGCGGCCGGGCTGAGGGCGCGGGGGACTCGGCCCGACGCGCCGGCCCGGGGTTTCTGTCCGGCTCCGGGACGTCTCCCTGCTGTGCCCGGGCCGCCTCTGACAGCAGCTGAGCCGCAGGCAGGAGCACTGCCCGGCCTCTCCGGACCTTTGCGGTGGGCGCGTGGCCACCAGCCACTAACTTTATTTCCTGGCGCTTGGAGGGCGGAGGTCAAGCAGGCTGGCGGCGATTTGCTGCGATCTTGATTGTATTTATTATCCTGTGCCGCGGCACAGCCTGCACCCCGGCCGGGCCCACACTGGCAGGTTGACGGCTGGAGTTGACAGTTTCCGCGCCACCACCCTGCGGGTCGCTCTTTAAGATCTTGCCCGGCGGTTGCTCGCCCACCTGTCATCTCCCCCTTGCGCTTTGGTCCGCTCCTTTTCTCCTGCCTGTAACACCCCTTGCCAGCGAGAGACTCTCCAGAGGATCCTCTGAGACCTCTGCCGTCTGTCCCGGGCATCATTGGAGCCTTGGCTGAGATGCCCGTTGGCCTCTGGTGGGATTAAACTGTATGGGAAATAACCCAGGGAGACCCCGGCACCACAGTGTGGAGGCCAACGGGTTGCTTAGTGGCGGAGTGGGTAAGCTCAGAGGCTTTAAAAAACGCTTCCTAGCTCTGAGTCTTAACAGGTTAAACAAAACAAAACATTCCCTATATGCTCAGCCGACCATACACACCCAGTGATAGCACTTGGTAGTTGATGAGGTTGCTTTAAGCAGATAGAACATTTTAAGGGAGTTGAATCTCGTGTTGAATACGTCGGTGTTGAATTCAGACCAGTGTTGCCTCGAATATCGAATTCAGCTTGCACTTTCCTTAGGGATTGTTGAGCAGACTGATAGGACAGACTGAATTGGGCTGGTCTTCCTGATGATCCTTGGCTATTCTGCTCTGTTACTTTAAACTTCCATACCCAGGAACCTTATGCTAATAAAGATGTTGACTCTGAGCTTTCATTTTAGAAATGTAGTTAATTAACATGGGGGATCTGTTTTAAAGAGCTTTGCAAGTAGCCAGCAACTTTCCTTTCCGATAGCTCTTTGTTGACATCCACATTGTTACTGCAAAGATTGGAGAATTTGGAGAAGGGGGGGAGCATAAGGAGAAAATGAGTTACTATATAATTTAATTTACATGAAAACAATTTGTAAACTATAAAATTGTATATGAATATAGTAAATATTTTTTGAGCACCTGGGGTGTGCAAGACAGTTTCCTAAACAGATATATATCCCCTCCTACACGGAGCTTACATTAGTGGGGAATCGCAGATGACAAACAAAATATGTGCTATGTCAGATGGTGTTGAGGACTTTGGAGAAAAAGCAGGGAAGACGGAGAGACTTGCAGTTTTATTTTATTTTATTGAAGTATATTTTGATAGTTGATTTACAATGTTGTATTAATTTCTGCTATACAGCAACGTGATTCAGTTATATATGTACACACACACACACATTCTTTCTTTAAAATATTCTTTTCCATTGTGGTTTATCATAGGATACTAAATACATTTCTCTGTGCTATACAGTAGGACCTTGTTGTTTATCCATTCCATATAATAGCTTACATCTGCTAACCCCAGACTCCCACTCCATCCCCTCCACCTTGGCAACCACAAATCTGTCCTCTGTGAGGCTTGCAGTTTTAACTAGAGGTAGCCAGGGAAGATGACATTTGAGCCCAAGACGAAAGGGAAGTGAGAGGGTAATCCATGCACCTCTCTGAGGGAAGAGTGTTCAAGCAGAAAGAAAGGCAATGGCACAAAGCTTAGAGGCAGAAGTGGACTGGGTACGTTTGAGGACAGCAGAGAGGCTGATTTGGCTGTGGCGGAGTGAGCAAAGTAAGAGCAGCAGAAATGAAGGAGAGCGGTAAGTGAGAATGGGGAATCAGATTGTGAAAGGCCTTGGGCTTCCGCTCTGAGTGAGAAGGGGGCTCACACTTTTGAACAGAGAAGGGATATAATCAGACTTGCCTTTTAAAAGGGTCACTCTGGTGGCTGGATGGAGAATAGATTTTGTCTGGGGTAGGGTGAGGGGTTGGGCAGAAGCAGGGATATCAATTCCAGGACACTTGCCATAATCCAGGCCAGGGAGGATGTACCTTGGACCAGAGAGGAATTGGTGGAGTGGATGATTTCTGGACAAATTGAGGGTAGGGTCAACAGGAGACTTAAAGGGCACCAGAATTTTTGTCCTGAGCAAGTAGAAAGATGGAGTAGACATATACCGAGATGAGGTTTATGAGAACAGCAGTTTGGTGGGGAGAAGGTTAGGAGTTGGTTAGAAAATAATGAAATTAGACTCCAAGTGGAGATTAGTAGTGGTAGACACTAGTGACTTTGTATTGAAGACATTTTTTATGTTATCCTGACTGTAACAGGGGTTTAATATTTTCGACCATGAACTCCCAACTTTTTTTCACGCTCATTTTCTTTTTAGCCATTTGGACCAGCCTAATCATTTTTTTCACCAAATGTAGCTTTGCTTCTATTTGCTTGCACTTAGAGCATCTGTTTGTTAGTTTCATTTGCAGAGAAAGCCATATAATCCAGAATTTCAGAGTGTTGTATCTAACTTGAACACCTTCATCTGATTAATCTTTTTCTCAATTATATTTAGATGCCTGGCTTAAGCTCAAGAACTTTTTTATAAGCCTCAGAAATCTTGTTATCAAATGTGGCTTCACTTGGCCATTTGCAAAATTACAATGGTAATGACCTATATTTTTAATACTTTAGTAATAGTCAGTAATATACAGGGATTATCCTAATTCTTCTGTTTCATTAAAGATGGCTTGAAATAAATGGGCCATCACATGTTAAATGGAGATCTTTTTCATCAAATTATGCAGTATTTGGAGCAATAGAATTTGACCTGTAAAACTTGTATGAAAAATATATCAAGCTCTTAGAATTTAAGGCTGCCCCTTACATTTTAAGAAACCGGGTAATACGCTAATATTTTTAAATGGATTTTTAACCTAAATGTGTCATGAAAGTATATAAAAATCTGTTAGATAAATAGCTATAAACCGATCTTAGAGTTAATAGGGATGCTATGTTCTCTTTGATACTATGTTCTTTTGCTGTTGCTTCTCAGCGGTGTTTGTCCTGTGCCTCTTAATTCTCCTGACTTTGTTTTACAGTAATTGAGATATTTGGAAATTTTGAATGCTCTCCAAATCTAACTTCTGGGAAGAAGAAAACAAAAACAAAGAAAAATCTTATCCAATAATAGGAAAGAGTAATGCTTAGAGTGTAATCATCTTAATTAGCCAAGAAAGGAATCAAACAATTTTCCAAAGGACTAGTCATTATTCCATTCAAATGTGATTCTTTGAAGTTGAAACTCAAGATAGACCAGGAAATAAGAGAACTTCTAGCCACTTGAGAAGAGTGGAAGAAATAGATGAATGATAAGGTAGAGTACTACACATACTTCTACAACTACTGCCACTTGTCTTTAAAAAGTAAAGAGAATAGAAGATTTTTGCCAGAAACCTGAAGAATTGCATATTTTAAATTAAAAAATGTGTGGGGAGGTGAAGCCCAGAAGCTATACATTAAACATCTTGACACTGACTGATTCCTAGAAAAATTGTAGACCAGATTGCCAGACAGATGCTTTGTGATTTGTGATTAGAAAAAAAAGCACTGATTACTAAGATGCAGAGTTGGTTTTTAAAGAACACGTCATATTACGTTAACCTCATGCTCACTTTACCAAAGAGATAATAATATTAAATAATCTTTGTAAGCACCTCACATCTTAGAGTGCATTCCCATTTATCATCTCATTTAACCCTCAACGTCATCCCCCCTGTGAATTACTGTTAGGTGAGGAGGGCCGCAACAGTAAGAGTCCTGGAGAGACACAAAAGGGACAGATATGGGAGATTTTAGAAAGGACTTGCTTAGATATGGGGGAAAGTTGAGGGAGGAATCAAAGTGGGCTTTAAGGATTCTAGATTGTCTGGGGGAATGGTGCTGCTGGTAATTGATCTTAATTCTAAAAATACAAATGGGGCTTCCGTGGTGGCGCAGTAGTTAAGAATCCGCCTGACAATGCAGGGGACACGGGTTTGAGCCCTGGTCCGAGAAGGTCCCACGTGCCGAGGTGCAACTAAGCCCGTGCACCACAACTACTGAGCCTGCGCCCTAGAGCCCACGAGCCACAACTGCTGAGCCTGTGTGCCATAACTACTGAAGCCTGCGCGCCTAGAGCCCGTGCTCCGCAGCAAGAGAAGCCACCACAGTGAGAAGCCCGAGCACCACAACGAAGAGTAGCCCCCGCTCACCGCAACTAGAGAAAAGCCCACGCGCAGCAACAAAGACCCAATGCAGCCAAAAATAAATAAATCAATAGATAAATTCATAAAAATAAATAAATAAAATTACAAGTGGAGGAGTAGATGGGGAGACGTGAAATTCATCAGCGCACATCAGTTTGGTGGAAGTAGCTGTTTTCTTTCTTGGAACTGAATCTGGAATGAGTTATTATGTTAAAATTAAATATGTTAATTAATTAATTAATATGTTAAAATTAAAAATTTTAACATATGTAGGTCTGGCGCTCAGGAGAGAAGTCTGAACCAAATAAAAAAAGTCTTCATTCAGTAAATATATTCTTTCAAATACTTTGATAAAGAAGGGAGGACAGTGGGTAGAAGCTTGAGTGGGGAGGTGTGATCAGGGAAGGTTTTTCTTTAAAAATGGAAGAGATAAGGATACTTTAGTGGACTGAAGGAAGGGGGCCATTGAAGAGGTGAGAAAATTGAAGTCACAAGAGAAGGAAGGTAATTAGACATAATCTCAGAGGCAGTGGAAGGATTGGGAACAGGAGCACAGGTGAAAGGGTTATCCTGAAGAAAAGCAGTGATGCATATTCCTTTACAAAAAAGACAAGGAACTAGGGAGTAGATACAGAGACACATTTATAGATAAGTATCCAGGATAGCATCAGTTGTCTCTCTGAAGCAAGGTTATCTGCTGAGATTGAGAAGGAAGAGCGTGGATCCGTGTAATTTTGAGGGGAAAAGAAAATTTACCATTGTGATTGGAAAACGGCCTTGACCCAGGGACCAGTGATCTAATTGCTGATACTGTTTAACACCCCTGCAATCACAAATGTAGGAAGAGGCTGTCAGTGCTGAAGCAGTCTTCTCCAGCAGCTCCCCATAATAGAGCAGAAGGCAAATGGGCTGAACCTGGAAGGGGACTGGAAGGGAAGGTATGATGGAGGACTTGGGCTGGGGTGCTGTGAATCCCGGGGACTGCGGGTGGTAGTGAGGTGGTCGACTGAAGGGCCGAACCTTAGGTATCCTGCTTGATTAAGGGAGGAAGCGGGGCCAAGCCAGGGCTGATGAATGTGGAGAAGGAAGAGGGTGAGGAATCCCAGTGAGTAAGCTGTAGGATCAATGGAAGTGGAGGAGAACTAGAGACAGAAAAATGTGATGTGAGAGTCCTAAATTTAAGATTCTGGAGTTGGAGCTACGGGAGCGGAATGCTTCCTGTAGGTGATCACACTTATTTTTCACAACCATCCTGTGAGGTACACATGAGGAGCTCCATGTTACAAATGAGGAAACTGGGGCTCAGTGAGGTTCAGTAATTCTCCCCAAGGCACACAGGAAGTACCTGAGTCTTTCTAGCCCCATAGCCCTTATGCCCAGCTATTGAAACCATGCTGGCCTTCTGCAAAGTAGGGGTCACTGAAGGAAAGGAAGTCAAAATGCTCTAAATCCTAGTGTGTTGGCATTAATTTTTCTTGTGGATAGTGAAGCCCCCAGAATAACAGATCTTGTGTGCAGAGGAAGATAGGAGTTGTATGACAAAATTCTCAGTAAATGGAGATGAATGACTCAAAGGTCAGTCGTGTTAACTTTAAATATGGTTATAATATAGCATTAAAAGTGGATGAAATGGGATAATAATAATGTGCAAATCACCTTGGGAAACGAGGATAGTGTTGACTTGTCCTCTGGCCTGGGATCTGGGTGTGTATAGGGGTCTATTAAGAGGAGGAGATGAAGTGATCTTCCTGTGTGAAGGTAGAGGATATAGGGAAGTTTCTTAGCAACAGAACTAGGGATCCTAATGGTAAGGGAGTAAAGAATTCAGGGGTGGGGGGGACTCATCTAGCTGTGCATGAAAAATCAGAAAGGATGGCTGCAGGTAGGGTGATTATATAATGTAATGACCAAGCAGGTGTTATTTTGAAAATGAAAAGAATGTCATTAATAATTACTCTGGGACAAGAAGCATAAACTAGGACTGTCCTGGGCAAATAGAGATGTTTAATCATATCAATCATGGGTAACCAGAGGACCTGTCACCCTGGAAAGGGGTTGTGCATGTTGAGAAGGAATGAATTGAGCCTTAACTTTGAGGGATGTGAATGGAGCTTACTAGCCTAAGATTATTCTCTAGCCCCATAATACTGCTCCAAAATGCTCTGGGCATGCCTTGTTCTATAAGGGTCTGATGGAAGTTATGAATTCATCTCTAGATGAAAATTTGGAGGCCATTAATATATAGATGGTACCTGAAACCTTAGAAGTAGATGATGTCATCACAGAACACAAAGGGAAGTGAGGCAGAGGGGAAAATGCAGAGGCTCACCTAGAGGAAGGAGCTGGCAAAGAAGCATCCAGCCAAGGAGACAGAAGGAGTTGTCAGAGGGACAGGAGGAAAACCAAAAGAGATTTGGCATCTTCCAAGTCAAGAGAGAAGAGAGATTTAAGAAGTGAGTGATTGGGACTTCCCTGGTGGTCCAGTGGGTAAGACTCTGTGTTTGGAATCGGGATCTTATTCCCTAGGAATTGGAGTGTCATTTATGATTTTTAAGGAATGTGGCTGACATTTTTAGCAGTTGTAGAATTTGAAGTGAATGGAAAATAGACCAGACAGGGTGACCAAATAAGAGGTTGCTGGTATGGCAAGTGAGAGAGATGAGGGCCGGAGAATGCTTAAGCGTAAGTTTAGAGGGGAAGGACAAGACTCAAGATGATGATCATAATAGCTACTAATTATTGATCTTCCGACAATCTGCCGGGCCCAGCGCTGTCTCATTTAGTTTTAATATTCACAACAACTGAGGTGCCCTTAGGAACTCAGTTTTATAGATAAGAAACTGAGACTTAGAGGAAGTCGAGTACCCAGGGTCATAGAGATAGCAAGTAACAGATGCAGAGGTGAGCCAGCCAGCTGTCAAGGGGAAAAATTGACTGGGCCCCGGATGAAGTGCTGTTCTGCTTTTGTTTTTTTCTTTTTCCCGGAGTGACTGGGTAGAGGCCATGAACTGAAATAGGAATGAGGAAGGAGGAGCTGGATTGATGGAGGTAGGAGTCACTGTTTTGGAGAATAGACGTTTGTATACAGAGTACAGAGAGATGGCCTGGGTCTGAATCCTGCCTCTGACACTTGAAGCTCTGTGACCTTGAGCAGTTATCTAACCTCATGTGCTTCAGTTTCCAACACGTGACAGGTAGGGATACATCAATATTTGTACTTCAGAGATAGTTATGAGGATTAAACCAGCCACTCTAGGAGGGTGCTTACAGAAGTGCCTGCTGTGTGGTAGTTAATCTTGGTAGGTGTTAGGTGTATCATCATTATCATTCTGTGAATATCTAGAGATCTGTTATGAAGATGGATGAACTATTCAGTATAAAACTTCTAACACAGTTCCTTCTAGTAGGGATGTAAAGCCAGGGGAGATGCTTTACCTGGATGGGCCTTCAGAGTTCCTTTTAGTGCAGCCTTGCTATAACCACAATGTCTCAGAATTTCCATTCTTTTATGGTGCTCAGGACTAAACACAGGTTCTTCTATCTGGTTGCCCAATTTGTTTGGTTTAGAGAAAATGAACTGCTTGTTGAAGGGTTTAAGTTTGATACGTTTTGGTGTGACTTCCTCAGAATTTCTTTTAAAATTCTGCCTTGCTACACTGTGCCTGGGTTTTCTTTACTTCCTGGCCAGTTTTGTCATACAAGGAGCCAGGATGACCTCTCCTCTCTGGGCCAATCACAGGTTTCAAAGCAGCTGTGAAGGAAAGCAAGAACCAAGACTTCACCGGTTTGGGGAAGGGGAGGGAAACAGGCAGTGGTATTTGTTGGCTCCCTGAAATGTGAAAAAAAATAGTATGTACACTTTTCTGGAGCCATTGCTTTCTTAGATTTTGACCCTTCCCCCGCCAGATCATTTTATTGAGTTTTATTTGAACAGCTTACACAATTCTACGTAATTTGAAAATATTTCATTCAACACATTTTTGTACGTTGACTTAGCCTAAATGCATAATACAGAATAAAAGTAGGAACAGTATAAACATTTTCTTCCACATTTACTAGTTACGGAGTATTATGGTCCTATATATATATTTTTAAGCTTCTCGAAACATTTTTAAATTTTCTGCTTTTCCCACCAAGACCTAAGTTGTACAAACAGATGTAAAATTCTGAACCATCAGGGCATGAAGCGTGACCTCATGTGTTCCAAGTCCTTTCCACGTGTTTTCAAGTTGTGTCCCAGCCGGTGCATTGCTTTCTTCCATGACATATCAGCCATAGGCAGCAAGAGTGCTTGGAGGTGTTGGGACAGTGGGGAAGGCACGTGTGCCAGGAGCAGCGAGCTCCCACACCAGCCGAGAGCACTTCAGAAAAAGCCTCAGCAGGTGGGTGCACAGAGAAGGAAGGTCACGGATGTTCCAGCTTTCTTGCACTCGGCTGGCAGGCCTGGGCTACTTTCTAAGGTGAGAAATACCTAGGGGCTCCCAAGGAAAATGAGCAGTTAAGAATCATTCACAACCAGGCAGTGGTTTCAAGTGAGATTAAAAGTTCTCTAACTATCATTTTCTATTGGAGAATGGAGGAGCAAAATCAAGAAGAGGGTTGAATCACCTTTCATTCTTCCATTTTCGTCATTCATTTGATGGTTCTTGGCTTTGATACAGCAGAAATAAAAACAAAAAGGCTTCAAACCAACCTATCACCTGGGTCCAGGCTACTGCATACAAGACTCTCCCAAGGACTGAGATAAAAGAACTTTTTCCCCCAAGCCCTGAAGAAGTCCTGTTTTGATTAGGGAAATTTGTTGAAAGCTACAGCTAGCTGAGAAGCCATTGGCAACAGAGACAGAAAGCAGTGCACATATACTTATTCCATTGAATTGTAAGCTGACAAGGTACAGAGAATAAAAATCCTACTGTTTATGTAATAGAACCGTATTAAGTGGTTTTAGGAAGGGACTAGAACTTAGGTAGCAATCTACCTTCCAGAGATTCCTGGGCATTCGTCATTCGTGCATTCATTTCTGGCAGAGTCCAGTTGGACACAGCCTTTCTCCTCATCCCGCCCTAGACCCTTTGGGATAGACTGCATCAAACATTCTGTACTGCGAAGTCCCTTTAGAGTTTATATGAAAAGCCAAACCTAAAGAGAAAAGAACCCTTACACCTTCTCTCCACTCAAGTATCAGTGTGAAGAAAACTCAGACAGCTTAGAATATACCAAATAACATACCAAAGAAGGGAGTATGTCTTGGCAAACCCAAATGACCAGTCCCCTGTCCCCCTCCCACGGTGCACCTCACCACACTGTCGTTATTTTCTTATCCTCGGTGGCTTGCTTGATGGCCGCCTGTAGTCCTATGTTTTTAATATGGAATACCTAGGTCAGAGCCAACCTTTACCCCTCTTATGTTGCAATCCTGGTTAGAGCTGAAGGTGTTACTTTTTGTTAAAATGTAAATACTTCTTTCTAGGAGGAGCAGAATTTTCTTTTTTTCAGGTCACTTCTTGATGTAAATGAGAAATGGGGAAACATATGGAAAAAGATAATATGAACCTGTAGAAGAGTAGGGTGGCAGGATATATTGCCTGGAGGACAGACAGACAGGCAGGGTTACTGCCAATTACAGTTGCACTTAGTGCCAGACCTAATCACTAAAATGCTCTGACAGGCAGCATTCTAAAAGACATAGTTGGGCTGTGAGAAGTCTCTCAAAAATTTCATGCAGTATTAGGAAGAACATTGGACAGGATCTGAAGACCCAGGTGTGAAGCCCTGTGACTTTTGGGAAATCTTAACCTCCATCTGCCTTAGGGTTCTTATAGATATAATTCTGAGGAGGTACTAAGATCATTTAACTCTCTGTGTGTTGATTCGCTAGTAGATTTTCATTCTCAAATAATTCAAAAAATGTAAGCTCCATGGCAGTTTTCCTTTACTGGCAGTCCACTTGTTACTTACTTCAGTGTTAGTTGAAAAAACTTTAAGGATGGCAGTTACTTCTTATAAAATGGTTGTGTTCCAAAGGTTCATGTCTAAGATAGTTATTCAGACTGTAAACGATTTGCCTTTATAGAAAATGTTATATGAGGTATTTATATCCATAAGGCTGTTTAATCTACAGAATACCTGAAGGTGGCGTTGTGAAAGAACCCCAGGAAGAAGGACCTTGGGGAGGTGCTGCGATTACCTCATCAAGCTTAACTGGTCTACTGTTTGCCTCACATGCTGCTACCCTACTTCCGGAGCCCTTTCCCCAGACCGTCAGAGAGCCACCTCAGATGGCTTGGCGGTGCGGGAACACCTTCTCACCTTGCCTGACAGGGTACGGGGGGTGGGGGTGGGTGCAGCCAGGTGTGTTGCTAGCAGTCCAAATTGGAACTGTCAGTTCAGTTCCCCAGGGGGTCTGGGGGAGTTACTCAGACTCTGTAGAGCCTGGCAGAGTTCAAAGCCTTAATGACATATTTTTCATGATACCACATTAGTATCTAAGGAGCTGGAGGCCACAGTCCAAACTTCATAAGGATGTGTGCGTGACATCCTGACTTCCAATCAGATATTCTTTAAAGCAGAATTCAGAAAATCAAGTTCAGTGTTTGTCAAAAAGGGCCTGAGCTCTAAACAACTGCTATACTCTAGAACGACTGTTATAATTCCTGTTGAAGTTATTGATTAAATGGAAGTTGAACATCCTCCTCAAGTATGGTGAATTATCAGTAATTACGGGATTGTGCGAAAAAGATTTATCGCATTGCTAAAGTGGTTTTTAACAGATCTCTGATTCAGCTATTTAATTTAGAGCTTTGTTAAAGTGTCACATCCTTTCCTAACTCTCATTTTATTTTATTTATTTTTTTGATGTGGACCATTTTGAAAGTCTTTATTGAATTGGTTACAATATTGCTTCTGTTTCATGTTTCTTTTGGCCCCAAGGCACGTGGGATCTTAGCTCCCCAACCAGGGATCAAATCCGCACCCCCTGCATTGGAAGGCGAAGTCTTTAACCACTGGACCGCCAGGGAAGTCCCCCCCTAACTCTCATTTTAAATTTCAAGAATTTTATAAAAATAAGCCCGCAAAATATATTTTAATTTTTCATATTCAATGACTATCAAATTTTACTTCAATTTTCTCAAGAGAATATTTATTATCTACTATAACATAGGTTGTAAAGATGCTTATATTAATAAAAATATACATAATGGATAAGCAACAAGGATATATTGTACAGCACAGGAAAATATAGCCATTATTTTGTAATAACTTTAAATGGAGAATAATATATAAAAATATTAAATCACTTTGCTGCACACCTGAAACTAATATAATGTTGTAACTCAACTGTACTTCAATTAAAAAAAAGAAAAGCTACTTGCAAGAAGAAAAAGAATTGTGGTATGTGAATAGTATCCTAATAAACTTTCTGTCTTAAGTCTGTAGTTGGGAATCATTCTGATGCTTATTACTTAACATATGTAGTATGACCAAAAATTTACAGGGTAAAGCCTAGATTAACAGACATTTGCTTGCTTAGATGTTGTATAATTTAATTCAACCGGTATGCCTTAACTAGCTTATTCCTTAAAGAGAATTCTGTTAATCTGAACAAGCTCCGTTCGTAGTATCTTCTCCCCTCTCCCACACAAGTTTCCTGTATTTCAAACATATGGCTCTGTGTCGTGGTTACAAAAGTGTGTAGAGAGAGATTTTTAAATCTTGTTTCCTGGTATACAGATTGCAAACTAGTGGACTTGAGTAAAGGTTCTGGGTAACATTTAGAGATAGCATTTGGTGTTAAGGAAAATTCTTTGCCCACTGTCTAATTTTTAATTGACCTGACAGAAGAAGGGCTGTGTCTTCTAAACTTGGGTTATTTTAGTTCTAGTTAATTAGCTCCAAAAATATCGTATAACTCCCAAGACAACTGTCACGGGATCTTGAACCCATGACAGTTTTTGGCTTCAGTTTTTGTCACCTATAGAATGTGGGGTTGGAGAATATGGTGTCTAAAGTTTCTGCCATTGTGCAAATGTACGCTTCTAACTTATTCATGTTTATTCCTTTATTCGTGTCATTTATGAAATTGTATAGTGTTATCATTTTTCTCCTCCTAAGTTTTTTTGATTTTTAGTAATGTGTTGCAAAGAATGTGTGAGATCTTTGGGAAAGTCATTAATTAGTCTCTAATCAATATATATTGAACTCTGGAGAGATGGGATTTAGCATAGCTAAGAGTCCATATGAACCAACCCTTATTTTCATGAAGGCTGCTTCAAATCATAACAGATTCTGATTCAGCAGAATTCATTGAGTACTAATTATTCTGTGCATTATTTTGTTTAAGCCTCACAATAATCCTGTGATTTGTAGTACTCTCCTCCTTTTTGGTACGTAGTCCATTTCTGAAAAATATTCTTTCTAATGGTAATTTCTCTAATACAGTTGTAATTAACAGATTTAGGCAAGTACATAGTATTATTTTAAAGGACAGTTTACCAGGGATTCCCTGGTGGCGCAGTGGTTGAGAGTCCGCCTGCCGATGCATGGTACACGGGTTCGTGCCCCAGTCCGGGAGGATCCCACATGCCGCGGAGCGGCTGGGCCCGTGGTCCGCAACGGGAGAGGCCGCAGCGATGGGGGGTCCCGCATACCGCAAAAAAAAAAAAAAAAAAGACAATTTACCAGGATTTTTGGCATTTGATGAAAGATTAGGAATTGAGTCCTTCAGGTGGCACTGTTTGATGAGAAAAAAATACGCTTTTTAATCAGGCTATAAGAATAAACTTCATTGTTATCTTTTTTTCTTGTCTTTTTCCTCTTCTTGTTTTGTGTAGAAGTCACAAGGTAAGGAAAAGATTAAAAAAATGCAGGTACCCTCTGCTTTTATTTTCAGTGTTTACTTGGAAACTACATCATCATAAAGCAGAACATTTCCATGCTAACTGGTCTAGGAGGAAAGGTTGTAGTGATCTTTTCTTCCTCCAGATGGCACTCTCTGTTGGAACATGTTCAGCTAGCGCCAAGCATTTAAAATAGAACTACATACAACATATTCCAAGAATGTTTACTGATATCATATAAACTCCGAAGATCCACATAGCAACTCTATGGGATAGACATTTTATGGAAAAGGAAGCCAAACTCCACCCACCTCTCTGTGACTAGCAAGTAATTGCTTGATTCTAAATCTGCTGCCTTTGTTTTCACCATTGTCACAGTGCTGACAATCTGACTATTCAGAACAGATTCAGAAACTAACAAAAATAGAATGAGTAATCGGACTCGTAAATATTTATTGAATAAGTAATAAATATTGGTTGAATTAATGAATGAATTAGTGAAAAAGTGAACTGTAGCAAAATGGACTCCACCCTTATCACCATGGCCACTTGTTATTTGACAGTTCTTGAGAAGGAAACTTGGTGACCTTTGGAGTACTTCTTGCCATATTGTTGAGCTTGAGATTTGTTTTTAAATTTTATTTATTTAAGGCGTTGTTGGGTCTTTGTTGCGCGCGGGCTTTTCTCTAGTTGCAGCGAGCGGGGGCTACTCTGCGTTGCGGTGTGCGGGCTTCTCATGGCGGTGGCTTCTCTTGTTGCAGAGCACGGGCTCTAGGCGCGCGGGCTTCAGTAGTTGTGGCTCACGGGCTCTAGAGCGCAGGCTCAGTAGTTGTGGCGCACGGGCTTAGTTGCTCCACGGCATGTGGGGTCTTCCCAGACCAGGGATTGAACCCGTGTTCAGTGGCCGGCGGATTCTTAACCACTGCGCCACGAGGGAAGTCCTGTTGAGCTTGAGATTTTATCTTCAGTGGTAAATGTAATATCATTGGTTGCACTGATTAAAACACAGAAGTGACAAGGTCTTTTCAAATGCCGAAAGGTGAAGAATGTATGTAGTAATGGCTTGGTGTAGGGGCAGGTGTAGTCATTCTATATGTCAAGAAAATAAATGAAAATGCACAAGACTGAGGGTGAAAGCTTAATTCTGTGATCTTTTGGATCATAGGTTGTGGAAATTCATCACAGAAGCAGATCAGAGCTAAAATATCAAAGTCAGCTATCCAAATGTCTGTGGGAAGACTCGTTCAATAAGGCAAAACTTACGTTGTTGACCATTTCATTAACAGAAGGTAAAGGAAATAATCGGGGAGCTTATACTCTGAGCCTAATTTTGACCCACAGTGAGGGCTTAGTTAGACAGTGAACATAATGGGAATCCTGAGAGAAAAGTCATGTCATTCATTCAACAAATTCCACAAATGATGGCCTTCTCTGTGCCACGTACTGTTCTAGATGCTGTAGATTTAGCAGTAAATGCAACAGAAAAATTCCCTGTCATCAAGGAGCTTTCAAGAGCTTATAGTGATCTGTTGTCCAGAAAACTAGCTTCATGGTTACTTAGCCACAGTGACCTTTCACTTCACCTCAGACACGGACTTGCAGGGTCACACTCTGGATGTTGTCATCATCTGGAACTGCTTGCTTCAAAAATCTGCGAATTCCAGTATCTTCCATAGCACATTCTCTGTCCTTCTGTCTCATAGGGATTGATTACCTGTGTGTCAACATTTGCCTGGCATCTTTCTCTTCCCTACCCAGCCTGTACACATTTTGACCATATGTATTGATCTTTCCCCTGTACCCCTGATTCCCTTCCACTTATGCTTCTGCTGCCCCCACCCACCAAAACCCTCACTTCAGGACCAGTGATCCAATCCGTATTCTCTCCTGTTAGATCCGAGCAGCTGAACGCTGCTGGAGAATCTCAAACAGCTGAGGAAATTGACGCCATCAGAAGTTCACGTTTACAAGCACATCAGTAAATCCTTTTATTTATCCTTGGTCACTATTCTCTCCATCCCTGTTTTCCTGCTGCTCGTTTTGCTGTTTGATACCAAACTTATTGTCATTCTTCCAAGGACTTGACTTGAGCCTCTCTTCCTGTCTGTAATGCCTTTCTTCTCTCATTTTCTCCCTTTACCTGTTCTACTTTTTCTTGAAGATTACCTCCTTCATGATGCTTCCCTGGCTCTCAAATTGGGCTCAGCGCTCCTGTTCAGTGCACAGTGCCCTGTGCCACCTTCCTGTGATCTTCCTGAGGGGCAGGGGCCGGGGCTGCTTTCACAGTCTGTGCTCTTAGTGCCCGGCGCAAAGGGAGTGCTTGGTAAGTGGTAGCTAAGTGAATACGTAATAAACAGGAAGAAGAATATGAAGCGAAGCCGAAATATAGAGAATTGGAAATACCGAGTTCCTAAGTGTCAGAGACAAGATAGGTAAGGTGCCATGGACACAGCTTCTAGAAGGGAAGGTGGTTGTAAGATGGCCATAGACTGGTCTTTGTGGAACAATTGGAAATAATATGTGAAGAAAGGTAGAGGTAAAGTCGCCAAATGAACTCAGATTTTAAAACAACGTGCAGAAGAAGGATATGAAACAAATAACAGAAACAAAATGATTTGTACATAAAAGAGGAACACAAACCTCTGAAAATAATGAGCTGAGGTTTTGAAAAAAGTTAAGGCTGACCTTTTTACATTTTATATATAGAAGATGAAAACAACAGGCAAATAATAGATTCTTCTTTGAAACAAACTGACCCTATAATCAGATACAGAGAGTAAATGAAACGTCGTCTCAACTTCTGTTTTCTTTCTGTCTTCTCTGACACGAAGAACAATCTATACACAGACTAATAAGCATAGAAGTAAGAATAATAATAGAAAATTTAAGCCCAAGAGTGAGGAGGAGATTGTATCAGAATCTCTGGTTGCTCTAAATGAATTCACATCTCAGGTTCAGGTTCTGAGAAAATTTGTTCGTGTCATTGCTGAACTGGTAATCTTTGAGTTATTGTGGTAAATTTGAGAAGACTGTGGAGGAATAAAGTTCCAAAATGATAAAGAATGAGATTCCATAGATTTTAGTGAGTTTGAAGTTACCTTCACAAAAGATTCTAGCGATCATTTTAAAAGATTTGCAAACGTTTACAGAAGGACTAGATGGGCAGTAAAGGTTAAGGGGATTCTCTAAAACTAATTCATGCCGATCACCCAGTTTCTGCTTTTGCTGGGGATGTACAGATACACATCAGGAGAATGCTGCAACTGTAACATGCATAGATTTCCGTGAAGTGTTTGACATCATCTGTTCTATCATTCTGTTCTTGGGGACACGATGGAGAGTGGGGCTGTAGTATGGGTACAGTTACTGAACAGCAGAACTTGATCTTAGTTACTAACTGGCAGCCGTGTGGAAAATCTCTTAGGGGCTGCAGTTTTGACCCTGTTCTACTCATCAGCTTAAAACACCTCCCACTTCTGACTCTCAGCTGGTAAACTTGTGGTTTATTTCACTGAGAAGATAGACGCCTCCAAATCTCGGTCCTCCCACGGCCAGATACACGAGTCTTCCTGCATCTGTACTCATGAACTCTGTCATGCTTCTTACTCCATCGGATGAACTGTCACTGTTCCTTCCACTTGCACGTTGGATCCTCTTCATTTTGCCTCCTCATTGGCCCTGATATTATCTCCTCTCATTCTAGTTTTTCATCTATTTTCCTTTCTCTGTTGGAGAAACATGCTGCACAAACATGCTATGATATCTCAGCTTACAAACATGCTCTTATATCTTGTTTTCTTAAAAAAAAGAAAAAGCCAACAACAACTCCCCTATCCAATGTCCCTTTCAAGCTACCACCCATTTCCTTGCTACCCTTTTAGGCAGAGCTTCTCTAGGGAGTTTTCTAAACCCCTTGCCTCCATTTCCTCACCACTCTTTGAGACTCCACTGAGGCCACTCTTTGACACGGTCGTCTGTAACTTCAGTGTTGCTAAATCCAGCGGTCAGTTCCCAGTTTCCATCTTACTTAACCTCTCAGCGATATTTGACACAGTTGATCAATCTTTCCGGTTTCAAGTTTTCCTCCCCTGGTTTCTGGGAAGGACCACTCCTGATTTTTTTTTCCCACCTCACATGTTATTTCTTCCTGGTCTCCTATGCTGGAACCTCCCTAAGTCAGTGGTGTGAACCCCAGGGCTCAGTCCTAGAACCTCTTCTCTGCCCCACTTACGCTCATTCTCTGGGTCCCCACTGTTCAATACTGTAGCCACTAGGCACAGTCCCCATCGTTGCAGAAAGTCCTGCCAGACAGCACTGCTCGGGGTTGTTTCATCTATCTGGCCTCATTAAACGGCATCTATATGCTGATAACTCCCAAACCAACTCACCAGTCCTGGCCTCCCACCTGAACTCCAGTTGGGTATATCCAGCTGCCTGCTTAGTATCCTTTACTTGCTTCCTGAGAGACCTGTCAAACTTGACATAGCTAAAGGCAAGCTTTATTTTCCCTCCCAACTAGTCTTACCTATCCGTGAATTGCGCTATTCCTCTCGCAACCTAAAAAAAAACCGTGTAGTCTCTTTTTTTCGGGGGGGGGGTGGGCAAGGAAAGGAGGGTGGGCAGGAAGGAGGCTTCCATTCCTCACGAGAGACAGTTCCAGAGGAACACTCCTGTTTCTTCTTTCTACATCTTACTTCAGTCCCTGAGAAGTAGGAGCGAGAGACTTTTCTCACTTTTGTGGTAATGTTTAACTTCTCTCTTTCTTCTCTTCACTCAGTATCCAGTGCATCAAACATACACTAATCTCAGAGCCCTGGAATACTCTTTCCCCGGATACTCACATGGGCTGTTTTCTTACTTCATTCAGGGTTTTGCTCGGATATCACGTCTTCAGACATTCCTTGCCAGCCCTATCTGAAGTAGCGTTCCTGTCACTCTGTACCCTTATTCTGTTTTACTTTGTTTTCATAGCATTTAGTACTACTACCTGACATTACAATAGGTTTATTTTTTCTGTCTCTACCCCACTAGAATCCATGAGAGTGGGGATTTTATTTTTGCTCTATAGTCAGTGTCAAAAATAGTAGCTGGCGCATAATGAATGCTCAATAAATATTTGTTTAATTAAGTGCATATTGATGAAATTTCTGATGACATAAAACTAGGGGGTATAGCTAATACATTGTCAGGTTTGGTTTTGTTTTGTCTTGGGCATTTATATTTTACACTGTACCTGTCACTGAATTAGAGAAAGTGAAACCTGCTATTTTTCTGTGAAGGTCATTTATATGATTAGAGGCATTTTGTTATTATGCTTTTCATTTATGGTAAATTTTAAGAATATAAAAATTCTAGTAATATTGTTGGGAGCAAGTCTTATTTATTATGTCACTATAACAATAGTTGTATTAGAAGGTGAAAATTGTAATGATGATGAATTTACAATTTGGCATGGTAGTTATAAAGTGCAAAAAGTAATGAGACAGGGTTCCTGGCCTTCAGGAACTCATGACCTAGGAGGTAAGACAGTCAGATAGATAAGTAGCTACAGGGTGTCCATGTAGTTTGGAAACAGGGGCAAAAATATATAATGTCCTAAGCACATCTTCAATTTATTTTTTTAAAAACCCTGTATTTTCAGACTTTATGGACACCCAGCATAATATAGGGTGATAAAAGTTAGAAGACAGCTGTGAATAAAGAGTGACGGCAGCGTGAATGAGGACACAGCTGATCGTGCTGGCAAATGGGTTATGATCTCGGATGGAGGGAGACTCCATGGATATCCAAGCTGGGCTGTGTAAATTATGGAGATAAAGAAGCCATGTCAGTTTAAGAGCATTAGAAAAATCCCTCAGCTCGGCCTAGAAATGTCCCTGGGTAAGAGAGAGAGACAGATGGATCCAGCTGTCTGTCAGCTTTCACTGCTAATGGCCAGGCTGAGTGAGCTGGAATCGTTTTAGTATCGTGAGATAAATGGCTCCACTTGTAGTAGGCCAAGCTAGAGGGTGCCGGTAGTCGGCTCAATTCATGCAAGACCTCCTCATGCTCGTGATTTGATTGATCATTTCCCCGCCCAAATTTTAGAGTTAAAACTACAGGGATGGGCTTCCCTGGTGGCGCAGTGGTTGAGAGCCTGCCTGCCGATGCAGGGGACACGGGTTCGTGTCCCGGTCCGGGAGGATCCCACGTGCCGCGGAGCGGCTGGGCCCTTGAGCCATGGCCGCTGAGCCTGAGCGTCCGGAGCCTGTGCTCCGCAACGGGAGAGGCCACAGCAGTGAGAGGCCCGCGTACCGAAAACAAAAACAAAAACAAAAAAACCTACAGGGATGATGCAGTAGGAGCAGGTCTGGAAGGTGTTTTGAGACTCCATCCCAGGGCTGTTTAGTTTGGTTGAGCAGTTGATGCATTGGTGCTTGGCCAGTGGAGTGGGCGAGTAGGACTGAAATCTAGCCTGTGCTTTGATAGCTGTGTGCCATGGGCTGCATCAGCCTAGGAGGAGGTGTTTTTTCCCTAATTCACACAAAGTCCGATGTAGTGTAACAGCAGCTCTGTCCTATTTCCTGCCTACTTTATTCTAAAGGGCCTAGAATAGTGTGGTACAAGAACTGTTTGTCAAGCTGAAAGAGATTCAAGACAGTTCTCTAGATTTGAGCATTTTAAAGCAATTAAAGGTCGTTTTGATTTTGTAAACTTGTGGTTCAAAATAAACCTTTATGTTTGCCTTATAACTGTAATAAGGACATTTTTTCTCACGCCTCTGCCTGGTAAAAACTGTAGAGAAGGAGAAAACTACAGAGAAGCACCTTCTTGCTACCCCAGAAGTAGGAATTTATCCTTTGGTATTCTAGAAATAGCCTTCCTTGTGTTAATACACAAAAGAGTAATTCATTTTAAAAAATTCAACAAGGATAGGAAATTTGGTGGTGGTTTATTCATTGTTTGGCTATAGTATTTTCTGATTTCTCATATATCTTCAACCTAGATTTCATTGTTAAGAAGACTGATGTTGCCTGATTCTTCTTCCTTTGTAGTGGTTTACCTGGAGTTATAAGTTGGGGGTTGGGAGAAGAGCCGTGGGGAGCTACAGTCAGGTTGCCTTTTTCAGATCAAATATGTTCCAAGACTCCATCTCTCAAGACACCATTCTTGAAGCTACTGGCATTTTTTAGTGTGTTCTTGAGATTCAAAAAAATTGTTGTCTGTTTCATACATCAGATATGAAGACTGGCCTCTTGTTTTTATGTCAGAACTTCAGTTGTTAAAAATATTTGTTTTACTATTGCTGTTAATATCTTTCTCCTTTTTTTTTTTTTGGTAGGTGAAGCTTTGTTCTAAGATTATTTGTTTCGTCTAGTTCATGAGCTCAAATCATAAAGACCCTAAATGTTACAGAAGTGTTGAAAGATTGGTAAGTATTTAATGTAACATATATTAGCAGTCAAAATCCTTGGTTCAGTCCAAGACTTTGAAACTATATAGTTATGTGACATTAAATTTTTAAACCCCAAAGTGAAAACAGCTAAACTTTCTAGATATGTAAATTGTGGTTTATTCATACCATGGCATATTGCACAGTGGTTTAAAGAATGAACTTAATGTCGAGAGGGAAAAGCAAAGTTATGAAAGGATGCATATAATATACTATTTTTTATTAATTTTTATTGGAGTATAGTTGCTTGACAATGTTGTGTTAGTTTCTGCTGTACAGCAAAGTGAATCAGTTATACATACACACACATATATCCACTCTTTTTGAGATTCCCTTCCCATCTAGGTCACCGCAGAGCACTGAGTAGAGTTCCCTGTGCTTTATAGTAGGTTCTCCTTAGTTATCTATTTTGTATATAGTAGAGTATATGTATCAAACTCAGTCTCCCAATTCATCCCACCCCCTATAATATACTGTTTATATAAAGTGTTAAAAATAACTAAAACAGTACTGAATATTTTATGGCTATAACATATCAAAATTATAAAAATATGTATGGAAATGATAAACAGCAACTAGAGAGGTGGAAGAGGTGTGGGTGGAGTGTGGCTTTTCCATACTATAAGGTTTGATTTCTTTACACACATTACACACGCACACAGACACACCCACACATGGGAACTGAACTGAACATAGCATAATGTTAATACTTGCTAGATCTGAGGTCTGAGCATTGGCTATAACCTCATGTTATATGTTCTTTGCACTTTTCTGGGTATTTGAAATATTCCAAAAAAATCTTTAAAAATTACCATGCAATCATCTTTTCAGTTGACATTCAGAATGGCTGAAAGGCAATAGGTAAATTCAGCATTCCTATTAGATGCATAGGAAGAAATAAGTATTTCTTAATGTGCAAAGCAAAAGTGTCCCCATCACCCCTACCAGTCTTGTTCTGCTAGTACTCATGCAGTTGAAAGAGTGGAAAGTGTGTGAATATTGGATAGAAAAATTCAGAATTTTTGTTATTTGTAGATGATAGGGTTTTATATCTGGAAATTCTGAGAAAATCAATAAGAGAGTTCAGTAAGAAGTTTGGACATATGAGTAAAGTTTGGATATCTCAAAATAAATCTACTTCCTATAGGCCTCCTATATACCAGTTTTCTATCCGAGTAAGAATGTATCAATATAATGGAAAATAAAATCCCATTCAGAATAATGGCAAAAACTATAAAACACCTTGGAATAAACCTAACAGAAATGTGTGAAGCCTATTATATGAAGTAACAGCAATTTCTACTTCAAGGAGATAATAGGATAAATGTGCAAATATTGTAAGGATGTTTATTGCAGGTTTGTTTATGATAATAAGAAACTAGAAATAACCTAAATGTCCAACAGTGACAGATTGGCTACATAGTGATAGTACATCTAATAATGAAATATATGAACTCTATGTAATATATACATGCAGTGGAACGTATTAAAAAGAGGAAGCATGCAGCTATTAAACAGAGTAAAAGAGAGCTCATGGGAAAAGATTTCCAAAATATCTAAATGAAACACGCAGGTAATAGATCATCTATATGTAATACCCTATATATGTAACTGCATATATTTTATACACGTTTTTAAATCAGGAAAAATGTCTCTGCATATATTATAATGCTTTTTACTGACATGGCATCTTGTGCTTTTAGGAAGTGGGTTTGAAAATATTTCCTCATTAATTGTCTAAAGATTCACATTAATTTTCATTATCTTAATTTCTTGAAGATAGGCCCTAATTATTACCACAGTTTTTTAGTTTTTCACATTTTTATTGTTCGTAAAGTTTCAGTGTGCCTTGCAAATGATGGTGTCTGAGAAACATTGTCAGTGGGCTGCAGTTGTGGAGGAGTTGTTTGTTGTTCTTGCGTGCCCATGAGGTGACCTGGGTCATAGCTGTTCATGTTGTCAGCGCTTCAGTTGAGTAACATGAATTGTTGTACTATATCTGATGAGTTTTCAGTGTTTCCTGGTTGTTTTCTGAAATTCTCTACCAACCTCATCTGGTAAGGTTAAGAAAGCCACCAGCATCAAAACTTACAGAATGATGTCAGCCTCTTTGGAAGAAAATCCCCGGAACAATAGGGTAGCACTCTTAAGAAGTGTTGCATGGTGGATGGTCCTGACAGTCCAGAAACTGATATTCTATGGAAAATTCTAAGTGATAAGAAAGCATTGTATTGTAGTTTAATTGGCAGTGTTTTTTTCTTTTGTAGTGGCACACTAAATAATTATGTATCTTAAAATCAATGACAGATTAAGTGAAATAAATTAATAAAGTTGGATAAATACAGACTGAATATAAATCAGGTTACTTGATTTATTGAACAATTTTACTTTACAAAAGCTTATAAAGAAGTAATATTATATATAATAGCGGCTATTGCTGCATTTTGGGATAATGAGCGATGTACCTTTTTTTATACTTTTCCTAATGTTCAATATTTAAAATAATGGTACTTGTTATATTATAGAGGGGATTATTATTGTAACAATACCTAGAATTCTGATGGGAATCCAGGAATTAAACCATCAGGCTCTTGAATGAATAGGAACCAAAGTAGTATTAGGAATTTCTGTGGTCTCTCCCTTTCATGTTTATCTCTTTCTCTCTGCATCCTCTTGGTTAATTTTCACTCAGTTGGCCTCAGCTACCTCATAGTGACCACCACAGGGTCATCTGTCTGTGAGTTTCCAGCACAACTATGCCCCTAATTCAAATTCCTATGAGAGAGAAAGAAAACTTGACTGGCCAAGGCCTCTTTGCAGGCTGCACC
The DNA here is from genome assembly GCF_026419965.1 of Kogia breviceps. Taxonomy (NCBI): domain Eukaryota; kingdom Metazoa; phylum Chordata; class Mammalia; order Artiodactyla; family Physeteridae; genus Kogia; species Kogia breviceps. Next base: position 79,700,467 of record NC_081311.1, read on the forward strand.
ATATGAGTCACATCTTGCAGCCATCGTATTTGTTGGCTGATCCTGAATCAGGTGTGTCAGCTGATTCAGGCCCAGAGACTGGCAGTGCCTCTTGGCAGTAGACGTAGCCACATGGCCCACTGCCTTCTCAGCAGGGACGATGGAAGGTCTTCCCCCAAAGGGTGAAGGAAGACTGCAATACACATTTCATTTAATTTAAGCTGTCAGGTTACAAGGTTCTCAGGGTAACTAGATGTCTCAAAATTACTTTTAATCCTAAGATTAAACTATTTTGAAATTCTTTGGGGATTTTGTTCTTCATGCTTTTTCCTCTTCTGAAGATTTATACAAGTTTTTCTTTACATTTGTGTTTTGCCTCTCTTTTGTCTGTTTTACTATACTGTTTTCCTTAATCCTAAAATGTCACACTGCCCTTTATTTGATTCAGATGTGTAGCAAGAAATGAAGTGCCATAACTTCAGCTGCTAAAATTCTTGTATTTTTGTTCACCTGGTGGTAAATCTTTTCCCCACCCACCCCTCATGTGTTTGAGGATGTGGGTCAGTGATTGTGGCTTCTATCAAGTGAAAAACAGTTTATATTTTTAAAAGGTCCATTTATCTTTCAAAACATGTACAGCAAGAATATTTTATAAGTTATGCATTTACTTTTATTCTGCAGTGAGGCGTTTAAAGAGAGGAAGTCAGCATCTACCTTAACTGCCACCACTCCCTAGTGTCTTCTCTCTCGGCACTTTCACGTACCTGTGCATGGTTCCACTCAGCCATTTCACACCAAGGACTAATTTCTGCCATGTAGGAATATTTAAGGAGCCCCTGACTAGGTCGGAACTATGTCTGAAAAGATTATAAGGTTAGATACCAGTGCCCAGTAATTTAAAGTTAGTCTTCAGTTAAAAACAAACAGCAACAAAAACACATAGTTTTAAACATAATTTTTAGTTTTTCTAATCTCTTTTCTATTACTTATTTTATAGCTCGGTCATGAGCACTGACAGTAACTCATTGGCACGTGAATTTCTAACCGATGTCAACCGGCTTTGTAATGCGGTGGTCCAGAGAGTGGGGGCCAGGGAGGAAGAAGAGGAGGAGACACACATGGCAACCCTTGGACAATACCTCGTCCATGGCCGAGGATTTCTGTTACTTACCAAGCTAAATTCTATTATTGATCAGGTAACATTTTCATATCAAATCATTTTTTTCATCAGTAAATTTTAGTTAATTATAGATACGTAATTTCTGGGTTACATAATTTCTGAGAGTCTCTTTGAGATAAAGTTCTATCTCTCACATCACTCAGACAAGGAAAAGTAGCCCCATTTGTGAACATATTATTTATTTGGATACTTTTCAAAATGTCTAAAATACCTTACAATTATATATAGCCTTTCTTCTAAAATGGTTTCATATACACTATGCTTTTTATCCTAATTCCAGTGTGAGATAACTATGATTATTAGCAGAGATAAGATCACGATTCAGAAACATCATGCATTTGCACTTTCAGTAAGTATCAGGTGTGTTTTTGAAAAGTTTAGTGTAAATGATATCTAGGGAACTTGCCACTTCTGGGGTGAAAAAAGTAGAGAATCTGTTGTGTAAGCTAATAATTACTAAGTCTTTCATCTTGTACATATCTAGTTTTTCATACACTACTGTGTTTGCTTAAACTATGGTAAGACCATATGGTATTACACTTGATCTTAGCCAAAAGGCCGAGAAGCGATGACCATATGGTATTTTACTGTTTCCTTATAGAATTAACAGAATTTTAAAAGCTAGTTGGGACTATGGAGATGTGTTTTTTGGGTTTTTTTGTTTGTTTGTTTGTTTTTTGCGGTATATGGGCCTCTCACTGTTGTGGCCTCTTCCGTTGCAGAGCACAGGCTCCAGACGCACAGGCTCAGTGGCCATGGCTCACGGGCCTAGCCGCTCTGCGGCATGTGGGATCTTCCCAGACCAGGGCACGAACCCGCGTCCACTGCATCCGCAGGCGGACTCTCAACCACTGCGCCACCAGGGAAGCCCAATTTGGTGGTTTTTACTGTAATCACACATATGTGCAACTGTCACCACAGTCAATTTTAGGACATTTTCATCCTCGCAAATAGAAACTGGTGCCTTTTAGCCATCACTCCCCTATCCCTCCCATCCCCCTTGGCCCTAAGCAAACATTAATCTACTTTCTGTCTTTCTCCTTTAAGTTGTGAAATATCTTTTAATGTACTATTAAATGATTGAATGCATTCAAGTCATAATTGCAACAACATTTTTTCCTATGGTAATATTTTTTAATGCCCTCTTTCCCCTAGTCACTCACTTTTTGGAATATCTGTAGCAATGGTAGTAGGGACATTAGAAGTAGAGTGAAAATAAGTAGCCATTTTAAAAATGAGATTTCTCAAGATTTAATTGTTTAAACCAGAAAATGGAGAATGATCTTTTGGCTCTTTAAGGGGAATTTAATTGCATATGATTTAATCATTTAAAATGGAATCAAAACACTAGATGCTGTACAGGAGAAACTTTAGCTTTTTTTTTTAAATTGGGGTATAGTTGTTTTACAATGTTGTGTTAGTTTCTACTGTACAGGAAAGTGAAGTAGAGTTCCCTGTGCTATACAGCAGGTTCTCATTAGTTATCTATTTTATACATACTAGTGTATATATGTCAGTCCCCATCTCCCAGTGCATCCCACCCCCACTTCCCCCCTCGGTGTCCATACGTTTGTTCTCTTTCGTCTGTGTCTCTATTTCTGCCTTGCAAACTGGTTCATCTGTACCATTGTTCTAGATTCCACATGGAACTTTAACTTTTGTATCTGTGCTTCTCATGAGTTGGAACACTTCTTGGATACTCTAGAGAAGAGGCAATTTAAGCCCTTGTCCTTCTATGAGATACTTTTGCTTTATTAACAGATATTTAACATACAGAATTAAGCAGACTTTTTACTGATATGTAATTTACATATAGTAAATGCACAGATGTTAAGTGTATTGTTGGATAAGTTTTGACAAATATATACACCTCTGTAACCACCACCCAGATCAATGGTTAGAACATTTCCACCACCCTAGAAAGTTTTGTTATACTCCTTTGCAGTCAGCCACTCTCCTTCCCCCACTGCAAGATAACCACTGTTCTGACTTTTAACATCTAAGTGTAGTGTTGCTTGTTCTAGTACTTCACGTAAATGTAATCATGCAGTATGTACTCTTGTATCTCAGAGATTCATCCATGTTGCTTGAATCAGTAGTTCACTACTTTTTGCTTCCGGTTAGTATTTTGTTGTATGGATATACCATAATTTCTTTAACTATTCACCTGTTGTTTAACCTTTTGGGTTGTTTACATTTGGCTATTTTGAATAAAAAACTGCTGTGAATATTCTTTTTTTTTTGCGGTACGCGGGCCTCTCACTGTCATGGCCTCTCCCGTTGCGGAGCACAGGCTCTGGACGCGCAGGCTCAGCGGCCATGGCTCACGGGCCCAGCGCTCTGCGGCACGTGGGATCTTCCCAGACTGGGGCACGAACCCGTGTCCCCTGCATCGGCAGGCGGATTCTCAACCACTGCGCCACCAGGGAAGCCCTGTGAATATTCTTATAGATGTCTTTGTGTGAATATATTTTCATTTCTCCTGGGTAAATATCTGGGCATATGATTTCTGGGCAAAGGGTAGGTATTTAACTTTATAAGAAATTGCCAAACTGTTTTTCCAAGTGGTTGTACCACTTTTCATTCTCACCAGCAGTGTATGAGAATTCCAGTTGTTTTACATCCTCTCTAATATTTGACACTGCCAGTCTTTTTAGTATTAGCCATTCTAAGTGAATATGTAATATCTCATTTCAGTTTTAATTTGCATTTCTCTGACAGCTAATGACGTTGAGCATTTTTTTATGTGCTTATTGGCCATCTGTATATCTTCTTTTGTGAATGTTCAAGTTTTGTGCCCATTTTTAAAGTGAGGTTATTCATTTATTATTCAGTTGCTGTAATTCTTTAAGTATTCTGGATAAAAATCTTTGTTAAATTGAAAATACTTTCTTTGTGGCTTGCCTTTTCATTTCTTTCTGCATGCAGAATCTTAGTTCCCTGACTAGAAATGGAACCCATGCCCCCTGCAATGGAAGCACGGTCTTAACCACTGGACCTCTAGGGAAGTCCCACCTTTTCATTTCTTAACAATGTCTTTCGAGGGCTTCCCTGGTGGCGCAGTGGTTGAGAGCCCGCCTGCCAATGCAGGGGACACGGGTTCACGCCCTGGTCTGGGAAGATCCCACATGCTGTGGAGCGGCTGGGCCCGTGAGCCATGGCCGCTGGGCCTGCGTGTCCAGAGCCTGTGCTCGGCAACGGGAGAGGCCACAGCAGTGAGAGGCCCGCATACCACAAAGGAAAAAAAAAATGTCTTTCGAAAAGCAAAATTTTTTTCCTGTGTGAATAGTGCTTTTTGTATCTTGTCTAAGAAATCTCGGTCTTGCAAGTCCAAAGCTGCAAAGATATTCTCTGATGTTTTTTCCTCTAGGGGCTTTTTTGTTATTATTTTTACTTTTAGGTCTGTGATCCATTTTGAATTAATATTTGTGTATGGTGTGAGGTAGGAGTTACAGTTCATTTCTGCCCCTCTCTCCTGTATAATTACCCAGTTGTTCCAGCAACATTTCTTCTTAAAAGTCTGTTCTTTCCCCCACTGAAAAACCTTGCCACCTTGGTTAAAAATCAGTTGACCATATATTTATGGTTTATTTCTAGACTCTCTATTCTACTCCTTACCTGTCATCTATTCTTTCACTAATACCATACTGTCTTGATTACTATAGCTTTTATAGTAAGTCTAGAAATTACATGGTATAAGTTCTCCATTTTGTACTTCTTTTTCAAGAATGTTTGAAGAACATTCTAGATCCTTTGTATTTCCATATACATTTTGGGATCAACTTATTATTTCTACAGAGTGCCTGCTATGATTTTACTTGTGATGTTGTTGAATCCAGAAATCAATTAGGAGAGAATTGACATCTTACATCTTAACAATCCTGAGTTTCTCAATCCATGAGCATGGTATAAATTTCTGTTTGAGTTTTCTCAAATTTCTCTGCAGTATTTTGCAGTTTTAATGTAGCGGTCTTATATTTTGGCGGTAAATTTATTCTAAATAGTTTATTCTTTTTTATGACATTATAAATGCATTTAAAATTTTTATTTTTCTGTTTACTGCTCATAGAAATACAGTTGATTTTTGTACGTTGACCTTGTGTCCTATGCTTTTGCTAAATTTATTTATCCATCTTAAAGTTTTTCTGTGGTTTCCTTCAGATTTTCTATGTAAACAATCATGTCATCTGTAAATAATGATAATTTCACTTCTTTTCAAATTTTTATGCCTTTTATTTCATTTTCTTGCCTTTTGCACTGGCTTCCTAGTACATAGGTGGATGGAAGTGATGATAGTGGACATCCTGCCTTGTGTCGACCTCAGGGAAAAATGTTCATTATCTCACCATTAAATCTGATGTCAGCTCTAGATTTTTCCTAGATGCCTTTTATCACAATGAGGAAGTTCTCTTTTATTTCCAGTTTGTTGAGAGTTTCTATCCTGAATGGATGTTGGATTTTGTCAAATGCCTTTTCTGTGTCTTTTCAGACTATCATATTATCTTCCTATTAATGTAGGTGAATTACACTGATGGTTTCTAAATGTTGAAGCAACTTTGCATTCCTGGGATAAACCCCATTTGGTCATAATTTACTATATACAGACATGTTAATCTACTTATTCTTAGGGAAAAAATGCTCTGCTTAAGTAGCAAAAATGTAACCTTTTTAATGGTTAAAGTTAGAGTGGACCTATACTGAGACCTTTACAAGTTTTTTGAAAACTTGTTAACTTGAAAACTGCCCAGCCTAAAAAGTAACAATTATCCTTGATTTTTTTTAACATCTTTATTGGAGTATAATTGCTTTACAACAGTGTGTTAGTGTCTGCTTTATAACAAAGTTGAATCAGTTATACATATATCCCCATATCTCTTCCCTCTTGCATCTCCCTCCCTCCCACCCCTCTAGGTGGTCACAAAGCACTGAGCTGATCTCCCTGTGCTATGCGGGTGCTTCCCACTAGCTATCTATTTTACGTTTGGTAGTATATATATGTCCATGCCACTCTCTCACTTTGTCACAGCTTACCCTTCGCCTTCCCCATATCCTCAAGTCCATTCTCTAGTAGGTCTTATCCTTGATTTTTTAATATTGGTACCAATATCAACTAGATGGGTGGCTTTAGTGACTTAATTGCTCCAGATCTCAGTATCCTCTGTTTATCAGTAACATAAATACATCTAGTTGGATGACTTAAAAGATCTCTTCCAACATAAAATGATTTGTTTCCATGTAATATTTGATAATAATGGTTTCTAATTTCTTCTGTACCCTAATTATGAACATATATATAGCTTAATTCTAATGTAATCGGTAGAAAATTACATGATTTATTACCAATACAATATACTAAAAAAGAGCTAATATACACAACCATGTGTTATAAATATACTTTTAAAATTTACAGTATGTATAATTTCCATACCTATTCACATTCTATGGATGTTCTATAAAGTTGTTACTTATTTTGCTGAGTAAAATATGAAGTTTTACTGAAAGAGGCTGTACATTTATGGACAAAATGTAATTTAAAAAATAGCTATTTTATGTGTAAGAGAGTACTTTATTCTTCTTACATTTCTGTAGCATTGTCACTTTAATATATAGCACTACATAAACGGCCTGTCATAATAATACATAAAATAAGTATAATTGGAAAATATCAGACATTTAAAACTGTGGCTACACAGTTCATTCATTGGTTTATTCAGCAGACTATTAAGTACCTACTATGTGCTAGCATCTCTGCTAGATGCAGAAATACAAGAGCAGAGACCATCTTTACTGTGAGCTCATAGCTTCTGAAGGGATGGACAGATACATATTTCTTTAATGGTGACAAAACAGTGTGAAAGTATTTGGGGAGTGTAAAGGAGAGAGTCCTCAGGAAATGCTTCTTAGAGAAATTGACATGTTTAAGTGGGGATTGGCAGTGTAAAGGGGGAGGAGGCATTAGACCGAGGGAACTGCAAATGCAAACACACTGAGGGTTGGAGAAAGATCAGCTAGTAGGGTTAGAGCAAAGGCTGCATGTGGGGGGTTGGCTAGTCGGGAGACTGGAAGGCAGAGACCATGTGATGGCAAGCCTTGTCTACCGTAGTAAGGAGTCTTAACTTTATTCTGAAAATATTGGGGAGGTATTTAAGTAAGAGAATAGGCAATGAAAAGTATTCTTCAGATTGGACGAGCCAGTCAATATTATTAGCAAGAATTGCTTCTGTTGGAGAATAATGCAGACTTTTAAATTTAATAAAGGTAATAATAATAACTAAACTTTAACTTACTACATCTAGTTCTACAGATTCTGTTTGCACACATGCCAGGCTTTATCTACGTATGGTTGGTCTGGCAGGGATGAGGGGGAGTGTAGGGGGTGCTGGCATTCCTACTTCTTGGAGGAGTGGGAGTGTGATTGCAGTGGAAATGTTAGCCACTAGACAGCAGTAGAGAATCCACTGCATTATCTCCCTTTGCACCCAGGCTACTAGATAGGAGCAATGAGTACATCAGTTGATTGCTGTGTAACCAACCACATTCCAAAAACTTAGTGGCATAAAACAATGGCTTATTTGCTCATGATTCTGGGGCAGTTCAGACAGGCTCAGCTGGGATCACAGGCTCTGCTCCTGTGGTGTCTGCGGGGCTTACATCCGAATGTTCAGTTGGCTGGCAGAAGACTGAGGGCTGTTGGATGGGGCCGTTGGTCAGGCTGCCTCAGTTCTCAGCCACGCGGCCTCTTGTCTTTCAGGAGGCTAGTCTCAGCTTCTTTCCATAGGTGGGAGCGTTCTAAGAGGGTGAGGGGGAAGCTGCGGGAAGTCACATAATCTCACTTCTGCCACGTTCTGTTGGTCAAAGCAAGTCACAAGGCCGACACACGTTTAAGAGGTAGGAGCATAGAGTCCAGCACTTGATGGGAGGCAGTGACTTGTGGCCACGTTTTACCTACGTAGTCTCCCCTCCGGCCGCTATTATGAGCGTCCCTCCCACACCCCCTCCTTAGCAGAACTCTCAAAGTAATGCTCCACAGTGGCATCAGGCCCGACGTCCATGCGCTCATGCTGTGTGTCCCTCCGGATGCACTCGGGGCTTCCAGGTGCAGTACTTTGGTTGCAGCTCTTCTTGATTGAGAGGCTCGTGAATAAAAAGACAAGTTATCTGCCCCCCGCACGCCCTGCACACAATGATGAGATAGGAGCAAGTTAACCACACTACATACTTGTATTCAACAAGCAGGTGACAGGAGGCACATAGCAGCCATTAATCCACTGAAATGCAGCCAGGCATGCGTTATCACACACCTCGCTCTGGAAGAAGGAAGTATGTTTCTATTCCTTAGGAGGGGTTCTGATTCTCTGATTCTCCAGGACTCTTGGCTCCACCTTCTGAGATGTCCTCTCTTTTCCAAAATAGACAGCCCATAATTTCAGCTTTCTCATTCTGCCTCCTGCCTGTAAGAAAGTGGGCACCCAGAAGTCTCATCATTTTAATCTGTCTCTGCCCCTTTTAGTCCAAGCTGTTAGTATTTTTAGTAATGCAACTTCTTTAAAAATATTGTGAGTCTCGGGGCTTCCCTGGTGGCACAGTGGTTGAGAGTCTGCCTGCCAACGCAGGGGACACGGGTTCGTGCCCTGGTCTGGGAAGATCCCACATGCCGCGGAGCGGCTGGGCCCGTGAGCCATGGCCACTGAGCCTGCGCGTCTGGAGCCTGTGCTCCGCAGCAGGAGAGGCCACAACAGCGAGAGGCCTGCGTACTAGAAAAAAAAAAAATTGTGAGTTTCTTCTGAACCTTAGTGGAGTTCACTCCATGCCCCCAGAGCCACATCTATAATTGTTTTTGATACAGACCTCTCTCTACCTTGGGCATGTAAGGCTTGTGTGGAACAACACCCTCAAGATTCTTCGTTGTATACTTTAGTCTAGCTAACAGGGTCTACTAGGTACCACCTTAAGTCTTCCTGGAGTCTTAACTAAGTTTATTGCAGCCATTTAATAATCATTTTTGATGGGAGAGGAGGAGAGGGAACGGGGGCTGGTTGGGCGAACTATGGCTTACAGGCCAAACCCTGCTGTCAGTGATCTGTTTGTGAGCAGCACACAAGCTTAGAAGAGTTTTGACGTTTTTAAAGCATTGTTAAAAGAAACAAGAATATGCAACACAGACCATATATGACTCACAAAGCCTAAAATATTTACATTCTGGCCCTTTACAAAGTGAATTTGCAACTCCTGTTCTAATGCAAGAAAAACTATTAGCATGATGTTTGACATCAGTGGGAGAAACAGTACAAACAATTATCCTGAGACATCAGAATAACATTTGACAGAATTCATCTATTCTTGACAAAAACTCTAAAAATAAATTAATAGAGGGTTTCATATACAAAGAGTAGAAAAACCAAAAAAAATTTAAAAATTTATTGAAGTATAGTTGATTTACAATGTTGTGTTAACTTCTGCTGTACAGCAAAGTGATTCAGTTATACATATATACATTCCTTTTCATATTCTTTTCCATTATGATTTATCATATGATATTGAATATAATTCCCTAGACTTTGCAGTAGGACCTTGTTGTTCATCCATTCTATGTATAATAGTTTGCATCTGCTAACCCCAAACTCCCAATCTATCCCTTCCCCACCCCCTCTCCCCCTTGGCAACCACAAGTCTGTTCTCTATGTCTGTGACTCTGTTTCTGTTTCATAGATAAGTTCATTTATGTCCTATTTTAGATTCCACATGTAAGTGATATCCTGTGGTATTTGTCTTTCCCTTTCTGACTTACTTCACTTAGTATGATCATCTCTACGTCCATCCATCTTGCTGCAAATGACATTATTTCATTCTTTTTGGCTGAGTATTCCATTGTATATATATATGTACGACATCTTCTTTATCCATTCATCTGTCCATAGGCATTTAGGTTGTTTCCATGTCTTGGCTATTGTGAATAGTGCTGCTATGAACATTGGGGTGCATGTATCTTTTTGAATTATAGTCTTATCCGGATATATGCCCAGGAATAGGCTTGCTGGATCATATGGTAAATCTATTTTTAGTTTATTGATGAGCCTCCATACTGTTTTCCATAGTGGCTGCACCAATTTACATTCCCACCAACAGTGCAAGGGGGTTCCCTTTTCTCCACACCCTCTCCAGCATTTGTTATTTGTGGATTTTCTGATGATGGCCATTCTGACTGGTGTGAGGTGGTACCTCATTGTAGTTTTGATTTGCATTTCTCTAATGATTAGTGATGATGAGCATCTTTCATGTGCCTGTGGGCCATTTGTATATCTTCTTTGGAGAAATGTCTGTTTAGGTCTTCTGCCCATTTTTCGATTGGGTTGTTTTTTTGTTGTTGAGTTATATGAGCTGTTTGTATAGAAAAACCAACATTATTTTTAATAAGAAGCTTTGTAATAGAACCAATATAAGAATAACTCTATATTACTATTCTGTTTGATGTTTTAAAAACATTCGATAGTAAAGTGGAGTATGAAAGTAATGACAGCTAAATGTGAGAAAGATGGAGAAATAAAAATTTTTAAAGTGATGTGTACAGAAAAATCCAAAAGCCCACCCCGAAAACTGTTCAGCAAAGTTGTGGAATATAAGTCAAATATATTGTTTCCTTTAGCTAAAGCTATATAGCTAGGAAATTTTAAAAAGATTCCGTTTACAGTACTATTGAAGAAATGTTCACATATGTGTGTATAGATACACGTATTTTAGAAATAATTATAAAATTCTGATAGAAGAAATAAAGGACTTAAATAAATAGCACTTGGGACTTCCCTGGTGGTCCAGTGGTTAAGACTCCATGCTTCCTCTGCAGAGGGTGCAGGTTCAATCCCTGGTTGGGGAACTAAGATCCTGCATGCTGTGCAGCACGGGCAAAATGAATGAATGAATGAATAAATGAATAAATAAATAACACATATTTCTGCTATGTCTGGAACATTAAATTTAATTAGCATGTCAAAATTTAAAGTAATACCTTTAATACCAATTAAAATAACTTAATTCCATGTTCCTTAGCATGTCATCCTGAGGTCCTTGATCTGGTGCCCACCTGCCTTTGTAGCTTCCTAAACATCACCTCTGGTTTGGGATCTCAACCTTTCCCCCCAATAAACTTGCCCTTTCTCTCCCATCCTGCCACCACTACTTCTGGATGGTTAGGATAGGTACTTAATATAAAATCCAGTCAAAACAATAGAATTGTGAAAGGGATGGTGCCTGGCACCTGGTAGGTACTTACAATATGCTTCTTACTACCTGAATGAGAGTGATTTCACTGTTTATTATTGGTATGGGGAATTTTAAAATGTATGACACAATCATTTTCCCTGCACAGGGGGAAACATAAAAGTGTAAGTATTAAATGAGGAGTATTATGATTTCTATAGATTGGACAGTCTAGGAATAGCCAGGGAATGGATCTGTTTGTGTCATGTATTGCCTAATTTGGCATATTGAGCCCTGAGCTAAGTGGGAAGGAGGAGCGAGAGAAGTTCCAGGCTGCGTGTTGCAGAGGCCAGGGGCTGGAATGCTAGCTCACACAGCAGTGGTGACTTGCCAGTGTACTGTGGGGAAACGAGGGCTGGATTATAAGGACAGAGTGTCTATAGCACTTCTTCACACACCCTTGAGGTTTCACCAAGCTCTGTTAGAAAGTTATTAGTTCATCTGCTAAAGATAAAGACTCAGCTTAGGAGGACTCTGCAGGAATGACCTGCCCAATATTGGTTTACATTTTTTTTAAAGACTATGTATCTTTTGCTGGCATCTTAAAAAATGTTAAGATACATACAGAGTACAAGCTATACGTGTGAATGTTACATAGACATCTTTAGTCTTATTAATTCTGAAGTAAAGCGCATAAAAATGGGGCCCTTTGATATAATTTTTACTTCACATCCAGAATTGAAAGTCATTCATGCAGGTAATGTTTATGGCTATCTGACTACGTACTAGGCATCGAGTTTCAGAAAAGGGAGGTGATTGCTAAGGACTAGAGCCTGAGCCCTGGAGTTCATGCTTTGAGAGAGGCCTGGGAAGTATGTTTGGGAAAGTTTCCCATCGTATTTAGAGATAAATCCCAGCTCCTTCACATGACCCCCAAGGCCGCATTGGATCTGGCGCTGTCCACCTCGCTGACCTTCCAGGCTTATCTCCTAGCGCCTCCCCCAGGCTATGCTTCAGCCACACTGGACTGCCTGCTATTCTGTGGAAAAGTCACATCCATTCCCAACCCTTTATATACTTCCTATGAGCCCTTTGCTTCCCTGTCTTTGCATGGATCCTTCCTTCTCATCAGCTAAGTAGCTGCTCAAGTGGCCCATCCTGACTAGCCAGTTTAAATGTTCCCCTTTCCATCACTCTGTCATCCCTCTCCTGTTTAATTTTCTCCATCGCACAGCATTCTGTCTGAAATTTTCTTATCTGTGCCCATTATTTTCTGTCTCCCCTGCTGGAGTGTCAGCTTTGTAAGGATGTGAGTATCGTCTTCCTTGTTCACCACTACATCCAAAGCATCTGGCACATAGTAGGGGCTCAATAAGTATTTGTTGAATGAATGAAAGAGGAAAACGGGCATTCAGACATTAACCGTTCAAAAAGTTGGTTGGTGTACTAAATTAGAGGCATGAAACCCAACTTGACCTAGGGGGGATTAGAGAAGTCTCCCCATAGAGGAATTAAGACCTGAGGAATGAGTTGGCATTTGGCAGATGAGAGGATGGTGAGCAAATTGCAAGAGCGGCGTATGTGAGGAGGATGTTTGCAGAGACCAGTGGTGTTCAGGAAACCCTTAATAGTTGGACATGTGGGGAGGGGTCAGATGTGGTGATGGGAGCTACAACTGGACAAGTCACTAGGAATTGTGTCATGAAAGGTCTTCCAAGCCTGAGAAGGAGTTTAAATTTTACTTTTGCAGAATTTTGAGGCTTTTCATAACCAGGACACTAGAAAGTGATAGTCTGAATCTATGCCTCTGCTTTCTCATTCCCTTCGACTCTTCAGCCTATCGTAATCTGACCTGTACCCTCATCACTCTATTAAAACTGTGTTAAGGTCACCAGTGACTCTCTACTTGCTAAATACTTTCCTGCCATCATCTTACACAATTAAAGAACAACAACTCTTGACCTGGTTGACCTTTCTTTCCTGAACTGCTCTCTTCCCTTGATAGTTCTTGTTCTGCTTCTCTTTGGGGGAAGCTACTTCTCAGTCTCCTTTGCAGGCTGCTCTTCAGGTCCACCATCCACAGTTTTTTCAATGTTGTTCTCCAGAGCTCCATTCTGGGTAGAATTCTCTTGTCCTCCTGCATACTCTCCCTAGGAAATCTCACCTATGTCCTTAACCTCTGCCCTAATGACTCCCCAGTCTTTTTATTTACTTCACATCTTTTTCTTAAGCTCCAAATCTGTATATCCAGCTGTTTACTAAAAAGCTCTCTCCATTTGGATATCTTACAGACATCTCAAACTCCGTACGTCTAAAAAGTGAATCCATTATCTTTACCCCATCCTGACACCACTGCTAAATTTCCTGCCTTGGTGGCTATTATCAGTTGCCTAGTGGCCTAAACCAGAAACCTTCAAGTTCTTTTTGATCTTTTTTTTTTTTCTCCCAGTATTATACCCCACAGATAGTCAACTGCAAGTCGTTCCAGTTCTCCCTTACGGTTTCTCAAATATGTCTCTTCCTTTTCAATTTTACTATCTGAGGGCTTCAGATCATTATTATCTCTCATCTGTATTGTTTCCCAGTCTCTGACACTGATCAATCCCTTCCCCTCCCTGCCAATTCCATCCTCTAAAAAGTGGAAAATCTGATTGTATCACCCTGACTCCCTCCCCACTGATTGATGTGAGGAATTTAAACTTGATTTGTCATTAATTCCTTGACTACCCATGTCCCAACGTTTCCAGGTCTAGCACTTTCACACCTCTAACTGGTAATGATTCCTCCTTTTTCTTAACTCCTAAACTGAATGCCTGTACCACACCTGTGTATGTACACATACTACATGCCTTCTGTTCTTTAACTGTTTTGTGTATATGTATTCTATGGACCAAATGAGGGGACCTTCTTCAGGGCTTGGACCATATCCTCCAGAAAGGGTAAGACAGTAAATGCTGTGGACGTAGTGTTCAGTCAATAAATATTTATTGGATGACCTTCACTAATATGTCTTTCTCTCTTTAGATATTTTATTAATAATGTCAGTTTCTCCATTTAAAATTGCATTCTCTGAGTTTTAAATTTAACTGCATGAAGACTTTGTTTTCTAGTAACTTATGTTATTGGTTTGCTAAGTAATAGGGCTTAACTTTTCATTTGCACCTAGAAAATTATTTTTTTCATAGGTAAGGAATTCTTACAATGTGCATGGTGGTAATAACAGCTATTTTTGGAAAAATCAGCAAGAATGTACTAAATACCGTCAAATACACTTACATTCTTCTGTCATTGTCAGGGTTTATAAGTTGCAAAGTATCGCAGCTTTAATTGGATTTAAAATAGGTTAACTTGATTCTTCCTTCTCAAGAAAAAGGATTTTTTGGTTCAATTTAAGACAGAATATTAGGAATTAATGTGTTTCATGACCTTGGAACATGAAGGATTCTTTTATTTCTAATACAGGCATTGACATGTAGAGAAGAGCTGCTTACCCTTCTTCTGTCACTCCTTCCACTGGTATGGAAGATACCTGTTCAACTAGAAAAGGCAACAGGTATGTTTCTTTTCTTTATCATATCACCTGTGTTATCACGATTCCACCAGGGAAAAAAGTTCCATTGAGAAGTTGTTTCTGCTGTAACGGTTGATACGGCTCAAAATCAGAACGGTATATATTAGTATGATACTTAATATGAAAAATTCCTTAGGCAAATACATTTTTATTTCTTTTAATATTACAGAAACCATGGTCCTTCTTAGGGGATTCCTTGAATGTAATGATGATTAGAAAATAGATGAAGAAGCAGAACACTTGGCAAAAGGAGTAAATCTGGATATGTAGCCTAACATTTGAGAAATGGAGAGTGAAATGTTTGAAGAAAGAAATTAAAGATTCTTTGCTTATTTTAAAGGCTGCTTTCCATTACCAGTACTCTGTCAATGACTTTTGCAGTTTCGTTTTCCTAGTGTTGCTTTTAAAGGATAAATTTGAAGTAGTATTTTGTTTCAGGACTTGGTAGAATTATTACACTTAAGGTCACTACGCACTTTTAATTTCTGATTCAGAAAAAATAAAAATATGTGTATACATATCATATTAAGTATATGAAACTTAGTTTAAATGTTTCAGTGGAGGGATTAACAGTTTTCCCCCTTGACCCCTTCTGGAATATGCGAATTGTGAGATGCTTAAGGATATCTCAGGTTGAAAAAAAAAAAAGAAAAAGCTCCTGAATTGTATTTTAATGCCATATATGCATTTTTAATGTATTTCTGATATGGAGCTCTCTTTTAGGGAGTTACCTAAGTTCTTGTAATATTGTTATCCTCCATATTTGTTGATTCACTGATTCTGCTCTTGTTTTCTTCTTAATTTATAGAATTCACAAATTGTTAATCACTTAAGAAATCTAATTTGTGTCCTTTCGGGGAAGTTGTCTTCATTGCCTGCTTCTTTTGCATACATGGAATTTGTCAGACTCCTTTTAATCTCCCTTAATTAAAGCACAAGTCTTTTATTTACAGATTTTTAAACTTATTCATTCTGAATTGTAACTATATCTTTCGTTTAGATCTTATTACGTGTTATTGCAAAGGGAAAGACCAATTTCATTATCTTTTTAATTAGTATGGAAAATTTATTCATTTCCCTAAGAGATCGGTTTTGAGTGGTGACCACACGGCAGCCCTAGGTTCTAGGCACTGAGGATGAAACGGGAATGACTGTATCTGTGCCTAGTTCAGTGCGTAGCACATGCTGTAGATATTGTGAATGAATAACTCTTTTAACCTCAGTCTTGGAGAACATTTGGTATCTACTGTATGATTTTAAAATAATTTTAGAAAATCTTAAAGTTTCTAAGTTGTATCAGGGCTATAAACTAAATACTGTTATGAGAATATAATATACCCCTGTGTCTTAATTAATGGCATTATTGGAGGAGATTTGTAAAATGGTAGGAATAGTAGCGCTAAATACCAGCACTACTTGACTAACACTGTTCTCCTTGTTGTTTTCAGAATCAATTTGTATCCTTTGAACCAGTGCCACCTGGTACTTAACATGAGCGGGATAAGGAAGTGAAGTGATAAGGGGAGGAAGGGGAGTAGAGACATAACAAAAGGCTAAAGGAAATCAGCCCCATAATAAAAATATACTGAGGATAAACTCCTAAAGTGAATGATAAGTAAGAGGGTAATCACCTGTGCAAACTGAGTTTTAAAACATATTAAGGTATACTAAATTTTCTTTCTTCATATTGTTAGATTTTAATCTACCGTTCTCAGCTGATATAATCCTGACCAAAGAAAAGAACTCAAGTTCTCAAGGATCTACTCAGGAAAAATTATGTTTAGAAGGAAGTGCCCCAGCCGGTCAGGTTTCTGCAAAAGTAAATGTTTTTCAACAAAGCAGACGACAGCGTAAAACTACCCATCGCTATTCTGTAAGAGATGCAAGAAAGACACAGCTCTCCACCTCAGATTCAGAAGTCAATTCAGATGACAAAAGTATAGTAATGACTAAGCATAGAAGGTCCCATCTGCTGCAGCATTTTGTAACACAGTCTCCTAAAGAAGACCACCTTACAGCTAAGCTTGACCACTTATCAACCAAAGAACAGACCCCTCCTGATACTGTGGCTTTGGAAAATTCCAGAGAGAAGATTCCAAGACGGGAGTCAAACACTGACATTTTAAGTGAGCCAGCGGCCTTGTCTATCGTCAGTCACATGCACAATTCTCCATTTGACTTATGTCATGTTCTGTTATCTTTATTAGAGAAAGTTTGTAAGTTTGACATTACCTTGAATCATAATTCTGCTCTAGCTGCCAGCGTAGTGCCCACGCTGACTGAGTTCCTAGCGGGTGTTGGGGACTGCTGTAATCTCAGTGACAATTTGGAGAGTCGGATGGTTTCTGCAGGTTGGACTGAAGAACCGGTGGCTTTGATTCAACGGATGCTTTTTCGAACAGTGTTGCATCTTATGTCAGTAGATATTAGTATGGCAGAGATGATGCCAGAAAGTCTTAGAAAAAATTTAACGGAATTGCTTAGAGCAGCTTTAAAAATTAGAACTTGCCTAGAAAAGCAGCCCGACCCTTTTGCACCAAGACAAAAGAAAACACTACAAGAGGTTCAGGAAGATTTTGTGTTTTCCAAGTACCGCCATAGAGCTCTTCTTTTACCTGAGCTCCTGGAGGGAGTTTTACGGATCCTGATCTGTTGTCTTCAAAGTGCAGCTTCAAATCCTTTCTTCTTCAGTCAAGCCATGGATCTGGTTCAAGAATTTATTCAGCATCATGGATTTCATTTACTTGAAACAGCAGTTCTTCAAATGGAGTGGCTGGTTGTAAGAGATGGGGTTCCTCCTGAGGCCTCAGAACATTTGAAAGCCCTCATCAATAGTGTGATGAAAATAATGAGCACTGTCAAAAAAGTGAAATCAGAGCAACTTCACCATTCAATGTGCACAAGAAAAAGGCACAGACGGTGTGAATATTCGCACCTCATGCATCACCACAGAGATCTCTCAGGTCTGCTGGTTTTGGCTTTTAAAAACCAAGTTTCCAAAATCCCATTTGAAGAGACAGCAGAGGGAGACGTGTATTACCCCGAGCGGTGCTGTTGCATTGCAGTGTGTGCTCACCAGTGTTTACGCTTACTGCAGCAGGCTTCCTTGAGCAGCACGTGCATCCAGATTCTCTCGGGTGTTCAGAACATCGGCATATGCTGCTGTATGGATCCCAAATCTGTGATCATTCCTTTGCTCTATGCTTTTAAATCGCCAGCACTGAAAAACTGTCGGCAGCATATATTAAATATTCTTAGCAAACTTATTTTGGATCAGTTAGGAGGAGCCGAGATACCACAAAAAACTAAGAAAGCAGCTTGCAATATTTGTACCATTGACTCAGATCAACTAGCCAAATTAGAAGAGACCCTGCAGGGAAACGCATGTGATGCTGAACCTTCCTCAGGTTTATCCAGTCCTTCTTACAGATTTCAAGGGATCCTGCCCAGCAGTGGATATGAAGACTTGTTGTGGAAATGGGATGCCTTAGAGGCTTATCAGAATTTTGTTTTTGAAGAAGACAGATTATGTAGTGTGCAGATTGCAAGTCACATTTCCAGTTTAATCCAGAAAGGCAATATAGTTGTTCAGTGGAAACTGTATAACTACATATTTATTCCTGTGCTCCAAAGAGGAGTTGAATTAGCACATCATTGTCAACAGCTTGACATTACTTCAGCTCAGACTCATGTATGTAGCCATCATGACCAGTGTTTGCCCCAGGAAGTGGTTCAGATTTATTTAAAAACTCTGCCTACCCTGCTTAAATCAAGGTTCGTGTGTGTGTGTGTGTGTGTGTAGATATTTTTTTCTCATTGTATGCTTTTGAATATCTTTATTATTTATTTTTTTCCTAGGATTTAATTTTTAGTTTAACAACTACCAAAAAATTCCCATCCTATGTCAGATTTTTTTTTAAAATATTTATGTATTTGTTCATTTGTTTGTTTTTACTGGGGTGGTCATAGAGAAGAGGATAGAGCCATTGATTTTAATTTCTCTGAAAAAAAAAAAGTAAAGTTTTAAATATATTTCTGAGAAAAAAATGGACGTAACACAAATATCCAACAGCAGGGGCAAGGTTAAGTTAATTAGTTTATATTTTGTTGATATACTATTATTAGCCATTAAAAAATAATGTTTAAAAGGATCATGTTGGGACATGAAAAAATGCTTATAATATTTTATCAATAAAATAAAAAAATAAAATCCACTTATTTACAACTAGGTAAAATATGCATATATATAAAATGATAATTATTTATGGAGGTAGTGAAATTAAGGGAATTATTATTTTTTAAATACCATATCTACATTTATTGCCTAAGCAATATATGTGGAAAATACAGTTAAGCAAAAAGGAGGAAATTAAAATTACTTAGAATCCTATCAATGAGTTTTGCAGATTTTGTGATTATCAACTCTGATACTTAAAAAATAGTTTTATAAATAAAGCTTGCTTCTGATGGGTAGTTTGGCCTTTCAAATGAATGCATATACCATTTAAAAAACATAATAAAATACAACCCATCTGTGATCATTATCTTTACAATCATTTTTAAAAAAATTTCTGACATTCTGACGTTGTTTAAATAGAACTGACTTTGCTTTGAAAGTTTTTAACTCCTTGGCATATTTGTGGACAGTGATCCAGATCCATGAGTTTTACCTGAGACAGAGCTGAAAAACTTCAGATCTGCAGTTTGGTTCTTTCCCTGTGTGACATACAGATTTAAAACAAGCAAAAGTCCTGGGTGAACCATCAGGCAGACAAACAAATGGACACACGAATGCCTCCGGGCTTTCGGAGTGTCCATCTCAAATGTGATGGTGGCCATGGCACTGAGAATTTATAGAGAAATTTGCCATTTGGAGAAAAACACGCTTCATTTGACTTAGCTTGAGATGCGTTGCTTCATTTAACTTGAGATGCATTGTAATCTGTTCTTTTCAAATGCTGCTGGAGTGTTTGAAGAAGGATGTAAAAGTAACTAGAAAGCCACTTGAGATCCTGGTCATATCTGAGGACTTCAGCCAGATAATTGATGGGTTGAAATAGGTAGTGTTTAGCAATGACATATTTAAATAGTATATGTACCTACTTATAAATGATGTTGCTATATGTAAAAGCTCTTGTATTTTGTTTTCTCTCACAGGGTAATAAGAGATTTGTTTTTAAGTTGTAATGGAGTGAACCAAATAATTGAATTAAATTACTTAGATGGTATTCGAAATCACTCGCTAAAAGCATTTGAAACTCTGATAATCAGCCTAGGGCAACAACAGAAAGATTCTTCAATTCCAGGTATTGATGGGACAGACCTTGAACAGAAGGAGCTGTCATCTTTAAATGTCAGTACTTTGTACAACCAGCAAGCTTATTCAGATTCTCAAAGTCTTAGCAAATTTTATGCCCGCCTCAAAGACGCTTATCCAAAGAAACGGAAGTCTGTCACCCAGGATGTTCATATCAACACGATAAACCTCTTCCTCTGTGTGGCGTTCTTGTGCGTAAGCAAAGAAGCAGAATCTGACAGAGAGTCAGCCAATGATTCAGAAGATACTTCTGGCTACGACAGTACAGCGAGCGAGCCTTTGCAACACATGCTGCCATGTTTCTCTCTCGAGAGCCTCGTCCTGCCCTCTCCCAAACACATGCACCAAGCAGCAGACATTTGGTCAATGTGTCATTGGATCTACATGTTGAGTCCAGTTTTCCAGAAACAGTTTTATAGGCTTGGTGGTTTCCGAGTATGCCATAAATTAATATTTATGGTAATACAGGAACTATTCAGAAGTCCTGAAGAGGAGCAAGGGAGAAAGGAGGGAGATGTAAATGTAGATGAAAACCAAGATTTACACGGACCTTCTCAATCTGAGGTCACTGTGAAGGAAGATTTGTTACCTTTGACTGTGAAAAGTGACCCCGCACCATCAGAACCGGGTAGTCTGAAAAAGAGTGCTGCCAGTTTAGGTAGATTGGAGTCACAGCCTATTTCTTCCATGAATGTGGAACACATTCCAGCCGTGGAAGCTGCTCCTGAGGAAGCCAAAGTATTTACGAATCAAGAAAGCGAGACCTCGCTTCAGGGCATACGACTTTTGGAAGCCCTTTTGGCTCTTTGTCTTCATGGCACCAGAGCTAGTCAGCAAAAGATGGAATTGGAGTTACCTAATCAGGTAGTAACTTGTCCTTTATCCAGCTGTTGTGTTTTACATATACATATATATATATTTAAAGTTCTAATGTAATACTGTTGTCATTTTGTTTTTCCAAAGATTCTAAGTTTTGAGATGCTCCTGCCTGCTTAGCACAGTACCAGGTACTGTGGTGGACACAGAGGAGTACGTGACCCTGTTCTTGCCCTCAAGAAGCTTACGTTTTAGTTTGGAATTCAGAACCCACATGTGACAAATTTACCACCTCTGAAAGGCATTAGTTACTCATTGAATGTCAGATGAGTAATATTTCAAAGTTCAGACTCTTCAGTCTTGGTGTGATTCTGTTTGGTGCCCTGCCCAGATCCCCTGCCAAGCTGATTCCCCCCCCCCCCATACACCGTCGGCTGCAGATGTTGGCTGCTGAGGACTCACATCTGCACCCATCTCCCACGGAGTGCCCTTGGCCGAGCTGGGGAGGGTGCTCAGAGCCGGTGGTTGATGGGAATGGCTCTGGGGGTGTGTGTGGGCCAGTTTCTGTGGTGCAGCTGAGGCTCCAGAGCTTCCCATGGAATTAGGCTGGGGCCACACAGTTATTCTGGAACCGCATCTCTGCCTGGCTTCTTCCCCCGACATATTCTGCCTCCCTCGCACCTTTACAAATTTCTCCTGAGAGCATGTCTCAGAGAAAAAGGAGTCCTCAGTTTCGGGCCTTGCTTCTAAGGGCACTTCGAATATGGCAGATCCCTTCATTCCTTACTAACTCATCCCTAACCGTTCTGTCAGGCAGCAGGCTCTCCTCACTGCAGTCCCAGCCTCCATAATGCCTCCTGTCTAAAACATCTTGATGCCTCCACGTTGCTCACAATTAAAATAGACACTCCTTAGTGTAGCACGCAGAGCCCATCGCAGTCTTGCTTTCACTTCCTTGTTTAGCCTAATTTCCTGCCGTCCTTCACCATTGCTGCAACCGGCCATACTGAGCTGACAGCTTCTCGAGATGCTTTGTCATCACTTCTGTACTTTTGTACCTGTTCTTCTGCCTGGCGTATTCTCTCTCTCTGCTTCTATGCCTGCTGTCTCCAACTTGTTCTTCATTGTTCATCTCATACAGTCCTTCCTCTGGGCACTTTGACAGGTCTCTCAGGCACATCCTCTCTTTTCTGTGCTCAGAGAACTTTATTTATAGCTCTCGTATGGTTGCCATCATATCTTGTCTGTATGTATCCGTGTCTCATATCGGATGGAGATCATTCCTTAGGGAAGAAGTCAGTTTCCTATCCATCCTTATGGCCCCATCCCCTAGTAGAGGAATGTGGGCAAGCAGTGAGAGTTCCCCTCAAAGAAAGATGGGAAGGAGTAAAGAAGTGAGGAAGAGAAAAGGATTAGAACATAAGTGCTTCTTAGAGTCTTAAGGAATCTCCAAGAAGAAGGAATTTGTAAAATCTAGAGATGGTTAATCAAACCCCTGAAGTTTTAACTAAACATTTTTTGCATGATACAATTAATTTATGGTACATTGAAATTCAAAACCAAATAAGATGAGTAAAGCATTTGATAAATTAAAATGTTGTTATTAATTGTAACAGTAGGATGTTTGTATAAGCGCTAGGTATTTATAGTCATTTAAATTTCATATCAACTGCAAATAAATGGACTAGCGTTTACTTAAGTAACTATCATTTGTTTTGTCACTGTTTAATTTTTTCTTAAAGCATGTTAATATTCTTAGTCTCTCTCTTTTTTTTTAACCTTAGAACTTGTCTGTGGAAAATATACTGCTTGAAATGAGGAGCCATCTTTCCAAGTCAAAGGTGATTGAAACAGAATTAGCAAAGCCTTTATTTGATGCCCTGCTTCGAGTTGCACTGGGGAATCATTCAGCAGATTTTGAACACGATGATGCTCTGACTGAGAAGGTATGAATAACTGACAGTAGTGTTGTTTGGGTGTGACTGGCAGAGGCAGAAGTGTGTGGGATGGGAGTAAGACACCAACGAATGTGGTTAGGACATTATGCGCCAGGATTTGGTCATGTGAGTTCAATGGGCCGTGTCGCCGTCATGTGGGGTGGATTGTATTTAGTCAGTGCCGTATCTCATAAGAAACAGGAGAGCAGTATGACATGCTTTGCTTCATCTAATCTGGAGATTTTCTGAGAATTACTTCTATTAGGTGGAAAGGTATTATTTGATAAGTCTTACGTATAAACTGATAGTTTATTAAATAACAATTCAGGGATGGCAGTGACTCAGCTGTCTTATTTGATCCTATATTGGTGCAGCTAATATTTCCAGAACTCTCTTCTCACTTGAATTTTAAATCACTCAGCATTAAAAATGACTAGTACTTGCATAGAAAATAGCAGTCCTAGTTTTTTAGTTCTGTTAACATTGTTTTCTAAAAGAACTAGTTTAAATTTTTTTCCTGAAACTTGGATACATATTTGGTTAATTTCCCTCTCCTTTCATGTTTCTTTTTTTTTTTTTTTTTTTGCGGTACGTGGGCCTCATTGTTGTGGCCTCTCCCGTTGCGGAGCACAGGCTCCGGACGCGCAGGCTCAGCGGCCATGGCTCACGGGCCCAGCCGCTCTGCAGCATGTGGGATCTTCCCGGACCAGGGCACGAACCCGTGTCCCCTGCATCGGCAGGCGGACTCTCAACCACTGCGCCACCAAGGAAGCCAATGTTTCTTTACCTTTAGTTAATTGTCACCTCTCCTTTATCCTTATGTAACTTCTTTTTAAATTCCTTGGTCTGGACATACATTGGCATTTTATAATCTTCTGCCATAATATTTTATGTTACTGTTTGTCATAACTTAAAAACTTACTGAAATAACTACTAATGCCTTCATCATATTACTGAATCAGTGGGTTAACTGGAAAATGTTAAAATACCTACCTAAAATGTCAATACCTAGGTAGGTTAAAATACCTACCTACTTATTAAAAAAAAAGTTTACTCTACCTTTTATTACTGTTGCAATGATAAAATACTCTGAGCTTCTTCAAGTGTGTTTTCTAAAATGAAGATATTAGTAGCATTTTTATAAGAGAAGTAAAATTTCGTGCCACAAGATATTGCACAGGGAGTTAATGCTGGAACTCTTGACTTCTGAGATGCTTGTATATAGACAACTGCATTCTGAAATCTTAAAATTAATTTCCTTGAAAATTTTTCATCTCTCCTCTGGTTATCAATTTATGAAACACTTTATTTATAAAAATCCTATGAAAAAATATTTTCCGTGAACAAATATGTAAAGATAATACATATTTATTCACATGAAGTTGTAAGAAGTACAACTTAATGTGGTTTTTAGACATTTCTTATCATATAACTAGAATGAAATTTCTTAGACTTATTTTTCAGTAAAACTGAAATGACCTATAGCTTAATCTTTTAGGACAGCTATTTTTTGAGGTGTTAGTCAAGAAAATTATTCTGCATGAATTTCATAATGTGTAATGGTTAATATCAATTCCTAAGATTTTTTTTTCTTTAAATACCGAAGCTGTCCTTAAAATGACTTTTGAGGGCTTCCCTGGTGGCGCAGTGGTTGAGAGTCCGCCTGCCGATGCAGGAGACACGGGTTCGTGCCCCGGTCTGGGAGGATGCCACATGCCGTGGAGCAGCTGGGTCCATGGGCCAAGGCCGCTGGGCCTGCAATGGGAGGGGCCACAGCAGTGAGAGGCCCGCGTACCGCAAAAAAAAAAAAAAAAAAAAAGACTTTTGAGAAGTAAATGCCTTATTTATGAAAAATGAACAAACATTACAGCTTTTGCCTTTTAATTACACTGATCTTGTAGAGTCATCAGTCTGAAGAATTATTGTCATCCCAACCTGGTGATTTTTCAGAAGAAGCTGAGGATTCTCAGTGTTGCAGTATTAAACTTTTGGTTGAAGAAGAAGGTTATGAAGCAGATACTGAAAGCAATCCTGAGGATAGTGAAACCTGGGATGATGGTAAAATATCACTGAAGTACTTGTGATTGGATTTGAAGTCAGATTATTAATTAGCAAATGGTTCACAATAATATCACTTTAGAATTTTGTATTGCCTTACATTGTATTGCCTTACATTTAAAAAGTGCATTGCATCATCATTTCATTTGATCTTGACAACAAATTCTGGCATTCTTGTAAGCAGTTTAAAACAATGAGATATATTTTGTTATGACAAACATTGACCGAGTGCATAAGAATACAGGGTAGAGGAAGCCTACCTATATATATTCTAATGGAAAAGACAAACAATAAGTGTCAGAAATAAGCAGTATGAAGAAATAAAACGGGGTGATATTATAGTGATTGGGTGGTCGGAGAAGGCCTCTCTGAAGCTGTTTACGTTGAGGCCTAAATACAAAAGACTTATCCAGCAAACATTGACAGGAAGAGCATTGCAGGCAGTTTGTTATAAAGATTAAATAATATAAGGAATACAGACATCTCTTTGTGGCCTGCAGGGATGCTGCTGCATAGATTTCTTCTTAGTTCACCACAGCCCAACTTGTTTAGGATGGAACGACATTGCATATGATCCTTTGTTTCCAGGCCTAAAACTTGGGTAGAATGGAAAATATGGATTGGTCAGAGCCAAGAGATTTCTGGGAAGACTCCATCTTTTAATCTGCTGATCTTGTGACTGTGCCAGTACTGTTAGTCCTCACTAAGTTTGCAGTAGTTTATCTTCCTCAAAGTCTATTTTCTCTTTCCCACTGAGTGAATGGGAGTAATCACTGAAAGGGCTTGATGGGCCCATAGCAGGTAGTTTTTGTTTCTCTGTTTTTTGGTTTTTTACCATAAAGAGAGTGAAAAGAACAAAGGAACAGCCACAAATTGAAAGCCACACACATATATATTCATGTAGCTTACTTGATTCATTAAACAAACTAATATGTTTTTTCCAGTTTTATTGAGAAATAATTGACATACATCACTGTATAAGTTTAAGGTGGTTGTATTGACATGTACTGTGAAATGATTACCTCAATAGGTTTAGTTAGCATTCATCATCTCATATAGATACAATAAAAAGAAAAGAAATAAACATTTCTCCTTGTGATGAGAACTCTTAGAATCTACTCTCTTAACTTTCCTATATATCATACAGCAATGGTGACTGTAGTCACCATGTTGTCCATTATATCCCTAGTACTTATTTATCTTATAACTGGAAGTTTGTACCTTTTAACCACCTTCTTCCACTTCTCCCTCCCCGCCACCTCCTGAGCAGGTGCTTTTGAAAAAATATTCGTTTAATAGTGTTAGCTTTTTTTGTTTGTTTTCTTGGCCGCACTGTGTGGCATGCGCGATCCTAGTTCCCTGACCAGGGATCTAACCTGCGCTCCCTGCGATGGAAGCACGAAGTCTTAACTGCTGGACTGCCAGGGAAGTCCCAACAGTGTTAGTTTTATCAGAGTACAGACATGATTTTATAATGATAGGTTTCCTCCTTTTTATAAGTTTGCTAAGTAGATCTTAATTTAAAGAATTTTGGTCTAGGTAGAAATTTATACATTTCTTACCTGTATGAACTTTTTAAAAGAGTACAGCAGTTTTCTTTAAAGAGCATAACAGTTAAAATTTCCAAAATGTAATATTCATTGAAATTGAAATTCATTGAAAGTCTGTCTGTTTCTCACTTATGAAGAAGACAAAGTATAAAATTCATCCAACCAATAGCCAGACCTACTGTTTTCACAGAGATATGGGCAAACAAATGAACTACCCTGTGATTTAGGTATTTTGGCATCAGAAAGTTTGGGATAGTATTTTTTTCCAGTTGTGTCAAAGGGGTGTGTTAAATCTGTGTCACAGGTCTGTAAAAATTACAGTTGATAATATTCGTGGTTCTAGTGAAGATCAAAATTACTTTTAAGGCTATTCATTTACCTTCAAAATATCCATATGACTTGATTTTTCAGGATATTTATTGTAATCAAAAGTCAAGCAGTAGGAAAAGGTTTTGTGAGCATCTTATCAATAGCACTTTTGCCACTAGATCTCCTAAATAATGAACGAGATTTGAAATATTTTTTCAATGTTTAGGGAATAAAAATAATCTTTTCTTTTCCCCCTTTTAGGGGTAGACTTAAAGCCTGAAGAAGAAAGTTTCAGTGCATCAAGCAGTCCAAATGACTTACTTGAAAACCTCACTCAAGGGGAAATAATTTATCCTGAGATTTGTATGCTGGAATTAAATTTGCTTTCTACTGGTAAAGCCAAACTTGAGGTGCTTGCCCATGTATTTGAGAGTTTTTTGAAAATCATCAGGCAGAAAGAAAAGAATATTTTTCTACTCATGCAACAGGTAAAAGATGTATTTAGTTAAATGTGATCAATATTTACCACACGCATGCCCCAATTACTCATTTCTTTGTTTATATATAACCCAGCTTGTCTGAAAATTGAGATGATTACTTACCTTTTATAGTACCTTAATGTACGTTTTTAGTACAAGTGATGTTCTAAAAATCTTCTATTTCCATAGTTCTCCAAAGTAGCATAAAAATTAATGTTGTCATTGGCTAACTAATAAGAATCCTAGTATGTTTCTGAGAATGGATACTATTTGAAAAATTGCATTTAATTTTAATATATAGTCATTGTTTTGAAAACTCAGAAAACAAAACAGCATGAAAAACAAAATGAAAATTATGTATAATCCTACACATAACATTCTCTTCACTTATTTTTAAATACCTAGAAATGTGTATACAGTAGCCTATCAAGTAATTTATTATGATATTACAGTTGCTTCATGCTTTCATGAGGTAAGAAATTTAATTTCTTATGTTTTGTTTTTTAATCTTAGGGAACTGTGAAAAATCTTTTAGGAGGGTTCTTGAGTATTTTAACACAGACCGATTCTGATTTTCAAGGTGCGTTGAAACTGTTTTAAACAATAGCTTTGAAATAATTTTGTTGCTATGTGAAATGAAGAGTTGACAATAATGGCTTCCATTGGCATAGTGCTGTGTGGTTTTATAAGTAGCTTTATATGCATCATCTCTTTTGTTTCTCAGAACCATCCAATGTGGTAGACATAGTATAAGTATCTTGAGTTCACAGAGAGGAAAATCTAAATTCCAAGGACCGGAGTAGTTGTTCAGGGTCATATACATAGAAGTGGCATTGCGAGGACTGTAACGCAGTCTAAACACTGTATTGCTGCTTTATCAGGTATTGCTGGAGTGCCCACTCTCTTCTCTGTACTTTCACAGACATTTGACAAATTCATAATGAATACGTAATATGATTATATTATGATTATATGCTAGATAGAAACCTAGATTTTAGTTGGAGAAACCTAAATTGTAATTGGAGAATTAAGGCCGACATACACAAAATGTTAATTTGGGTTTGTCGCATATTTTCTCATGATCAAATTTAAGTTATGCATTTTGGGCATGCATACCTCACAAGTGATGCTATGCCTTTTCACAGTGCATCATATCTGGGGGTTCATGATATCTGTATCTTATTACTGGTGATGTTGACTGATCACTTGGTTAAGGTGGTGTTTTGCCAGGTGTTTCCATTGTTAAGTTAGTATCTTCTCTTTATAATTAGTAAGTTTCTTATGGGGAGATAACTTAGGGCTATGTAAATATCCTTTTTTTCATCATACTTTAACCCACTCATTTTAACATCCATTGATGATTCTTGACTGAAACAGTTAATATGGTGGTTTGCCAAATAGTAATTTTCTGTTTCCATCATTCCATCTTCATTTATTAATTGGGATTACACTGTAAGGAAAAGCCTTCCCTTCTTCCTCATCTACTTAGTGTATGGGTATATTTTTATTTATTGTGCTGGGCACTTAACTGGACTTTTTTGATCTGAAGACTTATTTCCAGCTTAGCTCTGAGAAATTCTATTCCATTATCTTTTCATAACAGCTTTACTGAGATATAACCTGTTTACGTGAGACATATTTGTGATATAATTGAGATATATTAATATACTATACCATTCACCCATTTGAAGTATACAGTTTAGTGTCTTTTAGTTGGTTCAGAGTTGTCCATGTTAAAACAGTTTCATCGCCCCGAGAGAGACCCCATACCCTGTAGCAGTCACTCCCTCTTTCCCCTTCACCCTCCCCCACGCACGTGCCCCAGCCCCTGGCAGTCACTAATCTATTTCCTGTCTTATAGATTTACCTATTCTAGATATTTCATGTAAATGGAATATGTGGGTTTTTGTGACTGATTTCTTTCACTTAGCATAATATTTTCATCCTTGTTGTAGCATACATCAGTACCTCAGGTTTTTAAAAATCATTTTTAAATTTTATTTTGATTTTATGTAGATTGCTTTTTAATTTTTTTTATTCATAAGCTTTATTTTTTACAACAGCCTTACGTTTACAGAGAGATTGAGCAGAGAGTGCAGACAGTACCCAGATTAACCTTAGTATATTTGCTGTAATTAATGAACCTATATTGTTATATTATTATTAACTAATGTCCATAGTTTATTCAAATTGCCTTAGTGTGTACCTAATGTTCTTCTGTTTAAAGATCTCAGCCAGGATTCACATTGCATTTAGCTGTCATACCTCCTTAGGTTCCCTCTTGGCTGTGACAATTTCTTAGACTTTCCCTGCTTAATGACCTTGAGAGTTTTGAGGAGGACTGATCATGCTGTAGAATGTCTCCCTGCTGAATTTGTCTGATGTTTTCCTCACTGTGGTATCGATTTGCATTTCCGTAATGATTAATGACATTGATCATCTTTTCATGTACTTGTTAGCGATCTGTATATCTTCTTTGGAGACATAGCAATTCAAATCCTTCACCCTTTTTCAAAATCAGGGTGTTTCTTTTATTGTCGTTGAGTATTAGGAGTTCTCTGTGTACTCTGTATACTCTTCAGTTCCTATTTTTCCCCTTGGTTAGGCAGCTCGGCCAGTCTGCAGACTTTTACAGTTATACCTGGTAGCCCTGATGCTAACATCCCACCGTACATCTCAGCTTTTTCTTGGCAGAAGCCATTCAGTTTCTTTTGAGAACAGTTTACAGGTTTGGGGCATAAAGGTAAAAGGTGACTTACCTGTGCTGTATACTAGGAATCAAGGAGAGAGGTGGATGTCACAGACAGACCTTTTATTAATCCCTGTGCTGCTTGCAGCCCTGTTCTTACTTCCTCCCCAGATTTGGGACAGGTCGGCTCATCATTCCTCTGAGCCCCTTTGTAATTCAAAGAGGTTCTAGGCTGCAGCTTTCTCTTTTATCTATCTCTCCTTCCATCTTCAAGAAATATTTTTAAATCTCTCACTTGACCTGCTCCCAAAGCCCACTGCCTCCCCACTTTTTTCCTGTTATGGGTTTCTTCCTTTTTGTTATCCTGAACTTTCAGTTCAGTGACTTTTCGGTGGTAGACAAAGGCATGTGTATATGTATGTGTATATCTCTATTCCCCCATTTTGAACTGGAACCTGTTAGTTTTGAACTGGAAAAAAATATCTAAGCACATACACTTTACATCGATCATGTTATTTTCCTACTCTAAAACCTTTACCTGATTGATGTTACTTACAGGGTAAAGTATATGCTATTTTATAGTCTTGTTGCAAGTTTCTTTCTTGATATGTCTACCATTACGCTGCTGCTTCTACAAAACATGTTGCTGAAACATGACTTATGTTCTCAGATTTTATATCAGAATTATTTTGTCATGTCCAAAAGGGAGATAATATTTATTTCGTAGGACTTTTTTTTGGTTAGGATTGGCTGAGATAATGCATGCAAGTATACTTCGATCGCTGTAATATACACTACAAATATTTTACTCTAGACAGTTATATGAATTTGTGTATTACCAATTATATTTCATAGTAAACCCCATGATAGAATAAAGTGTTCAAACTAATCATTTGGGGCTTCCCTGGTGGCGCAGTGGTTGAGAGTCCGCCTGCCGATGCAGGGGACGCGGGTTCGTGCCCCGGTCCGGGAAGATCCCACATGCCGTGGAGCGGCTGGGCCGGTGAGCCGTGGCCGCTGAGGCTGCGCGTCCGGAGCCTGTGCTCCGCAACGGGAGAGGCCACAACAGTGAGGCCCACGTACCGCAAAACAAACAAACAAAACACTAATCATTTGTCATAGTTTAGTGTTTTCGTAATTTTTAATACTTCCACTTTTACTTATGTCATTGAATTTTCTATTTAGAAAGTTATAGTCATAAATTAAACATTTTCAACATGAGAAGGTAGCGGACTATTTTATGGTACCCAACAGCTTATTTAAGAAATACTGTATTCATTTATGCTTCTTTAAATAATACCTTTATTTTACTTTGAGCTAACCAATCTTTAAGAAAAATGGTTTTGTTGTTATTTGTCAGTTAGTTGGTTTGCATTTAATTATATTGTTATTTCTTCAACAGATTTTTGGATTATTATTTATAATCCATTCAAGATGTGACAATAGTGTTTGATCTCTTTCAGTGAAATTGCTTATTCCGTCCTTTTAATTATTGTATATCGGCTTTAATTTTCCCCCTCTCTCTTTCTTTAATTTAGCGTGCCAGAGAGTACTGGTGGATCTTTTGGTATCTTTGATGAGTTCAAGAACATGTTCGGAAGAGCTAACCCTCCTTTTGAGAATATTTCTGGAGAAATCTCCTTGTACAGTAAATATGCTATAATTTGCCATTTTTTCACTGATACCTAATAGAATATTTTTTTATTATTTAGAAATCACTAAGCTCCGTCTTTTGATGTGGTAATTATTATATAGTCAGCCCCATGTTATTGTGTGTGAAATTCTCGATTATTTTGTTATTTACACAATTTTAACCATTTTGCTTCCATTTTGGCTAGCTAGATGTATCATTGGGATCATAGTCCCTTTACCCCATTCCACCCCAAGTCTTTGTGCCTAAGAAATGCTAAATAATTTTAATTACTAAAGATAATTATAACTAATTATAACCATTTTGAGAGTTACCCTGTTTTTTAAGAAAATTATTATTCACTCTTCATTTATCTTCTATCACTTGTCCATTGGTGCAGCTTAGTGATTCTTAGACCATTCTTTGCTGAGAAACCCATTTTTTATAATGAAATCTTGACTAGAAGCATAAGCAAATAAAACAGAAAACTTTGGAGCTACTTTCTTTGAAGCAAGGTTGGAGGATGTTCCTGAGCCCTGCCCACTTCACCACCCCACTTGAGCCTTGTAGACCCTGAGGGAGCTCTGTGGAACACGAGGTCAGAAACCACTAGTGTAATGGAGAACAGTATGGAGGTTCCTTAAAAAACTACAAAGAGAACTACCATATGACCCAGCAATCCCACTACTGGGCATATACCCTGAGAAAACCATAATTCAAAAAGAGTCATGTACCACAATGTTCATTGCAGCTCAATTTACAATAGCCAGGACATGGAAGCAACCTAAGTGTCCATCGACAGGTGAATGGATAAAGAAGATGTGGCACATATATACAATGGAATATTACTCAGCCATAAAAAGAAATGAAATTGAGTTATTTGTAGTGAGGTGGATGGACCTAGAGTTTGTCATACAGAGTGAAGTAGGTCAGAAAGAGAAAAACAAATACCGTATGCTAACACATATATATGGAACCTAAAAAAAAAAATGCTTATAAAGAACCTAGGGGCAGGACAGGAATAAAGACTCAGAACTACTAGAGAATGGACTTGAGGACACCGGGAGGGGGAAAGGTAAGCTGGGACGAAGTGAGAGAGTAGCATCGACATATATACACTAGCAAATGTAAAACCGATAGCTAGTGGGAAACAGCCTCATAGCACAGGGAGATCAGCTCATTGCTTTGTGACCACCTAGAGGGGTGGGATAGGGAGGGTGGGAGGGAGGGAGATGCAAGAGGGAAGAGATGTGAGGATATATGTATATGTATAACTGATTCACTTTGTTATAAAGCAGAAACTAACACACCATTGTAAAGCAATTATACTCCAATAAAGATGTTAAAAAAAAAACACTCGTGTAGACAATTGAGAACTGACTATATATTTATGGAATGTTTCTATTCTATTTTTCTGAGTTCATTTATCATTGTAATCATCAACATTAGATGTTATTTTATACATGGGTAGGGCATTGTACTGGGTTAATCTTTTCTATTTTTTTACTTGTCTCCTTAGTCTTTGCTTTTCCCTTTAATTAAATACTTGTTTCTTGTCATCTCTTCTGTACATTCTGTGTTTGAGTTTAACCAAAAACTTGTAATTATAAATAAAACTAAAAACCTTATTTTAGTTTACCAAACAGAGATGGAAGAAATTTTATCTGATTAGGGGAAAAGCATGTAAAATAAGGTGGAAAGTAACGGAGCACTCAATTTTGTGAAGTCAGTCATGCTGTAAATGCCATTCAGAAATCTGAAGAATTTGTAAGGTCTCTGATTCTATCCCTCATTTAAAAATAACTGATAGAAGCAACTATAGTGTACTTGGAAATAAACATCTTTCTTTGCTAGAAATGATTCCTGATATAATCGTTGTATTTAATTGCTAGTACTTAAAACCAACTCATAACTTTTTAGGTTTTAACCACAAGAGATTATATATTTTAAGACTGAAACCTCTGTTTCATATTTTATCTTAACTACACACACAAAAAATGAAAATTTTAATGATACAGTAGATAGGACGGTATTTAAATAGGAAGCTGATATGCATATGTGTATGTTTGTATTTTCATTTATAACCTGACTTTCAAGATTATTATGTACCTTGTAACATGATTGTAAAGTTTTGTGTGGTTTTTCTTCTCCTCTAGGAAATTCTTCTTCTGGGTATTCTGAAAATTGTTGAAAGTGACATTACTATGAGTCCTGCACAGTATCTAACCTTCCCTTTGCTGCATACTCCAAATTTAAGCAATGGTGTTTCATCTTTTTCACAAAAGAGTCCCGCGATTCTAAACAGTAAGGCCATGGGGTTATTAAGAAGAGCACGAGTTTCGCGGAGCAAGAAGGAGGGTGACAGTGACAGTTTTCCCCAGCAGCTGCTTTCCTCTTGGCACGTAGCGCCTGTCCACTTGCCATTGCTAGGACAAAACTGCTGGCCACACCTGTCGGAAGGTTTCAGCATTTCACTGTGGTTTAATGTGGAGCGCATTCACGAAGCTGAGAGTACCATAGAAAAAGGAAAGAAGACAAAGAAAAGAAACAAATCGTTACTTTCACTGGATAGTAATTTTGGTGGAACAGGTATGATAACAGCGTTACCGGTTGCACTAAGATTTTTCCGACGGCTGTTTTATAGTAGTTGAGCTCTGAGAATACAGCGATGCTCTGTCTTACTCTCAACATGCTCTTCACTTGGAATGCCTCAGCAGGGGCGGGCTCTGACTTACCGAAGCCTGAGTTGTCAGATAGCCCTGAAAACTCCATTTTCTTCTGTTCCTTTGCCTAGTGTGTATGGCGGGGGGGCAGGTGGGCCACAGCTGCAACTGCTGCGGGGCTCACCAGCCCCCTTTCTTGCCTCTTTCCTGGTCCCGTCACTGGGTTAGGGTGGCTCCTGGTGTTTGAAAAGGAAAGGATAGAACCCTGTAGCCACTTGTTCATCCTCTGCTACCTGTTTCCTACCTCCTGTTTAGTCTACCTCCATTTCATCTTTCTCTCTCATAGTTCTAGCTCTTTTTCTTATGCTGTATCTTACCTCAGTGCCTCTCTCCTTGTTCCCATCACAGAATGTTTAAATGTGTCAACCAACCTCCAGAGTGAGAATAAATTGCATTCCAGTTCTTTCTATAACTGCTCGAATTGCAATTATGCTACTAGGAAACTGCTAGGTAGAAAGAAGCTGTTCGTTAGAAAGCAGTTTATGGTGGTGGTAAGTAAAGCAGGTAGGCTAATTCTTAGGGTCCATGAATGAATGAAATGACTGAATGAGACAGGTGTTTAGGGGGTTATGATTATAGGGAGGTGCTGGCCTCAATAGCTGCTCATTCCACAAGGTTTACACACACCAGTAGAGCCTCTGCTTCAGGACACTAGGCCTTCCCCAGTATCTAGTTTCCAGGGAGGTCTTCTACCGCTGACCTGTAGATGGAACGGAAAACCTTAACGACACCGTCGAGGTTGAAGGGTGGGAAATATCACCTGATATTTACAGTCGGAGCTCTGACTCTACTTTTCCACAGACGTTATTTCCAAGTTATTAGCAGAACACACTTAGGTACTTTTATGGGTTAGCCTAGGAAGCTGAACTTTTAAGAAATCTTAGCAGATAATTTAATGTTTTAGGTAGTTATAGTGTTTTCTTTTGTGAATTGAATTTTGCCACCTATGAATTGATAGCTCTGAATGATATACATGTGATGTTATTGATGATGGTGCTGTCTAATGTACATGGAGAGCTTTCTGGATTGTGTCACTTTGCTCTGCTCTTGCTATATACATTTTTAATCTTCACAACATTTCAGTAAGGTGAGTGCTCACACTGTCTGTATTTGTCGATGAAGTTAAGCAGCATGACCAATTTCTGTGGCTGGTAAGTGCTGGAAACGGATTTAAACCCACCTGTATTTAATTCCAGAGCTTAAACGTCACCACTACCCTGTAAACTGCAGATCTCTTTCTTACTTATCAAGTGGGAGCTATCACAATGTAAACAGTCTCTTATCAAATGAATAAATATACATAATGACCTGAGAAAACAAAGTATTGGGAACATTTTAAAAATTTCTTATTGTAAAGATGTATTAGAAAAAGTGTGTTTTAGAAAGATAATCTTGCATAAACATTTAAAATTAACATTTAAAAATAGTATACATACAAAAAAATTGAAGAAGGGTGAAGAAAATATTACAGTGATAACACATCCTTTGCCACTAAACCACTGTGTGCCATTGAGCAAGTTATTTAACCTCTCAGCACCTCAGTTCTGTCACCCTCAAAATGGGGATAATAATATTTACCTCACAAGATTATCATGAGCACTAAATTAAGAAATATTTATAATATAACTACTCTGAATTCCTGAATACACACTGGTTTCTCTTCTGGTCTCTTAATTGTACAAGTTCATATTTGATATGGAAACATTTTTTTCGATATCACTTCAGATATGAGTTCTCTATATATCTTGGGCAATAGTCCTCAAGATAATCAATTGAATTTAACTGTTCTTTTTAAAGACTATTATCATTGCTAGGGGGAGTATTCTTAAAAATTGGTGGTGGTTTGTGTTGTTTTTTTAATAAGATTTTTTTTTGATATGGCCCATTTTTTTAAAGTCCTTATTGAATTTGTTACAATGTTGCTTCTGTTTTATGTTTTGGTTTTTTGGTTGCAAGGTACGTGGGATCTTAACTCCCCAACCGGGGATCGAACCCGCACCCCCTGCATTGGAAGGCAAAGTCTTAACCACTGGACCCGCCAGGGACGTCCCTGGCGGTGGTTATACCCGTAGGAAATTGACAACCAATATATGTGCAATCTGATAACTGGCAGTGTTTATCTTCTCTGAAAGTCTGAGCCTTTGGGCATGCATTTTCTATTTTGGTACATCTTAATGTAGCTTTACGTGAAGTCATGAATCGTGGTAATAGGTCGCATGGCTGAGGATTGAGCTCATCACACCCACTCAGGCAGTGCTCGGTTTTAAGTGGCGAGAAAGAGAAGTCAGGATGGTAACCATACGGCTCAAAGCCTGTAGCGCGTGTGCCTTCACTTGCCTTGGAGAGAGATGTTAGAGTCTCAGAATCCCTCAGCAGTTACATTCAGAGATCACCCATCCGGGAGCCCAAGCAAGGAATATATTCAAACACCACAATTTTTCTAAAAATTTTAATATCAATTTTTTTTTAAAAAGCATGCTATTATTATAATTATTATTATTATTATTATAGATATTTTTGGTGGTGCAAGGCATGTGACAATGGTGTGTGCTCCCTGGGCTGGGGCCCCAACGTCACCGTGGCCCAGTCCAGTTGGTAAAAGAATCATGGCACAGTGACATCACAGTGGTCTCTTCATTCCTGCAATTAGCCCTCGGTTATCATGTATTTTAAAACATTTAACAACTTCTGTTGTGCTCAATTACTGTTTTCACTCTTCATGCTTTTTTTTGGAGTTAACATCTAAACTTTGGAAATGTGGTTTGGAAATAAATGTTGTTTATTTGCCTGGAATGTCTGAACATTCCAGGTAAATAATTTACTACAAATGAACAACCATGCTTCGTAATTTTTATCAGTTGCTTAACTGATCATTCTAACATCTTTTTCTCATAGAGCACAGCAGACCGGAAGGTGCAGAGTACGTGAGTCCTGGGGAAAGGCTCATAGAGGAAGGCTGTATTCATATGATCTCACTGGGGTCCAAAGCGCTGATGATCCAAGTGTGGGCTGATCCCCACAGTGGCACTTTTATCTTTCGGTAATGATTATCCTCAACCCATCATGAATAGCGCATGTATTTAAATAATTTATGTAAGAGACATTAATGTGAAATCTGCTAATAAAGATCATTACAGCAAAATAGAAAATTCTTTAAAAAAAGAAGATACATTCTAACAGTTATTAATACAGCCTTTGTAACAATACATTATTCTATCTAAAAATCTATAATTAAACTCTGAAGTACATTATGTTAATTCTCAGTTGTATCTTAGACCAAATACTTACTGAAGTCTTATCTATGAAAGTATTCCATCAGATTGAAGTGATCTTATGATGTTGTTATCAGGCAGCAGTTTTTCATGCAGAGTATATATTTAAGAGCCACTATCTAATAAGCTTAGGTTCTCCTTGCTGTCTTGTCCTTTTTTTCGTACCTCCTTTGTTAACTAGTATAGATACAAGTCTTTTATTTGTATTGAGTGAGTATGACTAGTATGATACTATCTTTATAAAACTTTAAATGAAACGTGTTGCTTAGGGATCTATGCTCTGTAAATGTAATAAAGGTTACTTGGGGGGCTTCCCTGGTGGCGCAGTGGTTGAGAGTCCACCTGCCGATGCAGGGGACGCGGGTTCGTGCCCCGGTCCGGGAAGATCCCACATGCCGCGGAGCGGCTGGGCCCGTGAGCCATGGGGCCGCTGAGCCTGCGCGTCGGGAGCCTGTGCTCTGCAACGGGAGAGGCCACAACAGTGAGAGGCCCGCGTACTGAAAAAAAAAAAAAAAAAAAAAAAAAAAAAAGGTTACTTGGTACATTATATAAATTATATCTTAATTCTCTTAGTAATCCCTCGAAGTAGGTTAGACCAACAATACATCCTTGTTTTAGGCATTTAGATATTTATGTATAATATGTGTTAATTTTTGTATGAACCAAATATTATACTGTAATTTCTAAAGAGGCAATGACTGTACCGATAGTACTAATAAAATTTTTTTTTTGCAAATTGAATTCTGAAGATTATTGCCCAAATTGTTAACCCTAACTAGCAAATGAGCCAAATCTATTTTAGTTCATGGATTGAGGTAGTAGTATAATAAAATAACTAAACAGATTACGGTGTAAAACAAAGACCTACTGACTTTTCAAGTTAGTTTAATAATAGAACTGATTTTTAATTTCACTTAAATATCTAGAATTGTAGTTGATATACATGTTAAAAACTGAGATCAGAAATTTCATGTTTTTAGCCTATACCTTTTCTCTTTTTGTGCAGTGTGTGCATGGATTCAAATGACGATACGAAAGCTGTTTTACTAGCGCAGGTTGAATCACAGGAGAATATTTTCCTTCCAAGCAAATGGCAACATTTAGTACTCACCTACTTGCAGCAGCCCCAAGGGAAAAAGAATATCCATGGGAAGATCTCCATATGGGTCTCTGGACAGAGGTATGAAACATTTTTAGTAAATACTTATTAATGTCAGTTAAAATTTTAATTATTCTGTTACAGCTTCTGAAACAGATTACAGAAAACTGTAGGTAAAATTTTACTATATATTAACATAAGAGTCTGTCAAGTTAGATATTTTTTCCTATTTATCACTTTCATACAAAATTAATTCCCCTTAGAAATAATTGTTGAAGATTAATATTTGGATATATATTTGGAGCATGCAGGCATTCATGTAGAACGTATATTACATCAAGCAGCTGAACCTATAATTTAGTCCATCAAGCCCATGTGTTATAAAATGAATCCATAAGGAATTATTTAAATTAAGTGGCTAATAAAACTAATACCTAAATTAAATCAGAGTTTCAAAAGAAATTAGGATGACTAGAGAAAAATATAAGCTAATGTATCAGGTGATAGATTAAAATAGGGTCCTAGAAATATGCCAGGTGATAGATTTGGTTATAGTACTGTATGACTTTTACAAACCAGGAGAATTGTGAGTCAAATTAATAGGAAATGTTTTGTAGAATATCTTTTTTTTTTTTTTTTCGGTACGCGGGCCTCTGACCGTTGTGGCCTCTCCCATTGCAGAGCACAGGCTCCAGACACGCAGGCCCAGCGGCCCCATGGCTCACGGGCCCAGCCGCTCCGCGGCATGTGGGATCTTCCTGGAGCGGGGCACGAACCCATGTCCCCTGCATCGGCAGGTGGACTCTCAACCACTGCGCCACCAGGGTAGCCCTGTAGAATATCTTAATGTAAAATGTAACACTAAGAGAACTATAAGGTATCTTGGAAATTGTAAGCATTGGGAGGTATTTTATTGAATGAAATAGCATGAAAGGGGATACAGAATTGGAAACTAGTGTAACATGGGAAAGGACCAAGCTGGCTGGAAGGAACAGTCTAAGTTGAATAATGAGCAAGAAAAATGAGTGGGCATGGTGATACTGTGTGACAGCAGCTTTGAATCCAGGATGAGGAGTCTACATTTAATCAAATGGTCTAAAATATTGCATACCTATTATGTTGCAGACCTTTTGCCAGGTGCATTATATACATGATCTTCCAATTCTCTCAAAAGTCCCTCGAAGTAGATTAGATCATAGAGATAACATATACCCTTAGCACAAATTAACCTATTTTTTCATTCATTTGTTCATCCAATACTTACCGAGGAATTATTATGTGCTGAGCACATGCTATATCAGGCTTGGGGGCTTGGTGAACAAGACAGACACATTCCCTGCCTTTTGGGGCTTGCAGTCCCTTGAGGAAGCAGACAGCAAGCATACACAATTAAATGAGTGTGTACAAATCATGACAAGTGCTGTGGGGATACAAATAACAGGTTTGCTACTTAAGGGAGGTACGTCAGGGGAGACCTATCTAGGAACAGTTTATTGAAGCTGAGAGCTGAAGGAGATGGAGCTTTCCATGAGCAGGAGGGAGGAAGAGTGAGTGGGCCAGGCAGAGGAAAAGGCCTTTGGGGACCAAGGGAAGGCTGTGTACTGGTCAGCGCGGCAGTGGCTGCAGGAGTTGATTGCTTACATCTGTCCAGCCTCAGGAAGGCAGGGGAAGGGGCTTGTGAACGGCTCTAGGGTAGCCAGTCCACAGTGTCTGCCACAGGAAACAGTTTATTCATTTTAAAAAAATACATGAAAATATGTCATTGAAGCTCAATTTCCATAGTCCAAATAAAATGTTTTCTGAGAAGTTCTGTCTTCACAACTGCCTAAGCCTGAATGGCAGCGGTATAGCCCATCACTCTTTGTTTCCAGAGCCTTGAGTTAGATTGGTTGGGATTGGGGCTGGGGCTGGGATAGAGTCTCCTGGACTCTCTCCTCCTCCTTTCTTGAGCTCTCAGCACACACCAGGCAGTGTAGTAGGCACTTGACATGGATGACCTCAATTAGTCCTCCCAAGAGCATGATGAAAGAGGTGTACTTTACACGTGAGGCAGCTGAGACCCAGGGTAGGGCAAGGTAACTGCCCCAAAGCCCTACCAGCAGTGAGGAGGGCGGCTGAAACGCAAACTGGACTCTGAGTCTGGATAGAGCCTGCTTTAAAACCCTGTGCTTTACTAACCTGACAGCGTTTTGGTGAATCAGGCCAGCTGACAGATATAGGAATCATAAACTAATCATTAGACATGTTCAGAGTGAGAGTCTAGCTGTTCTCTGTGGCCAGTTCTGAAGTTATGAGTATAGTCACTTGATTCACATAGCACTAATTTTTACCCACCCACTTTATTTCTTCATTACTTTGAGGGAATTTTTCCCCCTTTGGTACAAGTTAATGATTTTATCTGTTAATAGAGCAGTGAGCAAGTGACCAAGGATGAATATATTATTCTGTTGATTTAAATTCGGCACTATCTTTATCACTCTCTGGACTAATAGAATAATTTCTACAAATAATACATTTCAAGATGTAATGACACTGAAAAAAACCTATTAATATTTTCTATTTATTTTTATTTGATGAACAGCACACAAATATGGTAGGAATATATGGCACATAGTAGATAGTATGAATTATTTTAAGTGTTGAACTCATCTCGCATTGATCTTACAGATTTTCTTTACCCATAAAAACTGTATTGTCATAATGCCACTAGGTGGCAGTACTGTTTCAGTCACAGCCATTTAGTTGGTTCAAGAAAGATGCCTGTAGAGTAATAGAAGTTATCTCACTATGATGTTGTATGTCAATTATACCTCAGTAAAAAAAAGTTAGCTCACATCTTTCCTTTGTTTAAAATATTCCTATTAAAATAGTTAAATTTATATGTTAAGTATGAAACAGAAAGCCTTCGGGGAAAGTTTTTAAATAAATACATACCAAAATAGAATATCTCATTATTAGCTTATTCTAAGTTCTCTGTCTTATTCACAAACTTTGTCTTTATAAGCTACCTTCATTATCTTAATATGGAGGTTAAAACATTTCTAAAATGGAGGTAGAGCTTGGCACTCCGCCATTTCAACTAGAGGATGAAGTTCTCCCATCATGTGTGTCTCTCTAGGAGAAACCATTAGATTACCTCTTCCTACTCTGCCTTTTCTAAGGATTCCTGTGACCTTTATATGAAGAAAAGCAAGAGACTAATCAAAAGCTCGGTAATGATTTAGCACTGAAGAAACAGAAAATGCCAAAAAGCATTGGCGTTTTAGTGCCTTGTCAGAGCAAAACCTGAAGAAGTGATAATCTTTTTCTGATTAGTTTTTTAAGCCCTCATAGAGGACATGAGATTTTAGGAATTGTTTACTGAGATGGGAGACTTTCTGGTAAAATCAGGGGGAGGTGGTAGATTTATATCTCAAACCAGGAAGGTGAATATGCAGAAGTCAAGTGGCAAAGAAAGCTTGCAGCAAATGTCGGGTCATACTTCCCATGGCCTGGTGTAGGACCATCAGGCATCTCTGTTCTGCTCCCTTCCTTTGGGGGCTTGTGGACCAGCAGCACCTTGGACCAAGACACAAGAGAATCAGTCCTCCTCTCTGTCGCATCACCAACTATCTGATACGGAACCAAGAAACTTGTTCAAGAATTTCCCGTTTTTAAACATTCATACTTTAAAAATCCCTAGTACTCGCTGAAGTAACTGATTTAACTTTGTTTTTAACGTAGGAAGCCTGATGTTACTTTGGATTTTATGCTTCCAAGAAAAACAAGTTTGTCATCTGACAGCAATAAAACATTTTGCATGATTGGCCATTGTTTATCATCCCAAGAAGAATTTCTGCAATTGGCTGGCAAATGGGACCTGGGAAATTTACTTCTCTTCAATGGTATATTTTTCCCCTTCAAAGCATTTCCAGATTTTTCTTTCAGTTAACAAATATTAAACTAAGTTATTTATCCTGGATAAAGTATTAATCCCTGTTCCTTCACTTGTACTTAGTAAGTACTGTATTTCCTAGATTCCATGATGTACTTTTAAAATATTTTAACATTTTTATAATCTAGGTGCTTCTTATAATTGATACATACATTTAATGTAGAGATGTACATCCTACCCCCATACCCTCCCCGAAAGAGAAGCTTATATTAAATCAACTTTATAATCCTGGAAAATGCAGTGTTAGGACAGGTACACTTAGACTGGTGGTCTCTTTTATTTATAATTTTAGTATATTATATTTTAAAATACCACATTTTAGGGGAAAAAGAAATATGTGATTTTTAAAAACATATCACTAAACCTGGCACATAATAGCATTCAGACAGTTGTTTATTGAATAGATGGATGGATGGATGAAGGAATAAAGATCCACAGGTTATTTTTAAAAGGAATTTACTGAGGTATAGTTTCCATTTACAAAAAAGAAAAAAAAAGAAGAGGCAAAATGAAACCAAACCTGCTTTTAGCCTAAAGAGCAACTAGAAATTTCATGGCTTCATTATACCAAGAGCTTTCAGTTAACTTTATATATGTATCTATATTAATTCATCTTACATCCCGCAGATAATCTTGCTGTAAATTATTTGCTCATTACAGCAATTTGGAAATTGAGGCTTTATCAATTTTGTAAGATACAGTGAACAACTATAAGAATCTAGCAAAAAAAAAACCCTCTTGGTTTCTTGTTTTTTACGAAAAATTTTGGTTGGAGTATTTTAGATAAATAACTTTATTTTTTTGCTATTCAGGAGCTAAGATTGGCTCACAAGAGGCATTTTATTTATATGCTTGTGGACCCAATCATACGTCCATAATGCCATGTAAATATGGCAAGCCTGTGAATGACTACTCCAAATATATTAATAAAGAAATTTTGCGATGTGAACAGATCAGAGAACTTTTTATGACCAACAAAGATGTGGACATTGGTCTTCTAATTGTAAGTTTTCATTTTATAAGTTTTAACTTTGTAGTAACTGTTATGTATGTTTATTGAATGTGTCATTTGCTGGGAATTAGATTTTTAGAGTTTTTCTTTTCTGTTTCTCAATATTTTCTTTACTTAGAAATGCTTTTCTTTTTAATTGAAATACTTTGACCACCTCAGAATTCATTTTCAGGTTTCAAATTTTCATCTTCTTTTCCTTGGAACTATATTTCTATACTAAGTATCAGTTTACTTTAGGTTATACCTATTAATCATTTGAGAAAAATGTTTATGATATAATGAAAATATAACACGTGTTAGCCTTAAAAGATTGCTTATTACCTTTCTTTCCCATACTTACAAATAAATACTAACTTTTATTTATATTAATTTTAATTATACATATTCAGATTTTAGAATATTTCTTTAATATCAATAACAACTAGGAATTTTGCTTTCAAATTATTGCTAACTCTGCTTATATGAGACTCTTGATTGCATTTTATACATTATTTTAATATTTTGTTATACTAATATATAGATTAGGAACTTGTGATAGATATTTTTCATTATAGCAGCTAGGAAACTGACCCTTCATGGTCTTAGAAGATCTACTAAAAGCTGGTAGGCCTAGCCATGAAACTGTGTTCCTAGCCATGAAACTGTGTTCCTCCTTCTCTCGCCTTCATATGAGAGGTACAATTATAGGTCAGAGATATTTCTTACTTGGAGGCTACTACCTTGGGATATATTTTGTTGTTATTGTTGTTGTTAATGAGGTGTATATTTTACAATCAAAATCTATTATATTTTAAAGCTGTAACATTTGACTAAAGTAAAGGAGAAGTTCTAGTTTAGATATTTTGTAAAACATATGTAAGTCTTAAGTGGTGTTAAATATATATCTGTGGTAAAATAAATATAGAGTAGATACCTGTGGAATTTAACTGAAGATCTGGTATTAGG
Source organism: Kogia breviceps (assembly GCF_026419965.1). NCBI lineage: Eukaryota > Metazoa > Chordata > Mammalia > Artiodactyla > Physeteridae > Kogia > Kogia breviceps. The sequence continues at coordinate 79,745,161 of NC_081311.1, forward strand.
CACACCATCTTTTTCTCCCTAAGGAGTATTTTTAAATGAGGGCTGGGGACATTTTGGCTGTTGAGGCATTTGGCTATTATTGAGTGGGGGCCAGGGATTTTAAGTATTCTACAGCGTGTGGGTGGTGTCATACAACTAAGAATTAATCCCACCCCAAATGTGCCACCGTGGACCAAACATGCTTTAGTGAAATGATTCTCTAACCAGAATCACCCAGAGGACTTGTTAAAACGTAGATTGCTGGGCCAGAGCTTCGGGTTCAGTAGTAGATCTGAAGTGTTGTCCAAGAGTTTGCATTTTTAACAAGTTCCCAGGAGATGCGGATGCTCCTGGTTGGGGACCACACATTGAGTATCTCTGCTTTAGGAAGACGAAGGAGCTCATACAACAAATGTTTGTTCAAAACATAATTTTAACTCTCTAGTTCTTGGTTAATCCATTTGTTTGTACAAAAATTACATTTTTTTTTTTTTTTTTTTTTTTGCTGTACACGGGCCTCTCACTGTTGTGGCCTCTCCCGTTGCGGAGCACAGGCTCCGGACGCGCAGGCTCAGCGGCCACGGCTCACGGGCCCAGCCGCTCCGCGGCACGTGGAGTATCTTCCCGGACCGGGGCACGAACCCGCGGCCCCTGCATCGGCAGGCGGACTCCCAACCACTGCGCCACCAGGGAAGCCCAAAAGTTACATATTCTTAATCCTTTTATTTTGCCCGAAAAGAATATAGGTTGTAAGTCATAAAATTCAACAGAAATTATCACAGATAAAAATTATACAGGTTTTATGTGAAAAGTCTTTTTTAGAAAGCAGATTTTTTAAGCTTGACTTCATTATTTTGGGGTTATGAGGTATGAGTGAGCAGTCAGGCAGAGATGGTGCCCTCCTGGCAAGGCATTGGTGTCAGGTGGGACATGTTTCGGGTAACTGGGCATTTTATCAGGTTTCTAATGAAAACTACTACAGGTATACAATTTTGTTTCACCCAGCATAATCATATACAGTAGGCTGTGTAGTCAGTTTAGTTGGTATGCATATATGCTAGGTGATGCCTGATGAAACTATACTTAAATCACCATGAGTTGAAAATGATCGAAGCCCAACGCCCCCCCACCCGCCCCGGCTTCTGTGAGAAGATCTTGAATCTACCTGATTTCCCTAAACTTGACCTCCTGCAGCTGCCTCCACGGAGAGCACCTCAGAGTATATTTTGCATTTAAAATTTACCATCATTTTAAAAGTAGTTAATGGAATATTTGGCAGGCAGCCAGAATCTGATCAAAACTACCCTCTGCATGGGAGAAATATTGAAAGTTCCATTCAATTTCAGTTAGGTACGCTGATAGTCTGGAAGTTTATTCTAGTAGAAAGAATGATCTAGTTTAGAGTCGTGTTTAAATGAGTAGGCAGCCCATGAGCAAATTCAAGGCCAAGATACATTTGAATACATTGACCCAGAGTCTCCAACTCCTAGGGTTGTAAAGATTGGTTAATATTTATAAATGCATAGAACAGTGCCTGGCATGCAATGAGTGTGGTATGGGCTTGTTGTTACCAGTGATAATAGGTATAATTTCATGTTTATTCTCAAGAGATCAAAGCTGGAATTTTTCTCAGCCTTGATGTGGTTTACACATACTGATCACTGCTAAATGAAACTGATCTTTTCCTTTGTGGGGAGCTGTCTTGCTTCTCATGTCCATCTTTGTTTAGTGTAGTGTCTCTCTTTTTTAAAACAAAGAAAAAGATTTGTTGGTTGTCTTTTCACTTTGAAATATTCACTTGCTAGTTAATAACTTACTTTTTAAACTTTGTTTAGTTACGGAAGGAAAATATTTGTGTTTCAGGAAAATCTTTCAGTTGTGTATACCACTTACTGCCCTGCTCAGTACACCATCTATGAGCCAGTTATTAGACTTAAAGGTCAAATGAAAACCCAACTCTCGCAAAGACCCTTCAGCTCAAAAGAGGTTCACAGCATCTTATTAGAACCTTATCATCTAAAGAATCTCCGGCCCACTGAATGTAAAACCCTTCAAGGCATTCTGCACGAGATTGGTGGAACTGGTATATTTGTCTTTCTCTTTGCTAGGGTAAGAATCACTGCTTATAATTTTATTTAAAGAGAAACTACTTCTTTATTATTGATACATTTCAGGATTTCTTTTCGAACACAAATAAAGCTATATATCAACTATGTTAAACTTTTAAGATTAAAAAAGCACTTATTGTTTAGAATGTCATCACACTTTCTGCCACAGGTAATTTTTGATTAAAATTTCTTTTTAATTTATGAAGATTTTAGAAGTTTCCTGTTATCCAGAAATGTAATTAGAACAATTAAGTGTTAAATGTACAAGATTTAAAATTGCCAATGAGAAAAAAGAAAAGCATAGCATAGTAAAAATATAGAAGAAATGTATTCCTTAAAATAATGTTTATGAAACTTGTTTTTCCCTTGAAGCTTCCAGATGCATGGGGGAAAAAAAGGTCAAATAAGTACAAAAATAATTTGTTCATGTTTGAAGTTTATTTAAAGCGAAGGAGAAATACAAAAATTTTGACTCACGCCATAGGTACTGTTTCAGAGAAACAAGTTTAATTATCTGTTCTGTTTAGTCATCTGAGGGCCAGCACAATATCTTTCCTGACGCAGAGTAGGCAGTCAATAGTGTATGTGATTGTTTCAGGGATTGGTAAAATCCAAATGGGGGTACAGATGGTCTCTCTTCAGTACAAATCATTTCTACTTGTGGTCCATATCCTTGTTTAATTAAAGCTGCCCTGATCTTTTTTCATCCTCAAAATTTTCTCCTTAATTATAACTTCTGCAACATTATCATACTGTCTTCCTAACCGGCCTTCTTTCTTTTAACCTTTTGATTAATTTTGCAGTAAGAGACATATCAGTGTTTGTTGTTATTGTTACTGTTCTTATAAATGTTTGATTAGCATTTGATCCGCCATACTCTAAGCTGTCTGTCTTTCCTCCTTTTCCTTTTTCGAACTTTTTTTTTGCATCTAGTACCTAGTGTTTTAAAATTAAAAGCTTTTCATTTAACTTATCAGCATTTTATGATCTACTTTTATAGCTTTGTATAATTTCAAAACGGTTTTTCCTCTTTCATCAAGTTATTGAATATAATTTTGTTACGTTTACTGTTACACAGTGACTAGATCCTAGAGAAGATGGTTAATTTTTTATCTTGCATACATATAGGATCTTGCCAATAAGACTTTTAAAGTATGTTTTTACACTTAAAACTTAGAAAGTTTGTTCAGTATCCATCCTTTCCTACAAAAATAAAATTCAGTCTCCTTAAAATCCTTACACGTGGGACTTCCCTGGTGACGCAGTGGTTAAGAATCCACCTGCCAGTGCAGGGGACAGGGGTACGATCCCTGGTCCAGGAAGATCTCACATGCCGCAGAGCAACTAAGCCTGTGCGCCGCAACTACTAAGCCTGTGCTCTAGAGCCCGCGAGCCACAACTACTGAAGCCCAAGTGCCTAGAGCCCCTGCTCCGCAATAAGACAAGCCACTGCAACGAGAAGCCCATGCACCGCAACAAAGAGTAGCCCCTGCTCGCTGCAACTAGAGAAAGCCTGCGTGCAGCAATGAAAACCCAACGCGGCCAAAAATAAATTTTAAAAAAATCCTTACACGTATAGCCTGCCTTTTGAGCCTAATGTCCACCATCCAACCAAATAGGCAATCTGCATTCTCCTAGATGTACCATGAACTTCCAGTCTTCTCCTCTCTCCTGACTGTGGCCCACCCTGGCTACCCATTTATCCCTGCTTCCCAGGGTTTTGCTCTCTCTCCAGGCCACATTCTCCATGTAGGCTTCCCTGTCCTGGTGCAGAGTGGAGTCAGAAGTAGTTTCTATGCTCTCGTGCATTCACAGTGTCTCATTCTTCTTTGCCTTTTATCATCATAATAAGGTATGTGTTTCTTCCATATAGTAGTTTCCAGAAAGCACTGGGGGAATCGAAGTACAAGTCACAATCCGTAGTTTCTATACGTACATCTTATCATTTGACCCCCGTTGGAGGCAGGTAGCACGCCTATTACTTCTTCATCTCCCACAGCACAGAACACAGATCCTGTTTGTTGAGTGACTAATCATCAAAAATTTGAGGCATTTTGCTGACATTTCAGTTCACTAATAAAATGCTACTGAATTCTAAGGTTATCAGTGTTATTTTAGTCAATTTATAGAATATTTAAGAAACAAATGAACATGGAATTTATGGGGGGTTTTTTGCACTGTGTATTCATTATTTTTTTAACATCTTTATTGGAGTATAATTGCATTACAATGTTGTGTTAGTTTCTGCTATATAACAAAGTGAATCAGATATACATATATTCCCATATCTCTTCCCTCTTGCGTCTCCCTCCCACCCTCCCTATCCCACCCCTCTAGGTGGTCACAAAGCAATGAGCTGATCTCCCTGTGCTATGCGGCTGCTTCCCACTAGCTATCTATTTTACATTTGGTAGTGTATATATGTCCATGCCACTCTCTCACTTTGTCCCATCTTACCCTTTCCCCTCCCCATGTCCTCAAGTCCATTCTCTACGTCTGTGTCTTTATTCCTGTCCTGCCTCTAGGTTCTAACAAACCTTTTTTTTTTTTTAGGTTCCATATATATGTGTTAGCATACGGTATTTGTTTTTCTCTTTCTGACTTACTTCACTCTGTATGACAGACTCTGGATCCATCCACCTCACTACAAATAACTCAAATTTCGTTTTCTTTTTATGGCTGAGTAATATTCCACGTATATATGTGCCACATCTTCTTTATCCATTCATCAGTCGATGGACACTTAGGTTGCTTTCATGTCCTGGCTATTGTAAATAGAACTGCAATGAACATGGTGGTACATGACTCTTTTTGAATTATGGTTCTCTCAGGGTATTTGCCCAGTAGTGGGATTGTAGGGTCGTATGGTCGTTCTATTTGTAGTTTTTTATGGAACCTCCATACTGTTCTCCATAGTGGCTATATCAGTTTATCAATTTACATTCCCACCAACAGTGCAAGAGGGTTGGTTCCCTTTTCTCTACATCCTCTCCAGCATTTATTGTTTGTAGATTTTTTGATGATGGCCAGTCTGACTGGTGTGAAGTGAGAATTTATGTTTTTTAGTTTTGTTTCTTTACAATTCTTAAGTAATTACAAACAGTGTCAGCAATAAAAAAAAAAGCTTTCAAATGAAACTAATGGGTTGATATTATATAATGGAAGATAACCACACATGTTAAATTTTTAATCTCAACAAATTAGAAAAAATATATCTACTTTTTTTTAGGTTGTGGAACTCAGTATCTATGAAGAAACTCAAGCATTAGCACTGAGAATTATACTCTCATTAATTAAATACAACCAACAGAGAATACATGAATTAGAAAATTGTAATGGACTTTCCATGATTCATCAGGTGTTGATCAAACAAAAATGCATTGTGGGCTTTCACATTTTGAAGGTAGGTTCTCATAAAACTTATTCTCAGAGTTTCATATGCAGTGATACCTCTTCATTTAAGTCTTCCAATAATAGAGTTTTGTGTTTCAGTTATTCCTGAAGAAAATGAAGGAAACTCAGTAGTATATACTTAGTCAAAGTAAGGCTCTTCTGGGTTTTTCATCATTTAAATAATTACATTTTAATTGCCTTTAAAACATTTTAGAAGAGTAAAAGAAAAAAATTAAGATTTTTAGATCTAGGGCTTCCCTGGTGGCGCAGTGGTTGAGAATCCGCCTGCCGATGCAGGGGACACGGGTTCGTGCCCCGGTCCGGGAAGATCCCACGTGCCGCGGAGCGGCTGGGCCCATGAGCCACGGCCGCCGAGCCTGTGCGTCTGGAGCCTGTGCTCCGCAACGGGAGAGGCCACAACAGTGAGAGGCCCGCGTACTGAAAAAAAAAAAAAAAGATTTTTAGATCTTGATTAGCCAGCTATGTCTCCTTGACCAGTCCCTCATTCTGTAGACTAGTAAAAGTGAAACCCACAGAGAGACTGCTGTTTGCTTCAGCTCCCACAGTTATGGAAGAGAACTAGTTCTCCAGACACCTAGTGCTGTGCCATTCCCGTTAGGCAATGCTGCTATAGAGTTAGCATCTTAAAGCCTTGTTAGCTTTTATTGTGATCCAGCTGTCATCATATATTTAAGTACCTTTCTAACTAAAAGCATTTGGTAACATTGTGAAAGTATTTCTCTCTGAGGGTACTAGTACTAAGGCAAAAGACCATGCCTCTTCCCATGCCCCCAAACCCCAACTCTTGAAACTGTCAAGATTCATACATTTGTGGCATGAATGCTTCTTGGAAAAAATTTAAAACCCAACAGATTCATTGAATTTAAAAAATAGGATGTGGTTTCTTTTACCCCATATTTGAAACTGAATAGTCATTTATAAATATTTGAAATTTGGGGGTTTTCGCATTACGTGAATTGTTTTACAAAACAATTTAAAGATACTTGGTGAAATGTTGAGTTATTCACTAGTTTTCCTTTGAATTTAATGTTATGACTGCTAAGATTGAAAGCTTAATATTTCTGTTGAATTTTTGGATTAACTGATTGTTGATGCATCTTGTATTAATGTTATTTTTCCATAGACCCTTCTTGAAGGTTGCTGTGGTGAAGATATTATTCATATCAATGAGAATGGAGAATTTAAGTTGGATGCTGAGTCTAATGCTATAATCCAGGATGTTAAACTGCTAGAGGAGCTATTGCTAGACTGGAGGATATGGAATAAAGCAGAGGCATGTACTATTTTTGTGGTAAAAAACACTTGTGAATTTACCCTCAACAATTTTTATGTGTACAGTACAGTATTACCTGTATACACTTTGTTGTATGGCACTTCTCTAGAACTTTTTCATCTTGTTTGACTGAAACTCTACCCATTGGACAACAACTCCTCATTTCCCCTGCCCCCAGTCCCTGACAACCACCATTTTACATTCTGTTTCTATGCATTAGATACTTAATACAAGTGGAATCATTCAGTGTTTGTCTTTTTGTGATTGGCTTATTTGACTTTGCATTATGTCCTCAAGGTTCATCTGTGTTGTAGCATATGACAAGATTTTTTTCTTTTTCAAGGAAGAATAATATCCCATTGTATGTGTATCCCACATTTTCTTTATCTGTTCATCTGTCATGCACACTTAGCTTGCTTCCACATGTTGGCCATTGTGAATTATGTTGCAGTGAACATGGACGTGCAGAGGTCTCTCTGAGATCCTGTTTTCAATTATTTTAGATATGTATGCAGAAGTAAGATTGCTGAATCATATAGTAGTTCTATATATATATATATATTTTTTTTCGGTATGCGGGCCTCTCACTGTTGGGGCCTCTCCCGTTGCAGAGCACAGGCTCCAGACGCACAGGCTCAGCGGCCATGGCTCATGGGCCCAGCCGCTCCGCGGCATGTGGGATCCTCCCGGACCGGGGCACGAACCCGTGTCCCCTGCATCGGCAGGCGGGCTCTCAACCACTGCGCCACCAGGGAAGCCCAGTAGTTCTATTTTTAACTTTTTGAGGAACCTCCATACTATATTCCGTAAAAGAAGCACTATTTTACAATCCTACCAACAATGTGCAAGTGATCCAATTTTTTTACATTCTCACCAAACAGTTGTTTTTTATTTATTTATTTTACAGTTGTTATTTTTTAATAGTGCCTATTTTATAGGGTGTTAGGTAATAGTTCATTGTGGTTTTGATTTGTATTTATTTTCCTAATGATTAGTGATGATGAGCATCTTTTCATATACTTATTGGCCCTTTGTATATCTTCTTTGAAGAGATGTCCATTCAATGTCCATTTGACCATTTTTTAACTGGGTTATTTGATTTTTTGTTAATGAGTTATAGGAGTTCTTTATATATTCTGCCTATTAATCCTTATCTCATTTATGGTTTGCAAGTATTTTCTCCCATTCTGTAGGTTGCCTTTTCACTCTGTTGATGGTTTCCTTTGGTGCACAAAAAGGCATTTACTTTTAAATATTCATCCAGTCATTCTTTTGGAGAAGAGAACAAATTTACCACTTCAACGTAATGTTAATCGTAGATGGAAATCTGGAGATTAATTTCTGTGCAAGGTTTTAGACAGCCATGGATAATGCTGATCTGGGGGGTCAGGATCAGAGCTTGGGCTGCTGGTAGTAGCTAGAGCAGTACTCGGCTGGAGAACATTTGAATCAATTGGAGACTTGCATTTACCATAAACTCTGAAAGGGGTCCTGCTAAGAGTGTGGAGAGTAGAGTCAAGGAGAGGGAAATAGGCACACTTCTGAGTAAGGGAGCCACGTTACCCAGAAGTCATAGAGCTGTATCAGTATACAGGGCAAGGCTATGACGTCTTGGCTTCATGATAGGCATAAGCTAAGGAACATGCTTTGATCTTAGGTCTAGGCAAAGCATCTCAACAGCTGGATGGATCAGGTAGTCTTCACAAGGACCCAGCCAGGGAATGAATATAGGGCTGTTTCCTCTCTGCCCTAGTTATAAGCATAGTCTTCATGGTATGGCTCATAGAGCCTCCTTAGTTCTTGTGTAGACTGTAGATTGTCCAGAGTTATTTAGCATATAACAATAGTATCATCAGACGTAATTAAAGACCAATTCAAAGTGTGTACCTTTAGAATTTTTAAAAATTTGGTTACTTTCAAATTTGGCAACAGCCCCCCCAGATTTACTCACTATCAATAATGAGTTAGGAAGCTGAAGGAAACAATTCTCATCTGTCATTAACAAAAACAAATTTTGACCAAACATGCTAGAGGAAAGACAGAATTATTTTTCTGTTCTTTCTATATAAAATTATATTACAAAATTATTGTTATATGAAGAAGCAGTCAAAGAATATGCTCCTGCAAAACACAGGGGGAAAGTATTACAGAACTGTGTCCGGCGGCTAACTATTGCTTTTTCTGGATTTTATGGTATTGTCAGATTTTAAAACTTTCTATTTTGTTGTGATTGCTCATTCTGAATAAATACTTTCAGAATTTAAAAAATCCATATATATATATGTATACACACACATACACACATATATATATGTATAAAAATACACTTAATGTTTCAGGGAGAGAAAGCAAATGAACATAGTGATAGTAAATACAAACAAGTTGGATCAAAGGCAGTATAAATATAAACATGTAATAAAGAAACAGCTCAATTGTAGATTGGAAGATCAAATTTTAACTAAAAATTGGACAGCTGTTTTAGTATTTCAAAAGAGGATGCTAATTTGAGCATTAAAAAACAGGGTGATTAAAAAACAAAACATTTCTTGTTGAATTCAAAAGTGATATATACAAATACTTCTATGGGTTTGAAATAAGATTTTCTTTCCTAATTATTTTTTTAGCTGAGTAGTTTTGTTTTTGTTGCTGGTTGTCTGTTTGCTTTGGCACTGCTCTATTTTAGTACTATTTTTCAGGCCTGAATCAAGTTTTCATACTTGGCCTGCCTCGTCTTCAAGTTTTCGTATGTCTTTTTCTCTCAGGGCACCTTGGCCCTGTCTTATAAAGAGAGAGGCCTTCGTTAGAATAGTATGATTAAGTCTGTCAATTCCTTAGCCTTTTCATTATTCATTTCCATCGATAATGGCAGGAAAAACAGCAAGACCTGCAACCCAAGGCAGTTAATTTTGCTTTTTGTTAATGACTTTGTTGAAAGGTTATTTGGGCTAATAAAATGAGTTGAAGATTATCTTTCAGTAGTAGTTATCTATGTAAGATTCCTTTTTCTCTATTACTGTGGATAATTTAAGATTGATTCAGTATGGGAGAAGCATTTTAAAGCACCTCAAAAGGATGCTAACTACTGTTTGAAACTGCACACTTCGTAATTGTGCAGAGAATTATATTATTTGGACTTAAAAGTAAATTAACCCAAAATGCAGAATTTCTACATTGTCTAACTTTTTTCAATTTAGTACATCTTGTCTAAAATTATTTGATTAAATGCTGCATACAGAAATTAGCATTGATATCTGTACTTTTTTTTTTTTTTTTTTTGGTACGCGGGCCTCTCACTGCTGTGGCCTCTCCCATCGCGGAGCACAGGCTCCGGACGCGCAGGCTCAGTGGCCATGACTCATGGGCCTAGCCGCTCCGTGGCATGTGGGATCTTCCTGGACCGGGGTACGAACCCGCGTCCCCTGCATCGGCAGGCGGACTCTCAACCACCGCGCCACCAGGGAAGCCCTGAAATCTGTACATTTTTAATAATGCTCTTTGAAAATAAATTATTTGTAAATAGTTAATATTGATAATGTGTTTCATGTGTTTCTTTTTCTACATTTATTTATTTGTGGCTGTGTTGGGTCTTTGTTGCTGCGCGCGGGCTTTCTCTAGTTGCCGTGAGCGGAGGCTACTCTTCCTTGTGGTGCGCAGGCTTCTCATCGTGGTGACTTCTCTTGTTGCAGAGCACGGGTTCTAGGCGTGCGGGCTTCAGTAGTTGTGGCACGCAGGCTCAGTAGTTGTGGCTCATGGGCTCTAGAGCACAGGCTCAGTCGTTGTGGCGCACAGGCTTAATTGCTCCACGGCATGTGGGATCTTCCCGGACCAGGGATCGAACCCATGTCCCCTGCATTGGCAGGTGGATTCTCAACCACTGCACCACCAGGGAAGCCCCCTTATGTGTTTCTTTTTTTAATTTTTATTTATTTTAATTTTTATTTTTTTATTGGAGTATAATTGCTTTACAATGGTGTGTTAGTTTCTGCTTTACAACAAAGTGAATCAGTTATACATATACATATGTTCCCATATCTCTTCCCTCTTGCGTCTCCCTCCCTCCCACCCTCCCTATCCCACCCCTCTAGGTGGTCACAAACCACCGAGCTGATCTCCCTGTGCCATGCGGCTGCTCCCCACTAGCTATCCACCCTACGTTTGGTAGTGTATATATGTCCATGCCACTCTCTCACTTCCTCACAGCTTACCCTTCCTCCTCCCCATATCTTCAAGTCCATGCTCTAGTAGGTCTGTGTTTTATTCCCGTCCTACCCCTAGTCTCTTCATGACATTTTTTAATGTGTTTCTTTATAGTAAATAAATCCCCCAAGATAATTCATCTTTTGAAAATACTGTATATCATTTAATGCCGCAGAAAGGTTAATGTAGTTAAGCACCTAATGCAATATTGCATTCAGTATAAGTATTTAGAAATGACCTATTGTTAAAAAAAATAATAGTCTGGGAATAAATTTTAAGATTTACTTTTTCAGACAAATTTAATCTTTGACCCTGAATATATACACAGTGTTAAACTGATGTATTGCATGTCTTCTAAAAAGCATGCAGCATGTTTTTCAGTAACTGTGCTAATTGGTGTTTCTTTTCTCAGCAAGGTGTTTGGGAAACTCTGCTGGCAGCCCTAGAAGTCCTCCTCAGAGCAGATCACCAGCAGCAGATGTTTAATATTAAGCAGTTACTGAAAGCTCGAGTGGTGCATCACTTTCTACTGACTTGCCAGGTTTTGCAGGTACTTTTCATGTAACTTTACTTCTGGAGATATTTTCTGTGATGATTTCTGTTTAATAACTCAATGCTATGGACTCAGATTTTTGAGGGACTTTCAGTGAGGTTATTTTCTGTCTGCCCTACCCTCCAGGATCCCTTCTTTCAGCTGATAGTATTGGAGTTTTTTAACCCCTGCCTCTTGTAGCTTGACCTTTCCTAACTCAGTTACAAAAGAACAACTATTAAATTCCGGAGATATTTCTTTATGTTGGGGTAAAATAATAATTTTGTAGTCTCTTGGACATCAACAGTAGTGATATTTTAACTTGTTCCATATTCCTTAAATAACAAGTACCAGTATGTGTTGTTTTAATAAGTGCGTATTTGTTGAAGATCTGTTATATGTACTAGAATTAGTATACTGAAAATATATAAAAAATATTATATCAGGGCTTCCCTGGTGGTGCAGTGGTTGAGAGCCCACCTGCCAATGCAGGGGATGTGGGTTCGAGCCCTGGTCTGGGAAGATCTCACACGCTGCAGAGCAGCTGGGCTCCTGCAACCACAGCTGCTGAGCCTGTGCTCTGGAGCCCGTGAGCCGCAACTGCCGAGCCCGCGTGCCACAGTTACTGAAGCCCGTGCACCTAGAGCCCGTGCTCTGCAGCAAGAGAGGCCGCCGCAGTGAGAGGCCCGTGCACCACAACGAAGAGTGGCCCCCGCTTGTCGTAACTGGAGAAGGCCCGTAAGCAGCAACAAAGACCCAACGCAGCCAAAAATAAATAAATAAAATAAATAAATTTGTTTAAAAAAATTATATCAAAAAGTGGCACTAACTTCACCAGTCATGTTGTAGGGCCTGTGCTGCGGCCTGGCTTCTAGTTCAGTTATTTTCTCTGCCTTCACAGGTGTCTGGTTTTAGCTTGGTTGGTGTATTGAACTATTTTTCAAGTTAGTTTGATTTTTCAGGGTCTGAAGCATATATTAGAACTCTATCAAATCAGATAAGGACAGATGTTCCATGGGATCAGTAATCGTTTCTTTGTTTTAAATGCCTTTGTTTCAGTTGCACTACTGGCTTCTTATTGTACTTGGGATAAAATCCAAAATCTGTGACAACTTCTGTAAGAAGCCTTGTAGGATCTAGCCACCGCTCCAGCCGCATCTGATACCACTGCAGGCCCCCCCCACCCCCAGCCTCGTTTCCCTTCCTTAAATGAGTGAGCCTCTTTCCCACCGCAGGGCACATGATGTTCTTTCCCATTGAAAAGTTACCCATCCCATTCTTTTCATCTGGTCAACTCCTGCTTATCCTTTGTGCCTCAACTTAAAATCACCTTCCTGAGGGAAGCCTTCCCTGCCCTTTCTGTCTAAATTAACCCTTTCTCCTTCCTGCACTTACACTCACTCTGCCATATATGATTTGTTAGTTTCATGTCATTTAGGACATTATGGTTTATTTCTCTCTGAAAACTTCCTGAGGGCAGGGATAAGGTTGTTATAATTTGTTGATCACACTGTAATCCCAGTACCTGAAACACATAAGCACACAATAAATAATTTTTTAATGAATGAATTGTGAAAAAAACAAAACAAAAGCATTTAATGCTTTTCTTGGCCCCTGTGGTAAATGAGACTGTTGTCTTCAGGAATACAATATAGTGATCTCTCAGACCCCTTGCTTACTGAATGGTTTATGTATCATCTATGGGTCAGTTTTCCTCTAACTCACTTTCTTTACCTATCCATTTTGAAACTCGTTGGCCGGTTTTAAGTGAGTTCATATGACAGTGTGAAGTTCTTATTCAGTCTTTCCATGTCAGAAAAGTGACACTTATCAACTTGGAGATTTCAATAAGTATTCTCACTTCCATTTTATTTATAAAAATGCTAGAAAAATTCAGGTACCAATTTCTTTTAATGAAAGTATATTTCTTCCCCTTTCTTTATTCAGAGAGTCTGTTTGTCAGATTAACAGTTATTTATTAATGATAGCTTTATGTTAGGTATTGTGAGAAGTATATAAAGAATGGAACTTAGTCTTTGCCTTTAAGGTATTTGAGTGTAGTTAAGGAAGATTAATAAATTGGCAGTATATTGGTTGTGAGGTAGTCTCATTAGTCCATGAGTACAGTGTAAAGAACCTGTAGGAGATTAAAAATGGGAGTGTAAAAGTAAGGAGCAGCCAAAGCAATCTTGAGGGAAAAAAAGCAGAGCTGGAGGAATTAGACTCCCTGACTTCAAACTATACTACGAAGCTACAGTAATCAAGACAATATAGTACTGGCACAAAAACAGAAATATAGATCGGTGGAACAGGATAGAAAGCCCAGAGATAAACCCACGCACCTATGGTCAACTAATCTATGACAAAGAAGGCAAGGATATACAATGGAGAAAAGACAGCCTCTTCAATAAGTAGTGCTGGGAAAACTGGACAGCTACATGTAAAAGAATGAAATTAGAACACTTCATAACACCATACACAAAAATAAACTCAAAATGGTTTCGAGACCTAAATTTAAGACTGGACACTATAAAACTCTTAGAGGAAAACATAGGAAGAATACTCTTTGACATAAATCACAGCAAGATCTATTTTGACCCACCTCCTAGAGTAATGGAACTAAAAGCAAAAATAAACAAATGGGACCTAATGAAACTTAAAAGCTTTTGCACAGCAAAGGAAACTATAAGCAGGATGAAAAGATAACCCTCAGAATGGGAGAAAATACTTGCAAATGAATCAACGGACAAAGGATTAATCTCCAAAATATATAAAACAGCTCATGCAGCTCAATATTTAAAAAAACAAACAACCCAATCCAAAAATGGGCAAAAGACCTAAATAGACATTTCTCCAAAGAGGACATACAGATGGCCAAGAGGCACATGAAAAGCTGCTCAGCATCACTAATTATTAGAGAAATGCAAATCAAAACTACAGTGAGGTATCACCTCACACTGGTCAGAATGGGCATCATCAGAAAATCTGCAAACAACAAATGCTGGAGAGGGTGTGGAGAAAAGGGAACCCTCTTGCAGAGTTGGTGGAAATGTAAATTGATACAGCCACTATGGAGAACAGTATGGAGGTTCCTTAAAAAACAAAAATAGAACTACCATATGACCCAGCAATCCCACTACAGGGCACAGAGAAAACTTTAAAAAGACACATGCATCCCACTGTTCATTGCAACACTAGTTACAATAGCCAGGTCATGGAAGCAACCTAAATGCCTATTGACAGGTGAATGGATAAAGAAGATGTGGCACATATATACAATGGAATATTACTCAGCCATAAAAAGGAATGAAATTGAGTCATTTGTAGAGACGTGGATGGACATAGAGACTGTCATACAGAATGAAGTAAGTCAGAAAGAGAAAAACAAATATCATATATTAATGCATATATGTGGAACCTAGAAAAATGGTACAGATGAACTGGTTTGCAAGGCAGAAATAGAGACACAGATGTAGAGAACAAGTGTATGGACACCAAGGGGGGAAAGTGGCGGGGAGGGGGAGGGGGTGGGATGAATCGGGAGATTGGGATTGACGTGGATACACTGATGTGTATAAAATAGAGAACTAATAAGAACCTGCTGTATTAAAAGTACAATTCAAAAAACAAAAGGAGCAAATAATGGAGGAGATATAAAGGCAATTAATAGGGCTTGGTTCTGTTTAAATAGAAGCTGCAAAAGAAGTCAAAGATATAATGTAAAATTTCAAGCTGGGAGACCAGAAGAATGATTGTATCATCAAAGAAAGCAGGATTGAACATGGATTGAGCAAGACTTGAGCATTCTGTGTGTGAGATTATGGTGGGATGCTCAGCGACACTGACCACCAGGCACTTGGATGTGCAAGATTGGAGCTGGGGAGAGAGTAGAACTTGTTTGCATTGATGTGTTCGTGAAGCCATGGGGATAGAGAAGCACTACAGGATACACAAATGTAGTGAAAGGATCATAGGGAGTTGAGGTTTGCATCTCGGAAAATATCCATTTTCAGGGCATGAAACAGGAAAAAGGAGCTGTTGAGAGAGATATAGAAAGAACAGTCCAAAAATAAAAAGAGTAGTTGAAAAGGTAAAGAAGTACCAGGAATCCCAGCAAAGTAAAAGCCAAGGGTGGACAGAGGGAGGAGAACCTGCCCAGACAGAGGTGGTCTCTAGAACCAAACAAGGTAGAAAGTTCCAGGAAAATGTGGTCAGACAAAAGGCCATCAACTTGGAAATTCTTAATGGCTTATAAGATTTCAGCGGAGTAAAGACAGCAGGAACCAGATTTCTGGGCACTTTAGGCAGCATGTGTGGTGGATCACTGGAAGCGGTGAGAATTTAAAAGTGTTTTTATTAAAAAGTCCAGCAGCAGAAGAAAAGAGAAACAGAGTGTAAACAAAAGCTTCCCAACAGATCAAGTTAAGGGATTTTTTTTTTTCTAATGAGATAGGATACCAGTGATTATTTGTAAGGAGTTAGTGGAGAGGGCAAGATTGAAGACACGTAAGCTGGGATGAACTTAGGAATGAATAATTGAGGTTAGGAAGTCACAAGGGGTGCGATTTAGAAAAAAGACAAATGGCTGTGGCAGAAATAACACTGAATTGCAAGTTAGGACACCTGTATTCTTTTTTTTTTTTTTTTTTTCTTTTAGCGGTACGCGGGCCTCTCACTGTTGTGGCTTCACTGTTGTGGCTTCTCCCGTTGCGGAGCACAGGCTCCGGACGCGCAGGCTCAGTGACCACGGCTCACGGGCCCAGCCGCTCCGCGGCATGTGGGATCTTTCCGGACCCGGGCACGAACCCGCGTCCCCTGCATCGGCAGGCGGACTCCCAACCACTGCGCCACCAGGGAAGCCCGACACCTGTATTCTTGTCTTGTCTTGGCCACTTGGCCATTGTGAGATCTTGACAAAGGGGTTTTGTGCTTACTTTTATAGACTCTGTGTTCTCTTCTTAAATCTGAGGTAGTAAGACTAAACTGTGTCAAAGTTAACATCTAGATTTTACGTTTTCTGTTCGAGCAGTACACAAGAGCAAATGAAGAAGAGTGGATGTAGTGATATATTGTATATTTGGACAGACAGGAAACATGAGGAGGTTTACCTCTAGTAGCCTTGATCTAGAGGCCAGCTACTACCTATTGGGGAGGTTAGGGTTGGAGAATATAAATACTTTATTTATCCATCTTTATTTTCGGTAATTACTTGGCATTCTGCCAGGTCTCATTATTCCAGGCAGTAGATGATGCAGTAGAAGGAGATCAGAGGTCTGAGTTTGAGTTAATGGCTGCATTACTCTGACATGTTTTCTTGTGGTTTAAGTTAGTCATATAACCACTTCGGGCCTCCGTATTCTAGAAATGATGGATAAAACCTCTCAGAGCTGTTGTGAGAAATAACTTTGTAGACTGGAACATAGTGTATTCATATAATCAGTTTTGTCTATCAAAAAATTTCCCTTCTGAACCCATAGTAGTAGTAGTAGCAGAAGTAGTAGTAGTAGTAGTAGTAGTAGTAGTAGTGATAAGAGTACTAATAGTAGCTAACTTTTATATGGGGACATTGGTTTTAATGAATTTTAATAGCAGAGTTGCTTGAATTGAGAAATAGCAACTCAATGGTATGGTAAATATGGTCAGTCTGGAGTAGTAAACCAGCACAATTCTATCTTAAACAGAATTATCTTGCTTCAATGAGAAATGTTAGTTAAGTTGACAGTTCTCTTTAAATCTAAAGAGAGTGTTTATTTTTTTCAGGAACACAAAGAGGGGCAGCTTACATCCATGCCCCGAGAGGTTTGTAGATCATTTGTGAAAATTATAGCAGAAGTCCTTGGGTCTCCTCCAGATCTGGAATTATTGGCAGCCGTCTTCAGTTTCCTTTTAGCAGCTCACCCTCCTACCAATACTTACGTTTGCCATAACCCTGCAGGCTTCTACTTTTCTTTGCACATAGGTAGGTATGATCATTTTTGTTAGGTCTTGGCTGTTTCCACTTTTGTTTCTTCCTTCCCGCTTGATTCGTGTTTGTTTGATATATATTGAACGGCCTCTGTGCTAGAAACTAATTACACACTGGGATTGGGACAGGGCAGAGGGCCATAAAATGAACCAGACATAGTCTCTGCCTTCAGAGGGCTTAAATGCCAAGAGGCAAGGGGAGATATATATGCTGAAATAATTATAATAAGAAACAATATCTGGTAAGTATGTAAGAGATGCAAAAGAAGAACTAATTAGATTTCAGAAGAGTTAGGGTTTCATCAGACAGGTATGGAGAGAGATTTAATAGATTAATATCTGCCATGGGCATTGCAGAATTTAAGGAAAATGTAATAAGTAGATTGGAGAATTAGCATTCCAGGTGAAGAGAATGACTTAAAGGGAGGAGAAATAGAGAAAATAAAGAATAATGAATTTTACCTAATATAGGGGATTTATAAAGGAGTAGTGAGAAATAATACCATAAATATAGTTTGGGACCATCATTTATTCCACCCCACCCAAGCTCATATGAAACGAGTCCTTGAATGTAAGATCAGAGAATTTGAACTTGTATTCTAGTTGGGGGTAATTAAAGGATTTTGTTTTGTTTTGTTTGTTTTGAGCCAAGGAATACGATGTAAGTAAATTATTACAATAAAATTCAGTGTAGAGAAACCACCTGCATAGAAGTGAGTTGAAGCTCTGGAAACAGAAGAGACCACTGAAGAAAAGTGTGGAGAGAGAGAGAGAAGGAAAAAAGAGGCTAAGGATGGAACTGTTGGTGAGAATACTATTGAGAGGGTGGAACAAGAAAGAGTAATCTCAGTGTAAAAGAAAGGTGGAAGAATCAGAGTGTTAAAAGAACTAGGAAAAGGTGATGTGGTAAGAAAGCAAGGCAAAAGTATACCTGTGAGAAAGCTAGATAGTAAATTTAGAGAGAGGAAACTGGTTGTCCGACAGCCATTTTAAGCAATATAATAAGTGAATAAAATGATTCCACCACAGTAAAAATCCAAGTGAAATTATACAGCATACCTTTGTGTTAGGTTCCGCTAACATTTAGCGAATAAAGCAAAGCCAAGATTCTGGTAGCACGGGGTTGTTGCAACGATGAGTAAAATGTGGTCGCCTCCCTTAAGGAGTTTACAGTCTAGTAGAGGGGAGAGAGACATAAACAGGTAAGTATACCATGTGGAAAACACAGCGATGGCAATATTTCATTTTGGGTAGCATAGAGCATGGCAAGGGGACATTTCCTGGAGGTGGTGACGCCTGCTCTGAGTCTTAAAGGCTGAGTAGGAGTTGAAGGGAGGGCCCTTCCAGGCAAAGCGAACAGCTTGGTTTTGCTGAAGTACAATGTAAGCAAAAAGGCTGGTAAAAGGGTGTGGAGACAGATCATGGAGATTCTTGTAGCGGTAAGGAGGCAGCAGAAAGCCACAGGAAGGTTTTAAGCAGAGATTGACATTTGGTAGAGAGGAGGCTGGTAGCTCTGAGGATTTGAGGGTGACCAGAGGTCCATCATGGATAGCATTTAGAAGTCCAAGGTAATAATCCAGGTGAGGGGGTTTAGAGCCTGCCTTATAGTGCTATGCTAGGGATGAGAAGAGTTCCGGAAACAGAAATAAAGTCAATGGAACCTGGAGACTGACATGGGTAAAGGAAAGGTTGTGGTCAAGGGTGGCTCCTGGATCCTGCATGGGAAATAGGTACTTCTACCAAAGGAACCAGAGAACAACACAGGAGGAAATGTAGGGCAGAAGGTGACTCAGATTTAGATTTGTTGCATTTGTGGTGCATTTAAAAACTCAAGCAGTTGAATTTACAAGTATGAAGCTCAAAAAGGAAGATTAAACTGGAGGTATCAACTTTGGAGTCATATTGGGGCTGTGTAAAAATAGAGAAGACATAGCCTTTCCCTCAAGGAATGAATGATGAACAGTCTCCTTGGAGAGATCATATTAGCGTATAAAAAGTGAACAGTTAGCTGCTAAACTACAGGAATAACTACAAGTACAGTTAGAATTCAAAGAAAATAGAAGTTAATGTGGCTAGTAATAGTCAACAGAAGAATCTAGAGTAAGAAGTTGTAGAGTGTCCTCACATATCAAATGTGCATTATTATACAGGATGCCGTTTTTTCTTTTTGCTTTGAACATCTTTTTGTAAACATGTGTATTTAACGATTTGCTTTTAAAGTTATATTTTTGTTTTATCCTTCTTTAAAATTGTCTGAAAACTTTTTTTGATCCTAGATGGCAAGATCTTTCAGGAGAAAGTACAGTCAATCATGTACCTGAGGCATTCTAGCAGTGGAGGAAAATCTGTCACTAGCCCTGGATTTGTGGTAATAAGCCCATCTGGTTTTACTGCTTCACCACCTGAAGGTAAACAGACAAACAAAAACATTGATGAAAGTATAACCCTTCTGTATTTAGTTCTGAATATTAATAGATAAATAAATTGTACATGTTTTAGCAGCATAATACAACCTGATATTCAGAATAAATAAATGGAAGGCTAAACTTAAAAATAATAGAATATATTTAAGGAATCCATTTCACTACTTTCTGATATCAGTAACTCACACTCAGTATAACAGGTGACTCTCAGGGGAACTTAGTGGGTGGATGAGGTTCATGCTGTCTTGCTCTGGAATTCTCTTTCCCCTTCTATCGTAGGCATTTGTCTTTCATTAAGCTTCTGATTTATTTTCCCATTTTCTTCAAAAGCTTTGTTTGGCTTACTGTCTCCTTTCCACCTGAACTCATTCTAGACAACTTCACGTGCCATGTGAGTGGCCATCCGTACTCCAGCCTTGACCTTGGGGACCGTTCCCTCTACTTTATCTACCAGTCTGCTTGCATCTGTCTTAGACACCATCAAAGAACGCTTCCCACCCCTTAACCTCCCGTCTCCCACTCTCTATGACAACTTCCTATCCTTCTGGTTTCTTTATCATCCTCCCAAGTTCCCTCTGTTTTCTCCTTCCAGCCTGGATCCCATCACCCAATAATTTTATTTCTTCATTTTCCTTGTCCTCTTGGCCTTTTAGCACGCTTGACCTGAAAAAGTCGAACCTTTCCTCAATCTAACCATCCTCACGCTGCTTAGAATTCCTCCCATTAAAAGGGTCTGTGGCATAGTTGGCCTTTTAATGCTGCCCTATAATTTTTCTGAATATTCAGGATCAGTTGCCTCTTCTATCTCCATAGCAAGTATATTCAAGTCTTTAAGCTAACAGTACTTTTCTCTCTTCCTAGCTTGTTCTTAACAGACAACCTCATCTCTATTTTTATAGAGAAAAAAATAGGTACATGTCTCCTGGTTGTGAACTGACTGTATGTCTTTTCCTTTCCTGACTGCCATCCTCTCCCAGACGGACACATTCCTTCTCCCAGACTGTTAGTCCCCCCTACTCGTGTCTCCAGCTCCAATACAAATCATTAAATAGGTTGGTAAGATAGAGACATGGATAGATAGGACACAGTATCTGGGTATTAACCTCCAGTTTTCCTTCTCTCCCAAAGTGTTTCAGTTATTCTCTAGCACATTTTATGGCCTTTTATTTTATAATATTTTAAGGCTATGTTTTAATTAGTTTTATTTGGAATTTCATAGGAAGTGTCATTTTTTTTTAAATCATTGTGCATCACTCTGAAACATTTTCTAGTACAGTCATGCCCCCATTTTTCCCAGGTCGTTTGAACAGTCTCTTTTGGCAACCTTATTCCTCCAGCCAAAACCCAGAAAAAACGAGGAAAACCTTCTGAGCTGTGGAGCTGTTTTATTGCCACAAAACCTGAGCTCTGAGCAGTTCATTCAGTGCTTGTTTACTTTATATCAGTGCTTCTCAAGTTTTAGCTTGCTGAAAAATCACCTGGAGAGCTGGTTAAAACATAGATCCCTGGGCCCCTGCCTCACACATTCTGATTCAGTAGATCTGGGGTGGAGCCTGAGAATGTGCATTTCGAACAGTCGCACAGCGGTGCTGATCCCCGTGCTCCTGGCCCACAGACCATACCTTGAGTAGCATTCACTTATATCCCATGCACTAAGGATGAGAGTGATTTTTCTGGTCTCCTCCTACACAGAATATAAGAAGCAGAAAATTCGAGGGCTATAGCAAGAAGAGAAAAAACTGTTTCGTCTCAGTAATAGCAGCAAAAAGTAACTACAGAAAGGGAGGAGTGAGAGAACAGTCTAGGGACATTTAGCCTAGTAATAACACCACCACGTACAACTATCACTAACATTTATTGAGCACCTGTTATATGGCAGGCACTGTGCTAGGTGCATCATGGATATGATCTCACTTAATCCTTAAAGCAGCCTTGCAAAGTAGATGTTCTGAACCCTCATTTTACATTTGCAGAAATGAACACTCATCTAATTAAATGATTTACCTAAGCCACCTAACTAGCTGAGCTATCGCTTGAATCCTGTTACATCTCGTTGCAAAGCCCACACTCTTTCCACTGTATCAACTGCATCCTAGTGACTGCTAGCCTGAGGTACATTGAGTTTCGCTTAATTCACTTAATGTCTCCTCCGTAGCACCATTAATCCTAATAACTTTGCATCACTCAGGCAATATTGTATTTTGTTAAGGAGACAGGTAAAGATACGTATTTGGGGAAAATTTTAATAAAAAGTAGTTAAAAGAAAAATAGTTTTAACCTTAAGAATTTTTAAGCATTAGTTACTATGATCGTTAGCCTGTATGGGTTCTTTAATATCGCTAGATAAGTGGGTTATTGCTCTGGTTGGGACTGATAGTGCCGAAAAGCAGTGGGCCCGCTCATGAGATCTTTCAATACTGTTTTTGTGTCTACTCTCACCAGGAAACAATTCCTCCGGTACCGCTCCACAGCAGATGACCGCCAGCACGTTGCGTTCTAGAAGCCTACCGGCGTTTCCTACTTCTCCACCTCAAATACAACCACGAAAATTGACTGGAAGTTTGGGTTGTAGTATTGACAAGTTACAAAGCGTGGTCGTTCATGATGTTGCTTCCCAACCAGAGGCATGGAGCCCTCTGGGGAGTTCCGAGACGCTGAAGAAAGGCAGAGAAGATGCTTTTGTCAGTAGCTGTGAGTCTGCAAAAACGGTTTGTGAAATGGAAGCCATCCTTCCAGCCCATGCCTCTGTCAGTGGTGTCCCAAAAGGAACATCGGGACTTCCAGTGGTCAAAGTAGACCAGAAAGAGGTGGGAACGGAACCCAGATCAGACGATGACAGTCTTGTGGATGAGTTCTGCCCGCGCCGACCTGATGACCTGAAGGGACTAGCCTCGTTCCAGCGAAGCCACAGCACTATTGCGAGCCTTGGGCTAGCTTTTCCCCCACAGGACGGCTCTGCAGCTGTCGGCCGGTGGCCAAGTCTTGCTGACAGGAACACCGAAGACTGGGAAAACTTTGCCTTTTCTCTCCGTTATGAGCCGAACCACAACCGAACTACAGGTGCTCACAGGTACTCACATGGTTTTGTATGCCAAACCCCTCACCGCTTTTTTTTTTTTTTTTTTTTTTTTTTACTGTTCTTTGAAGAATTTCTGTACTTGTAGAAATGTCTTTATTATGGGATCTCGTATAATATAACATATCTATTAATAACAAACAAGGGTACCTTTCTTCTTATTTTAATAGTAGGTGATGCTGAATTCCATATTTAACCAAAGGATAAACCATAAGTTGTTCCTGAAGAAAAAATTATCTTATGGTTTATTTAATTCCATATGGTTATTAGAGAAAAACTCTTCAGTTTAGGGAAATTATACGATTTATTATCCTTCCCCAAAGCATCTCAATTAGCACCGTCAGTGAAACTTTCCATACGATGATGGAAACGTTCACCTGTGCTGTCCACTGCCGGAGACACATAACGCAAGTGAAATGTGGCCAGTGCAGCTGAGCAACTGGATTTTTTATTTAATTTTAAATAGCTTAAATAGCACAAGTGGCTATTGGAAATCACAGATGTAGAGTAGACTAGTGTTTAAGAGACGATATACCTAAAAAATACCGGTGATAAAAAGTGATGGCAAATTTGTTAATCACAGTTAAATCAGGAAATATTTTTTAAACCTTATGCACTTTTGTTTCACCTGTGAAAATTATTACTGCTCATCACAGTTCTTAAGGTAATCATGAGGCACTACTTTCCTCGCTGAGGAAAGTTTTGGTAAGACTTTCTGGGTCTCTGTTTTAGTGTGACTGAAGACTGTTTGGTACCTGTGTGCTGTGGGCTGTATGAACTCTTAAGCGGAGTTCTTCTCCTCTTGCCTGATGTTATGCTGGAAGATGTGATGGACAGGCTCATTCAAGCAGATACGCTGCTGGTCCTCGTTAACCACCCGTCACCTGCTGTACAACAAGGAGTTATCAAAGTAAGGGCAAATGCTAAGTACCTTGTTTTCACTTGGAATGATAAACATATGCGTCATTTAAAATTTGAATGTACATATTCAAATGGACCTGAAGCTTTCTTTTATTCTTAGGCATAATGAGCTGATGTAGTTGGTTGCTTCTTACCCCTATTTTTCTATGTCTTATCATCCAACTTTAAGCCCTCCTCCATATATTGATTCATACCAGTATGTCTTTTTTTTTTTTTTTTTTTTTTTGTGGTATGCGGGCCTCTCACTGTTGTGGCCTCTCCCGTTGCGGGGCACAGGCTCCGGATGCACAGGCTCAGCGGCCATGGCTCACGGGCCCAGCTGCTCCGCGGCATGTGGGATCTTCCCGGACCGGGGCACGAACCCGTATCCCCTGCATCGGCAGGCGGACTTTCAACCACTGCGCCACCAGGGAAGCCCCAGTATGTCTTTTTAAGTCTACTACTCACAAGGAACACACAGGTCTGGAAGTCTCTCTTGCAGTGTAGTGTCGTTAAATCTTAGACACTTACTTCAGGTTTCAGCTCAGGATGTCACCTTCTCGAAGAGGCCTTTCCTGTTCACTTTTCAAACCAGCTTCTGTCTAGCCCCGCTTCTCACTTGTTCTATAATAGCATCCTAGGTGTGTTTTGTAATTACCTTTTTAATTTGTTTGTGTATTTGGTTTTTTTTTTTGACCTCCCATACTGAAATATAAGTCCTGTCAAGGTAGGCATCTTGTGTCTAATAAATAAAAGGTCCTAAGTACATCGTTGAAAGAATAAATATTTGATATGAATGGTTCCCATTAGGAGACAACCCAATATTGAAATGGTCTTTAAAGATTCTCATTTTCTTAGTTTGATGTGGGATATTGTTAAATCAGTTGCAACCCACTATTTACTTAGCTTCCATTTCATGTGTAAAACACTTGGCTATCTGCTATGTGGGATATAAAGGGGAATAACCCTCTGCATTTAGGAGTTTATAGGCCAGTGGAGAAGAGAGACATATACCCAACTAAGTAAAATGTAAGGACTTGTGTGATGAGTGCTTCAGTGGTAGTATTAATAAAGAAGAACGGGAGCACAGGAAAAGAAAATAATTCTGATGCGGGAACCAGGGAAGGATTCATGCAAAAGATGTATTTTGTATTATGCTGTAAACTTAGAAAGCTTTTTAAGTAGGGCGGTAAAGAGGTGTGTGTTTTGAGAACAATAGTCTGTCATCACTGTGAGGGAGTGATCGCAGGGGAGAGAGAGGTGGAAGCATTGTGTTTGCAAGACATCACAATGGTCCAGGGGAGAGATGATGAGTCCCTGATCTGGGGAAGTGGAAAGTCAAATGACAGACAGATTTGAGAGACATTCACTGGAATGGAGGTGAGAGACCTTCATAATTTCATGTGGGAAATCAGGGCAAGAAAAGCCAAAAGTGAGATTAGCCTTAAAGTCTCATAGGATGGTGCTACTGTGCTCTAAGATCAGAACCATGGAAGAAGTGAGTTTGGAAGGAAAAATAATTACTTAGATTGTACACATGTTGCATTTAAGATGCTGGGAAAGGATGGAAGTTTAGGCCTATGCTCAAGATAAATAAAATGTTAAGAAGTCTAGAAAAATAGAGGTCTGGGATATATATATATATTTTTGTTTGTTTTGTTTCATTTTCAGAGAAAGCATCATACAGTGTTGACTCATTTTTCTTTTTTCAGAATTAGAATTAGGCACAAATATTCTGCTTATACTCAGCTAAGGCTGCCAATCTGCTAGGTGTCCATGCTCAGCTAAAAAGCTAGTGTCCCGTCACAAAAGTATTAAGATCTCCAAGACAGGGTCATCATTAGCATTCCATAATAATCAGAGACAAAGTTCACTTTTGTTTTGCTGTGGAGGTGGCATTTTTTTGAGCTTTCTCTGTTCTATACAGATGAAATTAAAGAATAACTTACAACTAAAAATATAATATACTGTCTGACTTTGTATACATTATATAAAATTTTAATATATTGTCTAACTTAATTTTTTTCCTTAGCTATTAGATGCATATTTTAATAGAGCATCTAAGGAACAAAAGGATAAATTTCTGAAGAATCGTGGCTTTTCCTTGCTAGCCAACCAGTTGTATCTTCATCGGGGAACTCAGGAATTACTAGAATGCTTCATTGAAATGTTCTTTGGCCGACATGCTGGCCTTGATGAAGAGTAAGTGGGTTCTTCCCTCCACCAGAATTGGGGATCTTTTGTCTTAAATGTAAAATTTGTTAAACTGACTCTTAACAAAATTACTTGGTCACTCTTAGAAAAAATCTGCTAAAAGTCATTTTCCAGGTGAATCAATTTATTATTTTCCATATTATATTCTTTCTAATATAATTTCTTCCTTTGTATTTCATTCATTAGCTAGGAACTAGTAAGTAAGAAAGAAAGAAAGAAATGCTGGATCCGATGAAAGAAAATGATAGTTAAGATTTGGTATCCAGTGTTAACCTGAGGTTAACAGAAGAAGGTGGCTTCTGTGGCCCCAGCAGCAGGTTATAGGAGGGCTACTTAGACAAGCTCCTCACTCCCTCAGAGACCCGGGTTATCTGGGTGAAGAATAAATCCCCCACCTGGAATTCCAGCACACTGATTACTGAGCTTTGTCCCTGGTAGAATGCTGAAGGATTAGCAAATAAGTACAAAAATTAAAGAATATTTTTCTCCCAAGACAAAAGTTTGGCAGAAAAGTTAAGCTGTTATTTATGTGTCTGATAAAGTAGAGAGAAATGTGTGTCTTTGTATTATTATTAAGTGTCTCCTACTTATTTGTAAGTAGACCAATTCAGACCTTGAAGAATTTACTTATTAGTTGCAGCGATGACAATAGTACTTTCCATTTGCATACAGCTTTTGGCTCTTTCAAAGCAATTCTGCATCATCTCATTTGATTCTCACCACAGTCTTGAGAAGAAAGTAGAGCAAATATCACCACACATATTTGACAGATAAAGAAAATGAGGTATAAAACATGTAAATAATTTCCCTCTATCCCAGAGACAAAGAGTATTGGAACAAGAACTCGAGATCCATTCCTTTCACTAGACCTCTTTTTACTAGTTCCCTGAAATACTGTGTAAAATAATAGTCTTTTTTTTTTTTTTTTCTGCATACTTGTTATATAGATCCCTAGAGCAGGGGATCTTTGGACAGCTTAGTGGTTCATGGACAAATTAAAGTGAGTCAATTAAAACCATGAAATTGTATAAATGTTTTCCTTGAATATTTGTGTATTTGCCTTGGAACAGACTTCTAGCAACACCTTTTATCTTTTTATTGGAGAGATGTGTGATCTAAAAAAAGGTTAAGAATCCTTGCTTCCCTAATTTGTGCTTTATAGCTTCAAAATCAAGTCAACAAAATGGCCCATATTGCAATCATTTTTCCTTATTTCATGGTTAATTGCTTCTAATGTGCTCTTAACTGTATCATTTATTATAGATTTGATCTGGAAGATGTGAAAAACATGGGACTTTTCCAGAAGTGGTCTGTCATTCCTATTCTGGGACTAATAGAGACCTCCTTATATGACAACGTGCTCTTGCATAACGCTCTCTTACTTCTTCTCCAAATATTAAATTCTTGTTCTAAGGTAGCAGATATGTTGTTGGATAATGGTCTGCTCTACGTGTTATGTAATACAGTAGCAGCTCTGAATGGATTAGAAAAGAAGTAAGTTTTAAATCATTATTTAAAACTACATCTGATAAAAAACTTTGAAAAGGGAAAAACTTTACTAGCAGGTTACATTAAAGCATCTAATATTTCATAATACTTTCAAAGAATTTCTTTCCTCCAAAACTGATTAAATTAAATTAAATTAAATTAAATTAAATTTGGAGGGCATATTTTCCATCATTTTCAATAAAGTTGGTTTAAAAAAAAGTAAGGTATTTATATGACGTACTTTTAGGTATTTAGAACATGAAGACAAGGTGAATAAATTTAACTGTCCTCAAATATATTTACCAAGCTTCCACTATAGTCTTACAAAAATTATTATCCCCATCAGGAATAGGAAATTGAGGATTAGAGAGATGTAGTAACTTGTTGCAGATCACACAGCTAGTAAACAGAGAAGCTGAGGCTGAATCTTCTCACTTCAGAAGCCTGTGCTTTACAGTCACCATGCTCTCCCACTTTTAGCATGCCGTACCGCTGTCTACTACCATAAATGAATTTCTAGTAGTGAAAAGTACATTGGCAAATGGCTGCCCACCAAATTGATTAACAGCTTTAAAAAATATGTTAGGCAGTTATATTTTTATTTGCATTTTGTGCCTTTGGTGTCTGCATTTATGATGTACAGTATAACATTTTTATTGGCATAATGTTAAGATACAAATCTCCAGAAGCATCATCTTACTGCACGTTAAAACATTAAATATTAAATATATTTTTGCAGAGAAGGCAGAGCATATCCCTGGTGATTCTCTAGGCCAGGGAGGCTCTCTGGGTGCTAGAGAGGACTCCTTGTAGTCAGCTCAGTTCAGTTTTTATTGCACACCTGTTTTATTTAGGATCTGTGTGCTGGGCATATGAGAAATACAAAGTATTGTATCCCTCGAAACATTTAGTCTTGATTATAATACAGTGCATGAAATTGGTGGAACGTGGCTCCCCACGTACCAGCAGGCTCCTGCTAAGAGCAGTTTGTTGCTGTTGTTGTTTTACAGAAACTGTACTTACGGAATGTCCTTATATGCTACTCTATTGATTGCCCCCCGCCCCAAATTTACCATTTCTAACTCTTGCTTGGTTTTGAAAAAGTAAGTGGAGAGGCTTAATATCACACACTGAGGTAGATTATCAAGTTTAAAAATTGAGGGACAGAAGATACTAATTCATACTTATTAGGTAGTTGTAAGTGATTAATATATACGTTCCAATCTGTATCTCTTTTAATCCTTAAAATAAACATACTTTGTGTAAGTGAGATTCAGAGAGGTCAATTAATTTACTCAAATTCACCATCTCTGTGAAGCCTCCTCAGAATACCCCTCTTCGTACCCACAGAATCTTCACCGTGAGTGTGCTGGGAAGCTGCCAGCGCGTCCCCACAGTATCTTGTGTTAGTCTCTGCTGCTACATTTACCGCCACGTACTCGCTATAGTTATCTGCTCACTTGTCTGGTCCTTTGCAAGCTGAATTTTCACAGGAATCCAAGCGTGCCTGCTTATTTCTGTTCCTAGCCTGTAGTTTATGTAACCTGCCATAGAGTAAGCATGGGTAGATAGCGAATGAATGCATGAAAGGATGAATGAATACTGGCAGAACAGGAATTTAAACCAGTTCTTTTGGCCTTAAATTGTTTGTTCTTTTTCTTTAGCGTTCCTTTGACTGAATACAGATTGCTAGCTTGTGATCTGCAGCAACTTTTCATCGCAGTTACAATTCATGCTTGCAGTTCCTCAGGCTCACAATATTTTAGAGTTATTGAAGATCTTATTGTACTGCTCGGATATCTTCAAAATAGCAAAAGCAAGAGGACCCAAAGTAAGATTTAATTTTCATGGATTTGTGGGGGGCAGTTGTATAATAGCCAAAAATGTCAGTAGAACCTAATCGCTTTCTCTGGCTTCTGTAGAGAGAGTGGGATAGAGGAGAGAAACTGTTTTACTAAAGGTTCATCCTTAACTTTTTGTGTGTGTGTGTGTGGTACGCGGGCCCCTCACTGTTGTGGCCTCTCCCGTTGCGGAGCACAGGCTCCGGACGCGCAGGCTCAGCGGCCATGGCTCACGGGCCCAGCCGCTCCGCGGCATGTGGGATCTTCCCGGACCAGGGCACGAACCCGCGTCCCCTGCATCGGCAGGCGGATTCTCAACCACTGCACCACCAGGGAAGCCCCATCCTTAACTTTGTTTACTGGCTTTAAAAAGAAGCCTTTTTAAGTGGCAAAAATTTAAAAGTGATGCCCTGATGTAATTAGTAGCTGCCAACACATCACTAAAAGAAGCTGCTAGGACTTCCCTGGTGGTGCAGTGGTTAAGACTCCACGCTCCCAATGCAGGGGGCCTGGGTTCGATATCTGGTCGGGGAATAGATCCCACATGCATGCCGCAACTAAGAGTTCACACGCTGCAACTAAGACCTGGTGCAACCCAATAAATAAATAAATAAATAAACATTTAAAAACAAAACAAAACAAAAAAACCTGCTGATTTTTCTTACCAAGTAGAATGAAAAGGCTTATGCTGAATAGTAACATAAAACATTAGTTTTCTTTAGTGTCAAATATTATAGTGAATATGGGGCAGAAAAATGTGAGAATTTCTGGTTAAACTTTTGCCTTATATATTAAAAAGGCTGTTCTTTAAAACAGTTATATAAAATGAAATAAATTTGTGAGCTAGTATTTTTCTATTGAATTTTTTATAGTAATCATTTGGAAATTTGCTTTAAAATTGCTTTTAAAGACAGTTAAGAAATGTTTACAACCATTGAGAACCCACATTGATCCAAAATTTTAAATTTATCTCTAATAAAACATTATTGGGGGGCTTCCCTGGTGGCGCAGTGGTTGGGAGTCTGCCTGCGGATGTAGGGGACGCGGGTTTGTGCCCTGGTCCGGGAAGATCCCACATGCTGTGGAGCTGCTGGGCCCGTGAGCCACGGCCACTGAGCCTGCGCGTCTGGAGCCTGTGCTCCGCAACGGGAGAGGCCGCAGCAGTGAGAGGCCCGCGTACCGCAAAAAACAAACAAACAAAAAAACAAAAAAAACATTATTGGCAGTTTTGATATTCCATGAATGTAAGAATCAGTTCAATTTAAAAAAATTAACAACCACATAGCTTGAAAACATTCTAGTATCTTCTGTTTTTAGATATGGCTGTTGCACTACAGTATAGAGTTCTCCAGGCTGCTATGGAATTTATAAGGACCACCGCAAATCATGATGCTGAAACCCTTACAGATTCATCTCAGTCGCCTTCTGCTGCCCACCATGCAGTATTTCAAAAGCGAAAGAGCATTGCTGGTGAGTGCTGAAATAATATTTTAATAATTATAAATGGAAGGTAGCTTGACTCTCCTGTATTCTGATGGCATTCACATTTGAAAACATTTCTTTGTTTCAAAAGCTAAACTATAAAGTTTGCGAAGGTTTTCCTCCCACATGAGGAAAACTGCTACTTTCCTACTGCTTTCTTTTCACTGCTGTTCTTATTCAGTTATCTCTTGAGCACCTGCCATGTGCCAAGCACTGTGTTAAATGTTGACGATACAGTGATGAAAAAAATAAACAGACACAGATTCTTCCCTTCTACCATAAAGTAGTAGAGAAATGTAGAAGGTAGGAACAGAGACCGTAACAGGGCAGCCTGATTTACATCCAGAGTTAGGGAAGTCTCTGAGGAAGTGGGATTTCAATATAAGGGATGAGAAAGGAGGTAGCAGGAGTCAGAGGAAGAGTATTACAGGCAGAATGAACAGCTTACGTGCAGGTCCTGGGGCAGGAAAAAACTAAGGTTGTTCAGAGAACTGAAAGAAAGCCATGTAGCTGAAGTGTAGCCCTTGACGAGATAGTGCTGCCAGATGAGGCTATACAGGACGGCATGAACCAGATCATCATATGGGCCATGTTAAGGAGTTTATTAGATTTTATCCTAATGGGAAGTTGTCAGAGGTTTTTGAGTAGCTGGCATGACATAACCAAATTTTCATTTTGTAAAGACCATTCTGGTTTCTGTGCAGAGTGGATTAGAGGAAAGTAGGAAAGGTAGTGGGAAGTGCAAGGAGGAGGCTATTGCAATAATCAGGGCAGGAGATGATGGTGGCTCAGATATGGTTATGCTATGCACGTGACTTTAGGGCTTGCTGTAAATGAGGACATGTCATCAAATTCTTATTTTTAATATTGTTAGACTTATATTTTAAACAAAATCTGCTCTGACCTATATACACATTAATTCAGAAAGATAGCGTAAACACCCCCCACACATACACATTGGCTCTATATATGCACACACACACACACACACACACACACACATGCACACACACACATATACATCTGTATATACTGGACATAGGTACGTGCGCGCACGCACACACATATATACATCTGTATATATTGTACATAGGTGCATGCGCACACACACATATATATATACATCTGTATATACTGGACATAGGTACATGCGCACACACACATGTATATATACGTCTATATACTGGACGTAGGTACATGCGCACGCACACACACACATATATACTGGACATAGGTACATGCACACACATACATAAATACGTCTGTATATACTGGACATAGGTACATGTGTGCACACACACACACATATATACTTCTGTATATAGTGACATAGGTACAAATGCACACACACACACACCCATATATATACGTCTTATATACTGGACATAGGTACATGCGTGCGCGCACACACACACACATATATACGTCTGTATATACTGGACACAGGTACATGCGCATACACACAGAGAGACACCCCCCCATATATGTAAATCTGTATATACTGGACATAGGTACACACGCGCACATGCACACACACATATATATATATATACATCAGTATATACTGGACATAGGTACATATACACACACACCCATATATATACGTCTGTACGTACTGGACATAGGTACATGCGCACGCACACACACACATATGTATATGTCTGTATATACTGGACATAGGCACATGCACACACACACACATATATATGTCTGTATATAGTAGACATAGGTACACGCACACACACACACATACACACGTCTGTATATAGTGGACATAGGTACAAGCGCACACACACACACATATATATACATCTGTATATACTGGACATAGGTACATGCGCGCACACACACACATATACGTCTGTATATTCTGGACATAGGTACATGCGCACGCACACACACATATATATATGTCTGTATATACTGGACATATGTACAAGTACACACACACACACCCATGTATTTACATACGTCTGTATATACTGGACATAGGTACACATGTGCACACACACACACACACACACACACACACACACACACATTTCTCCAAACAGAGGACTTGGTAAATTGTTTGAAGTTTAATCACCTGTACAGTCTTGAGGGCTTTTAAATCCGAATCTTTCTTCTACCCGAGTTAAACTACTTCACTGTGGTCGGTGGTATGCCGAAGTTTAAAACCATGTGAAACATTCATCTGTAGAGAAAAGCTATCAAATATACATTGTTTCGCAGGAGTATGTTTACATTATGCTAAATGAAAGGTTATGTAAATAAAACTTGTAAAGCATCCACGTAACTAAACTTATCTCCCTATACATCCTTCCTTAATTAATTAATTAATTTTTAACATGTTTATTGGAGTATAATTGCTTTACAATGGTGTGTTAGCTTCTGCTGTACAACAAGGTGAATCAGCTATATGTATACATATATCCCCATATCTCCTCCGTCTTGCGTCTCCCTCCCTCCCACCCTCCCTATCCCACCCCTCTAGGTGGTCACAAAGCACCGAGCTGATCTCCCTGTGCTATGCGGCTGCTTCCCACTAGCTATCTATTTTACATTTGGTAGTGTATATATGTCCATGCCACTCTCTCTCTTCGTCCCAGCTTACCCTTCCCCCTCTCCGTGTCCTCAAGTCCATTCTCTACGTCTGCGTCTTTATTCCTCTCCTGCCCCTAGATTCTTCAGAACCAGTTTTTTTTTTAGATTCCATGTATATGTGTTAGCATATGGTATCTGTTTTTCTCTTTCTGACTTACTTTACTCTGTATGACAGAGTCTAGGTCCATCCACCTCACTACAAATAGATCAATTTCGTTTCTTTTTATGGCTGAGTAATAGTCCATGGCAAATGTGTGCCACATCTTCTTTATCCTTCCTTGATGTAATATCTGAATATAATCTCTCCTCAGGAGCTTCCCTCCCAGTTGTGCCTCTTTTGTCCCAGGTAGAATTCCATCTTTTACCCAGTCTGGCAGTAGTGCTCAACTGCCTGCGTGCCAAAAGGTGACTTTGGGACCCTTTTCCCTTTGCAAGATTTCTTAGATAGTCAGAGACTGCTTAGATGGAATTCACCCTCTTTGACAGAGGAAAGTATACCTTTACTTCCTGCACAAATGCCTGCTGTTTCTTCCTTCTTGACGTTCTCTTTCTCAAATCTGTTTCTTCCCTTTTCTACCTAGTTCCCTGGTTTAGTTTATGATCAGCTTGTGCCTGGGCTAACACAGCAGCCCTTTTGCTATTTTCTGTTTGGTCTGTGATTTCTCTAACAGTCTGTCATCTCTCTCTTTTATGTACAAGAGCTTTTATCACCCTAAGCTTAAGAGCCCCGCAGAGCTCCATGTTTGTATTATTTATTTTTTCTTTGTGTGAGTCATTTTAAAGTGGATAATAGACTTTTAGTCCTTTCTCTAAACCATTCCCCTTTTTGTCACTGACTCCTCTAGCCTCTTCTACTGGGGCTTATATTTTTCACACTATCTAAGTAAATGCCTTTACCATAAGGCCACATGAGGCTTATAGAATCCTAAAAATTTTGAACTTGATAAAAGACCATGAAAGTCATCCAGTCCAGCTTCCTCATGTTGCAGATCCACCGAGGCCTAGACTTAGAGACTGCTGGAGCGAGGCCCCTGCACCTGTCTCCTTGTGTCCTACCCAACACCCACTCCTTCCAGGTCTGTTGTATCTTTATGTCTCCCTCAGGTCTCTCCCAAGAATTCTTCCTGTTTTAAATACTACCTTATTTAAATTCTGTCATTGTGAATCCAGTTTATAAAATTCCACTTTATATGTGTTAAACTGTTCCTTTGTATTTCCTTCCATGTTGTTTTACACATGTATTTGGCAAAGCCTGTGTTTTATTTGTTCAGTATTAGTCAAAAATTGTCAAAAGTGTGTTGGCCTTGTACACTGTCAGTGCAAAACATACACAGTGCTGAAGCGCCTCTGCTTCTGAGCAGTGTGGTTATTAAAAACTCACCTAAGTCCATTTGTTCATGATACTAAAGTGACTAAGAGGGATTTACATTTGCGTCATTTAGATGATGAACTGGTCCTTCAAAGATTTCATACAGGCTGTTCTCATGAGTGACAGATGTTTGCAGGGACGTTTTTTTCCTGGATAGACTTGTTTAGTGTTTACTGAAAACTGCTGAGATGGCTGGCATCTCCAACCCCACAAGCCGCCACCCCCTGTACCTCCCACAGGCCTTGTAGGGACAGCTCCTCTTGTGGCCACACACCATAGTTTTTGATGGCAGACAGGTTCACTCAGGCTATGAATCTCAGGATATCCATGGCCTGGGACCAGCGTTTCTTCAGCAGCACTTTCGCCACATCTAGATTGTGAGTTCTCATACTCTTGGAGGCGTTAGGTAGTATTTTATTGCCAGCTTAATCTTCTTACAGCCCGACTTGTGTACCATTCTGCTCAACAGCTCCGATGGTTCCCTACCGCCCAGTGAACAAAGTGCCGATTCCTTAGTGTCTGTGTCTTTTTTTTATATATATACATAGATGTGTATAAGAGAGAGAGACAGAATTCTGCTTGAATAGTAACATCACTATTTAGTATCACTCAACCTTCTGTTTGTAAACTGATTTATATTTCTACTCAATATAGTATACTTTTCCATATAATATAAATATTCTTATATTTAATGAATGTCTAATAATCTGTTAGATTTGCCATGATCTTCTTCCCCAACCTTCTTCCTTAACCATTATCAATAAACAAAGGTTTTTTTTTTACTTGTTTGTTTTTGCTATTATAACAGGATAGCAATGTACATTCTTACATATGTATTTTTTCCCTTGTCTGCTTATCAATATAAAAACTTTACACATCACCTTAATACACAAAGGAAGAAGTAAGTGTTAGGGTATTATTTAAAGATCTACACATACATTTAAACTGTCATAAATAATCATATATATGTATGTGTATGTATATATATATATATTGTGTTATTGATATAATTCACCTACCAATGAATTTCCTTTATATTTCAACCATTAATAACAATACCAACTATTAACTTTTAATTCTTTGTATGAGACAGGCATTGTGTTTCACATACATTATTTTATTTAATCCACAGAACACACCTCTTTATCCATTCATTCAGCCATCAAATATTTATTGAGCGTCAGCCATGTATCAGTTATGATTTCATCTGGTCTCATGGAACTTATATTTTACTGGAGAAAATGGTCAATAAGCCTGTAAACAAATATATTTAGTATAGTGTCAGATAGTGACAAATATCTACCTGTGAGGTAGGCTCTATTTTACTTTCTAATCCACATCTTACATATAAGGAACCTGAGGCTTAGAAAGCAGAGTATGTGAGGCCACACCAGCTCAGTGCAGCTTCACAGCCTGACTGCTGGGATACCCTCCTACTTTTTCAAGTACATAGAACTGAAGAAGACTTAACATTTCCTTATTTGGTGTATTGCTGTATCTCAGAATTGTGATTATCAGCTTCTTATACAGCATGAAAGCTGTCAGAGATGTAGACATGTGGAAGAATCTGCTTAAACTAAGGACATCATCTGATAATAATATTCTTGAATATTTCCCAGATATGAATTTTTCTTCTCTTTATTTGCTTCATTTTTGTCTCAAAGGTGACTCCACCTACCAAAATGTATTAACTGATAAAAAATACTGATTACCTAAAATACTGGACAATCTAAAATGCTATTAAAATATTTACATATCTTGCAGGACAAGTCATTAAAACCTATTGTAAGTAACATGTATAGAGGCTATTTGTGGACTTTGATATATATGCTTTCATAATTTTAAAAAAGGTTCGATTCCAATGAAGGATTTCATTTTTCCTCACCTACCAAGACGTCATTTTTGTTCCTGTGGTCAACTTCCGATGCCCTTCTCCTTCAGTCCATTAAATCAAGACTCAGTCCCCTCCTTTTCTCCTGGATCCGCTCCCTGTGTGGTGCCTTTCAGAGCAGGTGCAGTAACGATGCAGGAACCCCATTCCTGCCTCTTTAACCCGAGGAAACATTTCTCGGAAAATGCTTTTGAGCATTGAATCCCACGTGATGCATATGTTCCAAATCACTTTAATATCTGAGCTCTTCACTTTATTTGGCTGATTTCTACTATGTCACTATATACACTTTTAAAAACTAATTTATAAAATTCAGCAATGTTAATTACCCAGAAATAGTAATGTTCATGCTAAAATGTGATGTGCTTTAGAAATCTGTTGATTATTTTGGAATACAAGGAAGTGAAACAGTATTTGAAAATATTTTGTCAAAGCATTCTGAACTGTATGTGTGTGTGTGTGTGTGTGTGTGTATATATACATACACACACACACACACACACACACACACACACATGCTTCTAACAGTTCGAGTTTTTCAGAGGACTAAAATTTTGCCAAATGATATCCACCCTACTAAGCTATGTCACAAGCTTCAACATTCTTGTTTAGGACTTTGACATCAGAGGTACTGTTGCACTTCTTCAAAGAGGGAAAACGTACTTTCTCTTAATCACTCTCTTTCCTTTTGTATAAATTACCTTTGAATTAAATAAGGTTCTTTTCATGGTCTGATAATCAAAAAGTTATAGCAGAAATAGTTTCTTTGGTCCTTGTTAACTCTGGCATTTGACATTTTCATTTATATACTTGAAGGTCCTCGAAAATTTCCCCTTGCTCAAAGTGACTCTCTTCTGATGAAAATGCGTTCAGTAGCAAGTGATGAACTTCATATGATGATGCAACGGAGAATGAGCCAGGAGAATCCTGTCCAGGCAACCGAAACAGAGCTTGCACAGAGACTGCAGCGGCTCACCATTTTAGCAGTTAACAGGATTATTTATCAAGGTAGGACTAGAGAATAAATATGTTCTTACTCAGATATTGAACTAAAAGGAAAATAATTTAAGAGAGAACTGACTAGGTTTCAAATTTTTTAACAGCATTATACTTTCATTGTTAGCATCCACACTAGTAAAAGAATCTCTCATTTGGAACTAATAGACTTGAATAAAATTCCACTTTTTTTTTTTTTTTTTTTTTGTGGTACACGGGCCTCTCACTGCTGTGGCCTCTCCTGTTGCGGAGCACAGGCTCCGTACGCACAGGCTCAGCAGCCATGGCTCACGGGCCCAGCCGCTCCGCGGCATGTGGGATCTTCCCGGACTGGGGCATGAACCCGTGTCCCCTGCATCGGTGGGCGGACTCGCAACCACTGTGCCCCCAGGGAAGCCCAAATTCCACATTTTAATATGTTAAGTGCTGGCCTAGACTGATCATTGAAGTTTAAAATAGTACAGCACCTCCAATATATTTTTTAAACTTTTCTTTGAGATAATCATAGGTTCACTTGCAGTTATTAGGAAATATCACAGAGATCCTGTGTACCCTTTACCCAGTTTCCCCCGATGGATCTTGCAAAACTATAGTCCAGTATCAGTACCAGGATATTGACATCGATACAGTCAAGAAAAAGAACTTTTCCATCACCACAAGAATCTATATGTTGTCTTTTAGCACCACACCCATCTTCCTACCACCCCCATCCCTTCCTCAATCCCTGGCAACTATCAATCTGTTCTCCATTTCTATATTTTCATCATTTCAAGAATGCTAAATAAGTGGGATCATACAGTACACAGCCTTGTGTAGGATTGGCTTTTTTCACTCAGCATAATTCTCTGTAGGGTCATCCTGGTTGTTGCGTATATCAATAGTTTGTTCCTTTTTTGGTTTTGGTGAGTAATAGTCATATGTAATATGTAATATGTATGCAATAGCATAGATGTCACAGTTTAGTCATTTACCCGTTGAAAGTTGATCTGGGTGTTTTTCAGTTTGGGCTTATTACAAATAAAGCTAGCTGCTATAAACATTTATGTAAAAGTTTTTGTGTAAAAGTAGGGCTTTCCTTTTCTGGGTAAATGTCCAAGAGTGCAGTTTCTAGGTTGTACGGTAGATGTGTGTTTTGTTCTTGTTAAGAAACTGCCAAACTTTTCTAGGGTGGCTGTATAATTTTATATTCCTACCAGCAATGTGTGAGTGATCCAGTTTTCTTCACATCTTTACCAGCATTAGGAGTTTCACTGTTTTTAATTTCAGCCATTCTGATAGGTAATATAGGGGTATAGCCTTGTGGTTTCAATGTGCGTTTCTACAGGGGCTAAATGATTTATATATTTATGTATAAACTTTAATACCTACAGCAACCACTAAAAAGCTATGCAAAGAAATATACTCAAAAACACTATAGATAAGTCAAAATTCTAAAAAACGTTCAAGTGACACGCAGGGTTTGTTTCTCTTTTAACTTTTCTAATTTATGTTTGGGGCAACCAGCCTCCAGGGTAAACTGTGAAATTGAACCATTTTTATCACATGCATGGCATTTGATGGGGTAGCATGTCCAGTGAAACAGGTCTGCACATCTGTCTAGTGTAAATATCACATGGTCTTTATGTTTAATTTGTACAAGAACCTTTATGACTTTAGTAATTTTGCAGTTTAATTCATCTTCATTAGTAAAATAAACCTTTAATTTAGAACTGCATGACTTATGTATGTTTAAATTTCTACATTGTTTTAGGTGAATTCATTTTCTCTAGTATTTTGTATATTCTACATCTAATACACCTACTGCACATTTATATTGTGACAACGGAATCAGAAATTACGTAGAATATTTTTGCCAGCATCATTACCATTTGTAATGGCTAGTGATTTGACTAATTCAAACTTGACTAATTTTTTGACTTGATTTGACTAATTTTTTATTCTTCTTTTAATTCAAAGAGTTTAATCCAGACATTATTGACATTTTGAGTACTCCAGAAAATGCACCTCAAAGCAAGACCTCAGTTTCCCAGACGGAAATTTCTGAAGAAAATATTTATCATGAACAGCCTTCTGCTTTCAATCCATTTCAGAAAGAAATGTTCACATATCTGGTAGAAGGCTTCAAAGTATCTACTGTAAGTAAATTAATTACATGGGAAATGTTCATTCACAGAAAAGGATCAGGGGTTTTATGTGTCTGTATTATATGTTTCCAAAATCATATTCCTACACTTTCACAGTGTTTTCTGAAACTCAGACAACTTGAATGTTAATAACAGAGTAAAATGTAATGCTAATTTACCCTTTCGAGAAGGACTCAATTCATGCAGCATTGTTTTTAAGTCTGTAACCCAACAACCATTTTCTAATGTTGTAATTTTGTAAATAAGATCAGCATCAGAAAAGAGTAGGAATTTGATGATTACTATGAGGTTTAAACTAATAACCTGTTTTTAACGGACTTTATTTATAGCTACCTACTCTAGAATTATTATTGTTATGAATAATTATGAAGTGTAGATGTTGCCTTAAGCATATCCATCCAACACCTTCAAAGTGACACAGAGAATACTGACAGGCGTCAGGCTCCATTTATCATCAGCTCACTGAGGGTTCTGTGGGCCACTTCCAATTGACCATAGGGAACAAATGGGTCAGTACACTCCGTAGATACCAAAGGCTAATCTAATTCTAGCAGAACTCATAAATCATGATTCTGCTAACCTCTAAATCTAAACTAGATTTTGTTGTCTGCAGGTTCCCTTAGAACTGAATCATTCACACAGAGCCCTTAGGACCGGGAGTAATTGGAGAGCCATTTCCCAAACTCAGAATAAACTCTAAAATGTACTGATTCCAGTTTTTAAACCAGATGCAGGATATTTGATCAGGATTGGGTTAGCCTTTGTGGGACCACAATCGAAACAACTTAATTGGTTATTTGTTAGGGGATATTGATGGTCATTTTACATGCAGTTCTTAATTTGTGACAATTATACTCAATGTTTTAATACTAATTCAAGTCTTTATTATGAATCCTTTCTCTTTTATATTGCAAAATCAATGTAGGCTTATCTACCACTGTTCTTTGATGGTTCTTTTTTTTTTTTTCCTTTTAAAATTTCCAAGCCCTAGGTAATTTTTTTAAGTGGCTTAGGACTTTAGCTTCTTTGTCTCTCCTTTTAAAAATTGTGGTAAAATATACATAACATAAATTTTGCTATTTAAGTGTACATATCAGTGACCTTAAGTCCATTCACACTGTTGTACAACCATTACCACTATCCATCCCCAGAACTTTCTCCATTATCCCAAACTGAAACTCTGTACCCATGAAATAGTAACGCCCCATTAGCCTTTCCCCCAGCCCCGATAAACTGCTATTCTACTTTGTCTCTATGACTTTGACTTTCTAGATACCTTAACTTTGACTTTCTAGATACCTCATATAAGTTATCATACAATATTTAATATAATATTTGTCCTTTTTGTATGTGGCTTATTTCATGATTCATTTTAGTAAAATGTTTTTAAGTTCATTCATACTGAAGCATGTATCAGAACTTCCTTCTTAAGGTTGAACAGTATTCCATTCTGTGTATATAACACATTTTGTTTATCTGTTCATCCATCAGTGGGTATTTGGATTGTTTCTACCTTTTGGCTGTTTTGAACAGTGCTGCTGTAAACATCGGCGTACATCCATCTCTTTTAAACCCCGTTTGTATGGATGTATATGTCTTTCTAATTTCAACTGCTTAAAAATTCTAGAGTAAAACATGTTCTGTGATTTTTAGGACTGTGTTGAGGTTAGGATATTATTGCTTAAGAAGTGTGATCCTAATTCATTCCTGTTTTGATTTAAGAGTTCAGGTAAAGCCAGTGGTTCCAGACAGCAGTGGGCTAAAATCTTATGGTCTTGTAAGGAAACCTTCCGAATGCAGCTTGGGAGACTGCTCGTGCATATTTTGTCACCAGCCCACCCTTCACAAGAGAGAAAGCAAATTTTTGAAATAGTTCGTGAACCAAATCATCAGGAAATACTACGAGACTGTCTTAGCC
This sequence comes from Kogia breviceps, assembly GCF_026419965.1. NCBI lineage: Eukaryota > Metazoa > Chordata > Mammalia > Artiodactyla > Physeteridae > Kogia > Kogia breviceps. The sequence goes on from NC_081311.1 coordinate 79,786,974, forward strand.
CATCCCTGCAAGTAAGTACCCCAGTACTTCGTAAGTAAAAACTATTGGTCAGATATAAAACTGTACAAAACAAGAACTGAAATTAAACTGTATTTTCATGCCAAACACCATAAATTAGTTTTCTTACCAAATAAATATTTTCTGAGGTCTTTCTTCAGATGCTCTTTACCAGAGTCAATTTGACCTCTCTGTTTATTCCCCATTTCTTTTTCCAGGGTTTAAGAAGTTCTGTATCCGAGTTCTTATAAGACCCTTTGTAGTCTGTTACTAAATCTTGAAGTGTTTTCTTTAAGAACTGTTTGGAGACTAGATTCCAGTTCTTGACTTCATATTTGCCTTTGTGCTTGGTTTTTTAAAAGAATAGTAGGAGTGCTTTGCGTTTTCCATTACATCATGGCAGGAGGGAGAGAGTGTCTGGTTGCTCTGCTCTTTGAGATGGTAGCAGCCTGATAAATCCGTTATGAAGTTCATCCTCAGTCTTTTTTTAAAAAATTAATTTATTTATTTTTTGGCTGTGTTGGGCCTTCGTTTCTGTGTGAGGGCTTTCTCAGCACACCACTCCGTCTCTCCTCCCCTTTGTCTGTCTATATGCCCGTTCTGTCCATTTAGGCACGTACCCACATCCCCACATCACGTGGTACCACCTTCAAAGCCTTCCTTCCTTTTTTTTTTTTTTTTTTTTTTTTTGCAGTACGCGGGTCTCTCACTGCTGTGGCCTCTCCCGTTGCGGAGCACAGGCTCCGGACACACAGGCTCAGGAGTTGTGGCCCACAGGCCCAGCCGCTCCGCGGCATGTGGGATCTTCCCGGACCGGGGCACGAACCCGCGTCCCCTGCATCGGCAGGCGGACTCTCAACCACTGCACCACAGGGAAGCCCCTTCCTTCCTTTCTTTAGTCCATTCAGAACTCTTCCTTCTTGAAACTTTATTGAAAATTTTATTTTTACACATTTTAACATTTTATTATTTTCTTAGGATTTGTGTTTAATAGATTCGATTCCTTGAATCAGTTTTCTGAGAGCTGAAAACAAGACTCTGTGTGTGTGTGTCTCCAATAACACCTTTTCTAGTCCCAGTAACTGCAGCCAATAAATGATTGATCAGAGGATGTTAAAATGAGATATTAGAAACAACTTCAGTGTCTAGAAAAATCGTGTGTTTCTTTGGATATTCAGAATGAATAAAAACATTTCTGCTAGTTTTTCAAGATGATTTTAAAATGTCACTGAATACTAAACTGAAATATTTTTAGAGTTCTATCAAGAACATTGCCTTTAAGACACACATATGAAAGTATTCTAGTCATTTACCATGTCTCTTTATTTGCCAACTCTTCAAGCCTTTTACTTGCAGAGCATCTGTTCATTTTTCTCTTTTGGTCAGGTAGCAGCTGTCTCTTGACTAATTTAAAATGTTGCATTAAAATGAGCTTTGCTATTTTCATCATTGCATATGTTCATCTTATGCTTTTACAAAATGACATGATGTGATTCAGCGTGTTAATTTAAATATCACCCAAAATGTAATAGTTTCCAAATCCATTTGTTGACTATTCACATTTTAAAATATCATAAAGCCAAATGCAGTGATATTTGTATCAATGTACATTTTTTAAAAAGTAAAACTATGCATGTTTCACTTGTTGGCAAAATTAATGTCTAAATATACATAGTGTACACATAACCATCAGGTGTAATATCTGTAGCATGAAAGGGCCACTTAAAAAATCATGAATTGAAGTTTGGTTTAGGTTTACACTTGGAAGAACCTTAAGTACCTTAAGTACCTTAAGTAACACTCTAATTTTCTTTATAGTGTCTGTTCATAGAAGATTGGCCTAAACCAACACTTCTCTGGACATGCACAGAACTGAGTGATGCCATATTATTGGTTTAGAGTTTTTTACCTTTTGTTCTCCCTAGGGAATAGTGAATGCTTACAAACAGATCCAAAGATACATTTTTGTTCTGGAATTTTCTCCAATGTTTATTCTCCCAGGCAGAAGTTAAAGGAGAAAGAATAATCATGCAGAATCCTCTTACCTTAAGGTTTAAAGGAAAGTTTTCCTTCCAGTTCAGTTCTATGAGAAGAACAAAGAATTATTTTTCTTTATCCCAGGCTTATTTTCTGTATTCCTTTAGCAAATCCTCTCCAAAATTCTTTCCCCAAAAGGTTGTGTGCTTGCTTTTTTCCTTCTTTCCTTCTTTTCCTCTTTTCCTTCCTTCTTTGCTTTCCTTCCTCTTTTCTTCCTCCCTCCCTCCCTCTCCTTCCTTCCTTCCTTCCTTCTTTCCTTCTTTTCTTCCTTTCTTTTCCTCTTTCTTTTTTTTTACCTTTTACAATGAAAACTTTCAAACATACTAAGAAAAATGGAGACTAGTGAATACTGTATGAATACCATATGACCATCACATAGATCTAACAATTGTTAATAATTTTTATCATATTACCATCATTTCTTTTTTCTGAAGTATTTTAAAGTAAATTATAGCAATCATGACATTTTTCAAAAGACATTTTTTATGTAACCGTAACATTATTATACCTAACAAAATTAGCATGTACCCTAATGTCATCATATACCCAACACATAATCGTTTGACAATTTCTTCATTTGTTTCCAAAATGTCTTTTTTAGCTGATTTATTTAAACCAGATCCAACCAAATAAATCTAGCAATGTAATTTAATTTACTGTTAAATAATTTAAATGTAAGAAATAAAAATTCTTTATGACTTTAGAAAAATTTTTAATTAAAAAAATTGTTACTTTTTTTTAAAGCATGGAGCCAAATTAGTTTTGTATTTGTCAGAGTTGATACATAATCACGAAGATGAATTGACTGAAGAAGAACTAGACACAGCAGAGCTGCTTATGAATGCTTTAAAGTTATGTGGTCATAAGTGCATCCCCCCCAGTGCATCAACAAAATCAGAACTTATTAAAGTGATTAAAGAGGTGAGTCAGTGAAAGCATAAGAAACAATTTTCTTAGGATATCCCATTGAATATAACTAAAGAATGAAAGGGTTTTTTTTTTGTTAAAGAGTACCATTGATAATGAATTTGGTTTTTTCTTTTCTTTTTTTTTACTTTATATTGCTTTTTTACTATGAGAGAACAAATAGGCCTGTTTTAAGGAGCATTTTATTCTCTGTGGTCATGCTTATCCATTATCACTAGCTTTCAGGGAAGGAAAGATTTTAATAGTGACAGGCAAGTTGAATCATCAACCTTAAGTTCTGGGTTCTTTAATGAAAAGGCAAAATAAGGAAGCAAGCAACTATGCACACCCATCGGGTTTGGCAACCCTAGTTAGCTATTGCACCCTAATTTCTGTGACCCAAATTGTGTGGAAACAAACGGGAGTTACAGCATTATTTAAGTGGTTAATGTATTTTAATATTTTGGTCTCGTGGGGACAATATTTTTTTCCTTTGTTAACTTTGTTTTAAATTTAGTTTGTTGAGCTCTGTGCCAGTGTTAAATGGTAAATAATAAGTTCTATCTAATATATTATTATCCAAATCTTTTAGGAACAAAAGAAATATGAAACTGAAGAACATGTGAATAAAGCCAACTGGCAGAAAACAGTTAATAATAATCAGCAAAGGTAGGATTTTATGTGTTCTAAAGCTGTGTCTTTTAGGAACCCATTAGATTTCACATATACTTTTAGTTTTAAAGTATCATGTTTTGATATACATTTAATGTTCCACATATCCTTAACTTATGGGCTTCTTGTTTGTTTAGTCTCTTTCAGCGTCTTGATTCCAAATCAAAGGATATATCTAAAATAGCTGCGGATATCACCCAGGCAGTGTCTCTTTCCCAAGGAATTGAGAGAAAAAAGGTGATCCAGCACATCAGAGGAATGTATAAAGTGGATCTGAGTGCCAGCAGACACTGGCAGGAGCTTATTCAACAACTGACGCATGATAGGTAAGCATGAATTTTTATATATTGATGTTATTTTCACTCCAGAGTAAAGATTCATAACATTATCACATTAGTTTAAATATATTTTGTTTACTCATTTGTGATTTATTTCATCTTGAAGAATAATCCTATGAGAATATATTTTTTTAATTTTTAGGGAGAGAGAAAATAATGAGAGGGAGAGGCATTAGCTCTTCCAGAGAGAAAAATCTATATATTGGCTTTCATTTTAAAATATGATCTTTGCAAAAGAATAGAGAAATCACTGAAACAGGATAGTTGGGAAATAGACCTTTTTCCAGTTAAGATTTTAATAACACAGTTAAAAAGATGGATCACAGATAAGGAAAAGAGGGAAGTTAAAGTATTATTCTCTGAATTTGATTAAGATAACTGATTAGTATTATGACTTCGAGGCACTAAACATTATACACTAATCATTATACACTAAAGCAAATTCCAGGTAAACAAATGAACGAATCTCAAAAAGTTTACAAAGTAGAAGAAAATAGGATATTTATCAATGGTGATGGACGGACAGATAACTTTCTTAAGATCAAACACAATTGAAGAAACTATAAAGAAGAAATTAATGGCTTTGACCTTTCATATTTTCCAGTGTATTTAACAAGTATAACCATAACAAAACATCAAAGTTTATTTTCAGCAAGTATTTCACAGTTAACATTTTTATGGTTTTAAAAATGCATTAAAAAAATGCATAAAGATTTGAAAATAAAATATCAAGATCCCAAAAGTTTGAATAAGCAAGACATGAATATACTCTTCACGTAAGACAAATAGAATTAATAAACAGATGGGAAAATATTGACTATTGCTAGAAGCTGATTTAAAACCTTTAGATACCGTATTTTACCTTTTATGTTACAAAAAAAATTTTTTTTAGGTGCTAATCTCCACAGCAGGAAGAAATGTATCTTAGCCCTTGGTCAGAGGTTTGGTGGCATTGTACACTTTGACATGTGTCAGGAACCCTACAAACATTTTATTTCTAGTTCCAGTTATCCTGTTTTAGTGATTCTGTCCTAAGGAAAATATTCAAAATATGGAAAAGTGATATGCATAAAGGTTTACATCTCTGCATTATTTATGTTAGTGAATGAATGGGAAACAACTTAAATATATAATAATAGTAAGAGAGTTAAATACATTATTATGGGCTTCTCTGGAGGCGCAGTGGTTGAGCGTCCGCCTGCGGGGACGCGGGTTCGTGCCCTAGTGTGGGAAGATCCCACGTGCTGCGGAGCGGCTGGGCCCGTGAGCCATGGCCGCCGAGCCTGCGCATGCGGAGCCCGTGCCCCGCAACGGGAGAGGCCACAACAGTGAGAGGCCCGCGTACCGCAAAAAACAAACAAAAAAACCATTATTATGCATCCACTCAATATAACGTTAGCCATTTAAAATGGTAATAATAAAGACTATACTGTGTTCAGTGAAAGAAGGCAGGCTATAGAAATGTGTATACATAATAATTTTAACTGCAATTTTAAAAACTGAAAGAAAGTAATCACTACCAGTATTTTGGTATGTTTGGAGTAGTGGGATTAAGGGTAATTTTTTTTCTCTTAGCTATTTCTAAAAATGTATTTAATATGGTTCTACTATTTCCTTTCATTTAAAATATTAATTTACTTTAAAACATTTTAAGAAATGTGATTACTACAAAAGTGAACTCATTTGTTATATTAGATAATAGGCAAAATGGGAAATGAAAAAAATTAACTTGGAAAATTGATTTTTTTCTTTAGTTAACCATACTAAGTCTAATATATTGCTAAAGCATACATAGTAGTCATGCTATATCTTTTTAAAAATTTAATAGATACAAGAAATTGGTAGCAGAGCTTGCCTCAAGGCAGGGTCACTGGGACTCTGGAGCAGAGGATACTTTTTTTTTTAATGTTATTCTTTTGTACAACGTGTATGCATATCCTAGTCTAATTATATAACTGGTGGGGATTTTTCAATTGAATAGATAAATTTTGATTTATTTATTCAATTGCTATAATAATTTTTTTTAAACTACAAATACTTCAGGTTACCACTTAAAATCTTTTCTTTTCACTTGCAGAGCAGTCTGGTATGACCCCATCTACTATCCAACTTCATGGCAGTTGGATCCAACAGAAGGGCCAAATCGAGAGAGAAGGCGCTTACAGAGATGTTACTTAACTATTCCAAATAAGTATCTCCTGAGGGATAGACAAAAATCAGAAGGTGATAGTGGCTTCTTGACTCAACATGTAAATATAGCAGATTAACTATGGGCATTACACAAAGATAATAATGTCCTTTTTTGCTCCGCAGATGTGGTCAAACCACCACTCTCTTACCTATTTGAAGACAAAACTCATTCTTCTTTCTCTTCTACTGTAAAGGACAAAGCTGCAAGTGAGTCTATAAGGTAAATTTGAATCCATAGACATTTTCTCTTTTGTTGAAGGTGTTAAAGACTTTAATAGTCTATTGTTGCGCTTATGTAATATTTATTTTAGATAATGCCATGGATTTGGGAAAGATCCCAAACATGGCTCAAAGAGAAGACAAAGCTGAATGGCCAGAATCCAAAAGGAAGAGACATTTTTGTTAGGGAGGATTCATTGGACTTCAGTCATCATGCTCTGGCCTTTGGTTGCATACATATGTTTTTGTAGCTGATTTTTCCAACAGCTCTGTGAAATAGATAGCGCTCCTGGTGGCATCGCAAGAGGCAATCTAGTGTATTGATTAAAAGTTCAAATCCTAGTTCCTCCTCTTACTAGCCATCTGATCTTAGCCTCTCTCTGTCTCAGTTTCCTCATCTGTTACATGAGAAAGATAAGTCATAGCACTATTCAGTGGGTCAGTATGGTAACTATTGATAGTATTATTATTATTGTTGTGGTCGAGGTTGTTTTGATGCCCATTGTATAGATAAAAAACTGCGAGACTCAAAAAAGATAAGTGACTTGACTAAAGAATAGAGGAACTTTTCTGACTCTGAATCCCCCCTTTTTCAGAGCCATGAACCAATGTTTGCTTATTTACTGGAAAATATAAAATATCAAAGTCTCTTTTAAATAACGGAACCCCTGTATTCTGCATAAGAGTGTTGGGATTATTCACCTTTTCTAAAAGTTTCCGCTATTTTCTCCTCTGTTATAATGTCAAAAAATGAGATATTTTCATGTGGATTTTAACAAGATGTTTTACGCTTTTGAAACTCTAGTCTGCTTTGCTGAAATCTTCTATGATAAAATAAAGCTTTTACTCTCTGAAATCGGTCAAAACATTTAATCATAGTAATTTTAAATATGTTTTGACAGAGTGAATCGAAGATGTATCAGCGTCGCACCATCTAGAGAGACAGCTGGTGAATTGTTGTTAGGTAAGTCACATTTTGCAGATTTTTACACATATTCACCCTGCCTGTTTTATTCTTAGATAATTTGAAGCATTGTTTTGACACACTACCATTAAATGAGATGAACTTTCTATAACAAATAACCTCTTCCTTATAGGTTATTTGGCCTTAACATTGTATATAATGTATATGACTCATGAATGTGAAAAATGACAATCTTATTCACTGAAAAGCACATGAACAGCATTTTAATTTTTATAAAATTGACTTTCTTCATGAGTATACATTTTTATATTTAATCATTCCTTTTATTATATATCAATTTTATTTTTGAAGTAAAGAATTATTGGAATACTTATATACCTACTGTTTTAACAGATACCCCTATGCATATGAAATATATCTACCTTGAGATTGTTCATAATTTATATTCTCTATTGTACTTCTGAGAGAAAGGCCAAGACTGTCGATCCATGGATAGTTACATTTGGTGAGAATTTTTTTCCTCAAGACGTGCAGGAATAAGGTTTTATCACTCTAGTCTCTTTTCCCTTAAAGAACCAATTTGTACGCTGTGGGCCAGTTGTTCTCAAAGCACGGTCCCCAAATCAGCATCAGCATCACATAGGAACTTCTAAGAAATATGCATTCTCAGGCCCCAGCCCAGACCTGCTGAATGTGAAACTCTGTGGGTGGGCCCAGCGATCTGCATTTTTATGAACCCTGCAGAGATTCTGATGCACCCTCAAATTTGAGAGTCGCTGCAGTTGGCTAAAGCTATAGCCCCGAAGGCCTGACAGGCAGAGTTTCGAGCTTGCCAGGGATGAGCCCCAGGGTCACGAGGATGGAGATGGTGCCAGTGCTCAAGGTGACCAGCACCCACTGCAGAGCCCCAGGGAAGTTTCTACTGTTTGGATACATGACGTAGGGACATGCATTAACAACAGCCTATCAAGCAGGAAAAATTGGGGAAGTATCTTGTAAGGCCTTTTCTGCCCTATTGAGTGTTTAAGTCAGCAAAATAATTAAGCGTTCCTCTTTTGCTAGGAAATTTAGTTGATAACTTGACTCCAGTTAATGTATGACAAAATAAAGCAAAGTAATATGCTAGTAACCTAAGAAGAATACTGGTAATAATTCATAGCCCAAACCTTTTATCATGAAGTGGCAGACACTGTTAATAAACATTTTACATATATTCTAATTTAATTCCCACAGTGACCCTGTGAAATAGAGTCCTCCCTCTTTTTTTTATAATGAGGCTAAAGTACAAAGAGGTTAAGCAACTTGCCTAAGATCTCATGGATGCCCTTCAAAAATATTTATTGAGTATTAGGAGCTCGTTCTGGGTTCTGGGATTCAAATGCAGTCCAACTGACTCCAGAGGCATGCCTTTAACCATATAAGGTAATAGTGCATATACATTTTTAAACTCATACCAATTATTTTCCGCAGGTAAATGTGGAATGTATTTTGTGGAAGATAACGCTTCTGACACAGTTGAAAGTTCCGTGAGTAGAGGCTTAAGTTTGCATTTATATGAATCTAGACAAATTCCCAAAATGTATAAATTTAATACAACCAGAGAGCTTGTAGAACTGTTAGAGTTCATTAATTGTCTCACTCTGTGTAAATTTGTCTGAATTCCAATTTTTTTTTAAAGATAATTTTAAAAAGAAGACCATGCCATCCCCTCTGGCTCATGGTCTCATTCGCAGAGCCGTGAGTATTATGAGTCATATTCTAAAGTGCTCCTGTTACTTCTGTGTATGTCCACTCGATTTCTCACTGCTGTCCTTAGTAGCAACAAGCTCCCTGCCACTCCCCGTTTACTATCATGTATATTTATTTGCCTTCAAAAAGAAAGAAAAATATTGTCTAATTGAATAACTTAAGTAATCCTGATATTCACATAGCTTAGTAGTCATGATTTTTATTCTTCTGGAAATCAATCAGAAAATAACAAAAAAGACTCAATTCACATTTTTGTACAGAAAAGCATTTTACCCATTTGAATTAATTTACATGCCATTAAAATGTTGTTTTGAGAGCCCTGTAACAGGAGAAGTAAGGCTCTTTATTTCAGAACTTCTAAAGCTACAAACTGCTAAGGATGTAAGTAAATAAGATTATGTATGGTTTAATGGTGAATACATATTTAATTCAAAGAAATTAATGAGTGAAAACATAAAATTTGGTTGTAAAGCAAATCATGTTAAAAAATAATTAATTTAATACAGCCCCCGAAAACTGAGTAGGCATTATTTCATAATTCATATAGCAATTACTACAGTATTTATCCCAGCTAGTAAAAATATAGTTATGTTATTTTTCAAGATGTATCTTTTCAGCAGCCAAAGAATTTAATAGTTGATACATGAACCAGCTTTTTTTCTGGATCCAAAAGGTTACATATTCCACCTTTAAAACTATAAAAAGACCCTTGCTTTTTAATAGATTGAAGGCTTCTTTTCTCTGTCCTTTTGTAGCATTTTTTCTTACTTCCTGTATGACATTTGCTATCTTGCCTTTTAAAAGTGGGTGCAAATATCTCGTTCCCTCTTTTTATCATACATAGATTTATTTTATGCAGAGCACTTAGCAGAGCACCTTGCCTGTAGATGCTTAATTAATGTTTATTAACTTGAATTCATGTTGAATGTCGAAGCTAAACAGGAAGGATTTGGGTTTTAAGAATGAGAATATTACGTTTTCATTAAAATATTTTATTTTCTTTGTAATATATTTCCTGTCTCTACTTCTAGAAATGAGTTGGGACCCATTACAATAGTAAAGCACACATAGAGCAGGCCAAAGTGTCACTTCCTCCTTACACCTGTTTTTCAAATTTCTCTTTATTTTTGACTCTTGGAGATTTCATTTCCCTTACTTTCTTGCAAGCTCAACTATACATTTAAAAGAATATTTGCTTAGTAAAAGAAATCAGTCTGAAAAGTCTACATACTGTATGATTCCAACCATATGACATTCTGGAAAAAGGAAAACAGTGGAGACAATAAAAAGATCAGTGGCTGCCAGATGGAACAGAAGGGAATTTTAGGGCAGTGAGACTAGTCTGTATGATACTGTAATGGTGGATACATGTCATTAGACATTTGTCAAAACCCATTGAACTATACAACACCAAGATTAAACTATGGACTTTAATTAAGAATAACCTATGCAATAGTGGCTCATCAGTTGTAGCACATGCACCACATGAGAACAAGATGTTCACAGTAGGGAAACTGAGTGCGGGGAGACTATACATTGGAACGCCATGCTATCTGCTCCATTTTATAAACCTAAAACTGCTCTAAAAAATAACAGCCTACTAAAAAAGTTTAAACGAAGTCTATTTAAATTTTTTTTCTTAGATTTTTTTAATCCAGCATTTTGAAGAGTTTAGTAGTGGGAGGATTTTCAGAGAATCTTATCTGCCATTTTGCCACAAAAGGAAGACTTTCTATTGCATTTTGATAGTTTTTAGCAATCTAAAATTAAAACAATTATTTATATTTCATGTAGAGCAAATACTTTCATGTTATTTCCTTTGTCTTTAGAGCCTTCAGGGAGAATTGGAACCAGCATCATTTTCCTGGACATATGAAGAAATTAAAGAAGTTCACAAGCGTTGGTGGCAATTGAGAGATAATGCAGTAGAAATCTTTTTAACAAATGGCAGAACACTCCTGTTGGCATTTGATAACACCAAGGTAAATTTGCCTTTATTAATACATATACTTTTTCAAAGCGATCATGGATCAGTGTAACTGCACTCATACTGATTAAATGGAGTTTTAACTTATTTAAACTTTGTTTCTGAAATCAAATAAAAATGGCCTTATTTCTTAGTACTGATTACAGTAAATAGTTATCTTAGGATTATTTTTGTCCTCCAAAACTGTA